>NW_027530575.1:7740979-7756894 GCF_008692635.1 Crocuta crocuta | reverse complement strand
GGGAGCCTGGGCACCCCCGCCCCCCAGACCCCGGGGAAGCGGGGCAGGCGGGACGTGTTGCACAGAGTTCCGCGGGAGAAGGCAGGAGCGCAGCCCTCCCAGGCGCTGGGGACCCGAAGACGCCCCAACGCCCGGGGCCCGTCCCTGGGGGGGTCACCGGGAGGGCGGGTGTGGAGGCGGCGCCGCGGGTGGCCACAGACACCTCGGGCCTGTGAACAGTGAAGGCCACACCACCGTGCAGCTGCCCTCATGCTCGCCCTGACAGCGTTGGGCACCCATGCGCTCGGGTACCGCGCCCCGGGCAAGGCCCCGGCCCCCTGACCTGACACTGCCCCCCGCGGGCTCCCTGGTCCACTTCTCCTTCAGCGAAGAGGACACCTGTTGGCACCCTCCAGGCAGATCTGTCAGGTGGGTGGCCTGGGGCCAATTCCCTCCTTTGCCACTGAGGGCTCTGGCTGGGGTGGGGGAGAGGGTCCCCTGTATGCCTCGGGGAGTCCCCAAAGTGGGGAGCCCCACCTCCTTTCCCCGGCCCCAAAATTCTTGGTGCTGCTGCTGGCTTCCTGCAGGTGACAGCCCCCCAAAAGAGTACTAGGTCCTGCCCTGTCCTATTTAGGATGGGCTCTTTTCACCCTCTTTGCGCCCCTAAACCCGGGTTTCTGGCACTCATGCTGGTAGCAAATATAGGTGTCCAGCGTCACCTGGGCTCCACTCCCAGGCCACCGGCCTGGAGCCAAGTCCCTCTGGCCCGGCTCTGCTCTGGGCCTCCAGGCATACTCACCCCCTCCTTGCTGGGGCTGCCAGGCTGAAAACCAGGCTGCGGTGGGGGAGGGGGGCAGCCCTGGTAGAACTCCCGGGGGTTATTTAGGATCAACTGGGCAGTGCTGGAGCAGAGAAAATTCTCAGGGTTCTCCCGCCTTGTTCTCGCTCCCCTCTACCAGTCCCTTCAGACACCCGGGCACGCACACACACACACACACACACACACACACACACACACACGCTGTCTCCATCCACAGCTACACATGACACAAACATAGACACACCCACACACAGGGTGATTGGGGTCACCTGGTGTTTACCGTGCAAGGTCTGGGTCCCTTAGCTGTAAGGGACACAGGGAGAATCTCACTGTTGACCCACGGGGGCCGTGAGCACAAAGCACCGAAACCCTGGCATCACGCAGCCTCACGTCCCCCGCACCGCACACGCAGGCCTGGCTCTCACCTGCGCACAGCCACATGCAGGAGCACACCTCGTATCCGCTCAGGGGTCAGGGACAGCCACGTGTGTGGCACACAGGTACGCCCTTACAAGGTCACACAAATTCACAGACACACACACGGATCCGCGCAGGCGTCCGTGAACGCTCAGGCCCCACTGACACGCTCCGACATACAAATGCACACGGACACCTATATACACACGGGTGCCCTGAGCACACATACACCCTGACTCGCACGTGCACAGACGTTCCGTGCACACCCGGCCCTACAAACAGCCGTGTCACCTGGCACCACGCGCCTGCCTGGCAGACACACACCAGCGCCCGCCCTCAACCTCTGTATGACCTTCACAAAGCAAATGCCAGGCCTTTCCAGAAAGGCCGCCTGGCGCCTCCTACGAGAGAGTCAGGTGGAGCAGGACAGGGAGCTCGGGGAGGTGCCAGGCCTGCCTGGGGGGGTTGGACACCGGGTGATCAGGCACCCAGCTTTCAGTCCTTCTAGTACCAGTCAAGTTGTTCGTGCCGTCTGCACCTCAGTTTATTTCGCTTGGAAATGGAGCATGCGTATGTGTCCGGGCAGGCGGCTACTCTGTTGTTATGATATTTACCAACCGGGACCGTGCTCCTTTCCCCGCTGTCCCCCTCCTGGCTGGTTTTTTGCCCATCAGCCCCTGCAGCAGAACTCTCTGAAGCTTGATCTGCCCCTGGGCTGCAGAGGCCCCCAGGGGCCCAATTTGATGCAGGCCTGGAGGCCTCGGAGGGGTGGAGGGAAGTGGCGGCTTCAGCCCGAGGATGCCTGCTGGAGTGTCTGGGCGTGCGGCTGTGATGTGCCCCCTGACTCCGCTTTGTGGCCTTGGGTCCCATTGGGATGGACAGTAATGGAGCGGCCTCCAGCCTGACTTTGGGCCACCCTGAGCAGTGGCAGACAAGGGACGGGTGACTCCACATAGCACCAGGGTGCGATTCTGGAGGGCAGGTGTGGCCCCACGCACACGCACACCCACACTCAGGCCACGCCTGATGCCGTCCCCTCTGCCCTTCTGAAGCCCAGGGGACAGCAGGTCCTAGAAGCACAAACAGCAGGGCCCCAGGGAGCCTCTTCCCATCCATCCTGGCCTCTGGGCTCCCGCTGACGTGAGCAGAGCCCCTGGGGCTACAGTATCTGATGCTCGCTGGGCCCGCAGTGGGACCTGGGCCTCACCTTCCCTAACGCGCGGCTTCAGGGCCTGGGGCCAGGGTAGGGGCCTCAGTGCGTAAGTATGTTCCGTCTCCTCCCCAGCGGAACTCAGCAGAGCCAAAACATCCAGGCCGTGCCCTGGGAGACAGGACATGGTTCTCAGGCAGTGAGGCCACCGACCCCTTACCACCCCTCTGTGCCCCACTCTCCCCTGTTGAGCTGGGACATGAGCTGAACACTCACAGAGCTGGCAGGGGACATAGTTGGGTTCAGGTGTATAAAGCGCTTTGACAGTGCCAGGCACACGGCAAATATTCAGTAAGTGTCTGGTTAATATTGCTATATACCTAAAAGGATCGAACTTGGCACCTGGTATACAGCAGATGCTAAATAAGTGGGCATTATCATCAAAGGCCCAAGTTCACGGTCTAAGAATATTCCATCTTAAGGTGTGTGTTTTTAAATTTACTTTTTAAAAATTCACATATAGTAAAATTCACCCTTTTTAAAAATATTTATTTTTGAGAGAGGGAGAGAGCACAAGTGGGGGAGGGGCAGAGAGAGAGACAGAGAGGGAAAGAGGGAGAGTGACATATAATCTGAAGCAGACCCCAGGCTCTGAGCTGTCAGCGCAGAGCCTGATGCGGGGCTCTAACCCACGAACCCTGAGATCATGACCTGAGCCGAAGTCGGTCGCTCAACCGACTGAGCCGCCCAGGCACCCCAAATTCACTCTTTTTCTACACATTGTATGAGCGTTTCTTATTGCAGTAAAATCTCCACAACATAGACCCATTTAAATTTTTTTAATTAAAAAAATTTTTTAAATGTTTTTATTTATTTCTGAGAGAGAGAGAGAGCGTGAGCAGGGGAGGGTCAGAGAGAGAGGGAGACACAGAATCTGAAACAGGCTCCAGGCTCTGAGCTGGCTGTCAGCACAGAGCCCGATACGGGGCTCGAACCCACCAACTGTGAGATCATGACCTGAGCCGAAGTCAGACGCCTAACTTCGTCTGAGCCACCCAGGTGCCCCTTTAAACCATTTTTTGAGTGTACATCTCGGTGTCGCTGAGTATACTGACATTGTTGTGCGCCACTCACCACCGTCCATCTCCAGAACTTCACCGCCTTCCCAAACCGCCACTCTCTCTGGCAAGGAAGGGACACTTGAGTTGTTTCCTGCTCTTGGCCATCTTGAATAACGCTGCTCTGAACACTGGCGTGCAAATATCCGCTGGAGTCCCACCTTCAATTCTTAGTGTTTAGTATTTCAGTAACCGCACCGTTTCACATCCCCCCGCCACGCACCAGGGTTCTAGTTTCTCCACGTCCTCGCCAACACTTGTTATTTTACCTTTTTTTCTCACGATTTTATTCTTTTTGTTTGTTTTACGTTTTACTTATTTTGAGAGAGAGCGTGCGAATAGGGGAGGGGTGGGGGGAGAGAGAGAATCCCGACACGGGGGCTCTAACCCATGAACCACGAGACCATGACCCGAGCCGAGGCTGAACGCCCAACCGACTGAGCCACCCAGGCGCCCCGGAATTTGTTTTTAAAAGAAGTGTGAATTTGTGACTGTTAAAAGATTTCTGATTTCTCTCCTAAAATTGGAATACCTGGTGGCTGGGGGGACCCCAGCACCGCTCTGCCCTTTGGTGTCAGCTGCGTGGCCTCTGAGGACGTTTGCCATGATGGTAGGAATGTGCTGGAAGCTGGGCTGAGTAGGCAGAGCACGGCAGTTCACGTTTCGGTCTGAGGAGTTATAAGACTTGGAATTGAAGGGGTACCTGGGTGGCTCAGTTGGTTAGGCTCCCGACTTCAGCTCAGGTCATAATCTCACACTTCGTGGGTTCGAGCCCGATGTCTGGCTCTGTGCTGACAGCTCAGAGGCTGGATCCTGTTTCGGATCCCGTGTCTCCTCTCTGCCCCTCCCCCCCCATCTCTCTGTCTCTCTCTCTCCAAAATAAGTAAACATAAAAAAATTTAAAAAAGACTTAAGATTGAATTCTGGCCCCACCATGCTTTTGCTGTGTGACCCTGAGCCGATCATGCTCGTCTCTGACCTTAGTTTCTTATTCTGTAAAATGGAGTCAGCGAAGTCCCTCCCTGTACTCCTACCCCACGACTGGCCCAGAAAAAAGGTTAATAGATCTGCAGATAGAGGTTTTGCTATCCTATTCTAGAGGATTTCGAACTTTCTTTCTTTCTCTTTCTTTCTTTCTTTCTTTCTTTCTTTCTTTCTTTCTTTCTTTCTTTCTTTTCTTTTCTTTCTTTTTCTTTCTTTCTTCTTTCCTACCTTCCTTCCTTCCTCTCTCTCTCTTTCTTTCTTTTTCTTTCTGTTTTTCTGTCTTTCTCTTTTTTTTTTCCTTCCTTCCAACTTATTTTTGAGTGTAGTGGGGGAGGGGCAGAGAGGGGGGACAGAAGACGTGAAGGGGGCTCTGCGCTGACAGGCTGTCAGCACAGAGCCTGACATGGGGGTCAAACACATGAACTGTGAGAACATGACCTGAGCCGAAGTCGGACGCTCAACTGAGTCACCCTCAAACTTATTTTTTTTTTAAATATTTTTATTTATTTCTAGGAGAGAGACAGCGTGAGCAGGGGAGGGTCAGAGAGAGAGGGAGACACAGACTCCGAAACAGGCTCCAGGCTCTGAGCTGGCAGTCAGCACAGAGCCCGACGCGGGGCTCGAACCCACGAACCGCGAGATCATGACCTAAGCAAAAGTCGGACACTTAACAGACTAAGCCACCCAGGCGCCCCTCAAACTTATTTTTTAAAGAGGGACCGTTCAAATCAAATCTTACGCTGGCTCTCAATAGGTAGGACTGGAGAGGGGAGGGCTCATTTCCTTCCCCTGCTCCCTTGCACCCACCAGAGCATAGCCTGAAGTCTCCTGACCCTTCTAACACTTTAACAACGGGGTAACAGACCAGAGACGGCAGTGGTCTTCCCAAGGCCACACAGTATGTTGCAGGCACAGAGCACCCCACTCTCATCCTCAATTCTGCATATCGACTGCTTTGCCGAGTCCGCTGCCCGCATGGCATGTACGGGGCTGGTTGACTCACAGTTGCCGATGTTTCCTGAGCGTTTTACCTGTGTTAACACATCCATGTCGCCTGGATGACCTGATGAAGGTGGCGGTTGTCCCCATTTTGTGGATTAGGAGACTGAAATTCATTCATTTCATTTCACCCCAGTCATAACACCTCTGGGAATTAGCAGAGCCAGTGCTTCCCTGACTCATCCCGAGCGTCTTGCCCTTGACCCCAGGCTGGGGCCCTGCCAGCTTCCCCTCTGTGTCGCTGTGTCTCTGTCACAGTCTGTCTGTGTCTCTCCAGCCACTCCAGCTTTCCTTCAAACAAAAACCAAATCCTGCCACAGGGCCTTGGCACTTGCTCTTCCCACACCCTGGAGTGTTTTCTCCTCCCTCCTCACCAATGGCCTGCTCCTTCTCATCTGCCAGGCCCTGCTCACATGTCACCTCCTCAGAGAGGCCTGCATCCCCTTTTCCGGTCTCTGCGTGGCACAACCTAGCTCACATATTCCTCCATTCATACATTTTATGATTCATTCAGTAAACATTTTATTGGGTGTGCACTGTGTGCCAGGCCATGTTCTTGGCCCCCAGGACAGAGCAGTGAACAAAGAAGACAAAAATCCTTGCTCTGCAAAGCTTGGTTCTAGAAAGGAAGGCAAACTGTAAAGAAGTAAAATATAGAATATGTCAGGTCAGTAGTGTTTACCTTTTTAAAAGAAGGTAAACATGAAATAGTAAGGCAGAGATTCAAATCTTAGATGTGCTGGCCAGGTGGGGCCTCCAGGGGAGGCAGCCTTTGAGGAGAGGCCTGAAGGAAGCAGAGGAGCCAGCAGCCATTGGAGATCTGGGCCGGGGAAACAGCCTGTGCAGAGGCCCTGAGGCAGGAATGCATCTGGAATGTTGAGGAAAAGGGGCTGGAGTAGAGTGAATGAGGGGTAGACTGGGAGGTCATGGGGCAGGGCCCTGTGGGCCCCAGTGAGGACTTGGGCTTTTGCTCTGGGTGAGCTGGGAGCCGTCAGAGGGGCTGAGGGGAAGACGGATGTGACTCTGGTCGCCGTGGAGGGGAACAGATGGGAACCAGGAAGCAGAGCAGAGACAAAGCGCTGGTCCAGGCCACCTATGAGCCCAACACAAGCCGCCCTTGCCAGCAGGGAGTCGGCCAAGGAGGCACTGAGAAGTGGATGGATTCTGAGTAGACCTGGGCAGTGAGGAAAGAGTAGAGGCAGATGGTCCCCCACCTGCAGATGCAGATGGGCCATCTTTTGGGGTGTGCACTGCCCCTAGGTTAACCCGTTTATAGCCCGCCCCCTGTGCCATCTCCATAAGGGCCAGATGGGGGTCTGTCTTGGTCACTGCTGTGTCCCCAGCAGCTCAACAGAGCCGGGCTCACAAAGGCACTCAACAGCTGCTTGGGCTCTGCAGCCCCCCGTCTCCCGTCACCTTTAGGATGTCCGTCTCTCTCTCTCTCTTTTTTTTTTTTATGTTTTATTTATTTCTAGGAGAGAGAGAGAGACAGCGTGAGCAGGGGAGGGTCAGAGAGAGAGGGAGTCACAGACTGAAACAGGCTCCAGGCTCCGAGCCGGCAGTCAGCACAGAGCCCGACGCGGGGCTCGAACCCACGAACCACAAGATCATGACCTAAGCGAAAGTCGGATGCTTAACCGACTAAGCTACTCAGGCGCCCCAGGATGTCCGTCTCTCTTTAATGTCTTCTGTCTGTCCCCCATCACTACCAGGAATTTCCTCGGTCCCCTTATTCCTCTGGACCTCCCCAAGCCCCTCTCAGCCCCCCTGACCGCCCTTCTCTCCCACCCCCTTGCAGCTTCGAGGCAGAGAATGGGCCCACGCCATCTCCCGGCCGCAGCCCCCTGGACTCGCAGGCGAGCCCGGGCCTCGTACTGCACGCCGGGGGTGCTGCCAGCCAGCGTCGGGAGTCCTTCCTGTACCGCTCAGACAGTGACTACGACATGTCACCCAAAACCATGTCCCGGAACTCGTCGGTCACCAGCGAGGCGTGAGCACCCCATTCTCGCCCTCCAGGCCCGCTCCCAACACAAGCCGCCCTTGCCAGCAGGGAGCGGGCACACCGCCCAAGCCCCCGCACCTGTCCTTCCCCGTGCAAAGTAAACAGCCCCCCTGCCCACCGCAAGGGCTCAGTTCCTTTACGGCACGTCCACCCAGTGAGGTTTGAGAGCGCACCCCAGGGTCTCTGCCCCCCACTCAGCTACAGTGAGCCCCTCCCTCTGGCCCAGCGCCCACCCACATCCCTACCCACCCAACCTGCCCAAGCCCGCTCCTACCCACCTGGTCCCCCTCAGCCCTCCCCTTGACCCCCTCCCTGCTGTCACTTCTTCCCACAGAGCGTCCGCCTTGGCTGAGCCCCCTCTTCCTTCCCCCCTCCCTCCAGGCTTCCCTAAACCAGCCCCCCTTATCACGACNAACTCTTCTTGTCCCCCATCCCCTCCTACCCACTGCTCTCACCAGGCCCCACCTTGCGGTGGATTTGTGGGAGCCCTGTTTGTCTCTGCCCACCCCCCTGAGCTCCTCTCTCTGACCCCCGTTTCCTCCAGGACCAGCCCCTGCAGGGTGTCTACCCAGGGGAGGTGTAAACGCCCACCAACCTCCCCCAGCCCGGCCCCCACAGAGTGTCCACTCTAGAGAGTTGCTTCTCTGGCACCCCAGCCCCTTTTCACCAGGCCCGGGGTGTCCCACTGTGAGGATGCCTGACCTGCCCCTATCCTTGGTTGCAGGCACGCTGAGGACCTCATCGTGACACCTTTCGCCCAGGTGAGACCCCTCCCCTAAGAAAGGAAGGGGCTGCAACCTTCCCCCACACTTGGGGACTGGGGCCTAGCCCCCCCAGCTGCCCGTCCGGTGGGCCGCTCTCCTCACTGCTCGCTCTCCGTCCCAGGTGCTGGCCAGTCTCCGGAGTGTTCGCAGCAACTTCTCACTCCTGACCAATGTGCCCATTCCCAGCAACAGGTAAGTCAAGGCTGGACCCCAACATTCATGATCACGAGGCCAAGTGCACCTGGACTGGGTTCAACTCTTAGCTCTGCTGTGTGCCCTCAGGCAGGAACTTGACCTCTCTGAGCCTCTGTTCAGGCAGCAGTTCCCTCTGAGGGAGTAAACCATTGCAAGTTGAATGGCTAAGATGGAAACTTTTACAAATAAAGGCCAAGGGATCCAGACACAGGTGGTGAGGCCAAGGGTAGCCAGCTGCCCCCGCCTCGGAGCCACTCCTGGCCCCGATGCCAACCTTCCAGGCAAATAGCACCTTGTGGTGCCTTTGTTCCCTCCATAAAATGAGAATTTAATAGGGCCTCCATTAGATGCTGCTGTGAGGAGTCTGGAAGGTGATAGGTAGAAAGGGTGAGAACATCGCCGAGCACATAGTAAGTGCTCACTAAATAGAACTAATTGTTTGGGGGCAGGGGCTTGGCTGAGAGCTGCTGGTCTCTCTGGGAGGTGCAGGAACTTTGGAGACATAGGACCTGACCCTACCGCCGATCAGCCGCATAGTCTTCAGTAAGCCTGTCCACTTCCTTGAGCCCGTTTCCTCATCTGTAAAATGGGTTCTTATGGGGCTCCGGGAGAGGCTGCGGGCTGAGTACATGGCGGCATGCCTGGGACACGGGGAGCGCTCAGAAAAAGGGAGATTGGCATGATTCCTGGAGAGGGGAGGCAGGAACCTGCGGGCACACAGGCTGATGTCGGAGCGCCGTTTCTTTGCAGACGGTCCCCGCTGGGCGGCCCAACCCCTGTCTGTAAGGCCACGCTGTCAGGTAACAAAGCCCAGGGGATGGGAGAGGGCCCCTCTTGCTGCTTCAGTGGGGGACCCCTCACCTGGTGGGGGGGGTGGCTGTCTTATTACCTCCCTTCCCAGCACCCCACTCACTTGGTGGACCCCCATCAGCTCAGGTTGGGGCCTCTGGGTCACCACCCATGCTGCCCCTTCTCCAGAAGAGACATGTCAACAATTGGCCCGGGAGACACTGGAGGAGCTGGACTGGTGCCTGGAGCAGCTGGAGACCATGCAGACCTACCGCTCCGTGAGCGAGATGGCATCTCACAAGGTGAGGCCTCCAGCCGGCGGGGTGGGACTAGCCCCTGGGCGGGGCCTGAGGATGGGGGCCAACCGCTGGGTGGGGTCTGCAGGCGGCACCACCCATGGGGCGGGGCCAGTATCTGGATAGGGCCAATGAGGTAGGACCCTTTCCTGGGCCTGTGGGGTGGGGCTGACTGCTCAGGGACCTGAGGGAGTGGCTAACATTTGGGCCGGACTAGTGGGGCGGGGCCAGGACGAGTGGGGCGGGGCCAATCTATGAATGGGGCCTTTGGGGTGGGGGTCCATCCCTGAGCAGGGCCAACCCTAGGGCTGCGTGTTCTAACAGATTCTGACTTCCCCAGGGGTGGGGAAGCCTAGTGCGCGGGGGTATACATGTCTGGTTGTACATTTGATGTAGGCAACCATCCCTCTTGCGGGGGTCATCCAATGCTTGTATAGTCTGCAGGTGCATGTGCGACTGTGGGTCTGTGTGGCTGTCAGTTTGTTGGCTACACGTTTGCAGCACAAGGTGGGATGTGAGGGGATGTTCCAAGAGGGTATGTCATGAGTAGTGTGTAGATGTGTCTCTATGGAGGATGAATGGGTGTGCAAGCAGTTATACCAGATTGTAAGTGTGCGGGGCTGTGCCAGAGGGGTGTGTATGTTTCCAAGTGTGAGTTGGTCTAGGTGTGAATCTGTGTGTATCTCCACGCGTGTGTGTGCACACACACATGCGTGTGCTTGCAGGGCTGCAGGAGAGGGAGCAAGGCTTCCGTGTACAGTTGTGCAGATTGTGTACTGCACAACTCCAGAGGACACCATTCAGAAAACAGGCGGTATGAATGATGTCTTCGGGAGTTGTGCAGCACGGTGGTAGCCCGCGTGGGAGGATGCCTATCAGGAAATGAGTGTACAGGTGGAGGTGTCTGTGTTGGGGTTGCTGCACACACCTGTGGGCGGAGGTTTGTCTGGGAACATTGGAGTCTGAGGGTGATTGTGTCTCTGAGGCTGTGCTGAGCATCTGAGGATGTGATTGTCTCTAAATGTAGGTCTCCGGGTGTATTTCTGCGATGTGTGTGTGTGTGTGTGTAGTTGTGGGTATGAGTGTGAGCATCTCCTTGTGGGCTTCTCAGGGTATGTATGTGTCCAAGGCCCATGGTATTTGTGTTTGTTTGAAAGTGTGCCTGTGGATGTGCTGAGTGTGTGTTACGTGTGTCCAGTATATCCGGGTGTTTGTTCCTAGGTGTGTGTCTCTGTGTCTGGGTGTGAGTCTGTGTTCTTGGAAGGGGTGTGTCTGAAGGTGTTTTATATCTCTTTCCATACCTATAAATGACTGGACTCCAGAGTTGTGACTGTGTGGTGTGTTGAATGTGTGTGTTGGTGTAGGTGTGTCTCACAGTGTTTGTACATCTGTGAGTGTGTACAGTGTCTGGGTGTGTCCCTGGAGGGGACACGTCCTTTTGAGGGTGTCCGTGCCTCCCTGCCTACCCTCTGCAGCCCCACCTGGGTCCAGGCTCAGGCCTGTGGGTTCCGATGCCCCTTTAATGCCCCCCCCACCCCCGGCACCACCTGACGTCGCATGCAGCCTGCCAGTGCTGCAGTGAGCACGCACACGCGCACACACAGGCGCGCATACGGAGCCCAGAGCCTCCGAAGCCACCTCCCGGGACCCTCTCCTGCCCCCCCATGGGCAGGGGTCCCAGGCCACCTCCAGCCGCTGCCGCGGGGGGGGCCCATTAGGGCCAGGGGCTGGCAGACAATGTAACCAGGGCTGCTATCGGGAGCGCGGAGGGGAGGGGAGCCCCCAGCCCTGCTGGGCCGGCCCAGGCCCCTCCGCGGCTCCCCCTTGCACTGCCCACCTGCCCTGAACCCCCCCCCACAGTGGCTGTTAACCCCAGGACTCCCCAAGCCCAGCCTCTGTGTGCGGCAGCCCCGAGCGGGGCTAAGATTCCAAGATGCCCTTGGTGGATTTCTTCTGTGAGACCTGCTCCAAGCCGTGGCTGGTGGGCTGGTGGGACCAGGTAGGGGGAGTCGGGGTGGAGGATGGGCGGGAGACTCGGCTCGAGCCCTCCCACCTTGGATCTTCGAGCCCCTGGTCTGGGCTGGTGTGTGCTGCTGTGCACGTGTGTGGCCTGGACATGAAGCCTTGTGACTGTCTGTGTCTGTGTGTGGCCCAGGGCTGGGCGGGGATAGCGGGTGGCTGGGGATGTGGGTCTCTTGCTGGGTGTGTCTCTCAGTACTCGCATGTGTGTGTGTCTACAGTGGTGTGGGGTGCTGTCTGACCCTGTGCTTGTTTGCCTGGGTCATGGGGTGGCCCTTTCTGAGATCGCACGGCTCTGATTGTGGTGGTGTGTGTTGGGGCATGTTTGTGAGCCCAGAGCTGTGTGGTTTTTTTGGGGCATGTGACCCCAAGTGTCCGTGACTGCCTTCTGGTGTGTGCCCCTTGATTTGTGTGCCTGTGGCTGTGTGGAACCCTGTAAGATGGTAGTCTGTGACTCTGTGTGTGGTTGTGTGAGTTTGTGGGTCCATCTTGTGTATGTGTCTCCCGCAGCACTAGGAGGAGTAAGTGCCCCATCCTGGTGTGGGCTCCGAGGGCTCGCCCTTCCCATCAGGTGTCCCTCATGCCTCTCTGGACGGAGTCTGCTCCTGCTTTGGGGGCCGCTTCAGCGGAGCTTGGGGGCGGGGAACCAATGCCCTTTCTCCTCCATGCACAATGTCACAGCAGACGCTTGTGTGAAGTGGCATTGGGGGGGGACCAGGAGGGACCTCCAAGCCTGGTTTGGGGTATACTGCACTCATCTGTGCATCTGTCCATCCCGCTGTGGTTGGGGAGAGGGGACTATGATGGGAACCCCCCTCCCCTGGGTGACCGAACAAGGTTTCCTCAGCTCGCTGTCCTCCCCTGCCCCTGCCCAACCTTCTCTTCTCCCAGAACTTGCATTCTCTCCTGCAAAGGAGAGACTGTATTGTCTCCTTCCAAATTGGGCTGGGATCTGGGGGCCAGGACGCTCTATGGGAGTGGGGTCCATATCTGGGAAGACTTGGGCCAGGGTAGCTCTGGGAAGGCAAGGGTTAAGGGGCCTGCGGCCTGCCCCCCTTTCCCCCAGCTCAGCAGCTGGTTGGAGGGGGAGTTGCTAAGGAGACTCCCATCACCATGGCGACGGGATTCTCCTGACACCCTATTGGCTCACTGTTTAGCGGGAGCCCCTCCCTTCCACAGGTGCCCCTCTGGCTCCTCCTTTGGGCTAGAGGAGGAGGAAGTCTGGGGAGGGGTGCCCCCCTTCCTCTGGAAGGGAGGGGTATGCAGAGTCCTGACGTCTAAGCCTGGGGCCCCCATCCAGACCTGGGAGGAGAGGAAGGGCTGACCCCTCCCCTCTAGCAGCTTGCTTAGGGCTCTGTTAGCTGAGCAGCGAAGTAGGAAGGACTCATGGGGTCTTCAGAAGTTTCTCGGGAGGGGCTAACCTCCTCCACCTTCTGCTGCCCTGTCTCCCCATCATTCCTTCCTTCTTGCCTCCTTCACCTTAGTTCAAGAGGATGTTAAACCGTGAACTCACACACCTGTCAGAGATGAGCAGGTCAGGAAACCAGGTCTCTGAGTACATCTCCACCACATTCCTGGGTGAGTGAAAGGCACCACTTGCGTGTGCGGGGAGGCTGCGTGCCTTAACTGGAGGGGGCTGCCCCAGACCGCAGGTCCTGTTGCTCACATTTGCCCAAGGGACTCTGACTCTTAAAGTCCCTAAAGATCAAGGTTACCATGCTCAAGAGTTCCCATGCTCCTGATGCCCCTGAACTCAGAGGGATGTCAACTTTTATAAAACCTCCACATTAAAAAATTAAAAAAAATAGAAAAGCCCCTCTAAACGCAGTGGAACCACAACAGGACTCAAATTCAAGACCCCAAGAAACCCACAAACTCAAATAGAATTCCTAAACTTTAAACGCCTCCAGGCTGAAAGGCCTCCCCAAATTCAGTAGAATCACCCAACTTGATCTGACCCTCAAATTCAGTAGAACCCAAACTTTTGATACCTAATACAGTTATACAAAATACCTCACATTCATTAGAACCCTCAAGCTAATGGGGACCTCCAACTCATCCTCATCTCTTTATCCAAAATCAGGATATGCGACCCCCCCCCCAAACTCAGGATAATTTCATCCTCTCAATTTATCACCAATGGTTTCCAAAGTCTGGCGATCGGGCGGCACCATGCCCAGGAAAAGGGCTCAGAGTTTCAAATACTCCCGCCAATGGGGGTGTGGCCATGCGGAGTTCTGAGATCCAGCCAATGGGAGCAGGGCATGCAAATAACCCCCATTAGGTCCTGTTACTGACTGGCAGGGCCCCAGGTCACAATGGGTGGCCCAGGCTTAGCTCTGGAAGCCCTCGAAAGCTCAGGAAAAGGGATCCTGGGGCTGGCCCCCAGGCAGGCTGGTGTCAAAGGGGTGGGGTGGGGTGGGGGTGGAGTTCATGGAGCCAGAGACTACCCTTCCCTCTCCCCTCCCCGTGCTGCCCACCCCCACCAGCATTCTCAGTCACCACGGAGGTGTCACCCCTGCCCGAGAAGTTTCCCAGCCTATACAGGGCAGGCAGCGACTCTCTCCAGCACCCACACCCCGCTTCCTGACTTCCCATGCCACCCCCTTACCAAACCTGGCGATCAGACTGGGGCCAACCCATAGCCCCGGGCCAGCCCCAGGGTCCTCACTCCAGCCCACCACCTCCCAGAAGAATTCCTACCTTCTCTCTGGTTTCCAGCTTATACATAACCCACAGCCCGACAAGCATGACACCCTGAAGGGATCTTCCCTCCAATGTGAGCCTTCCCAGGGCACAGCGGGGAGCAGCCGAGGGGGAGTGAGGGCCGGATGAGGGAGTGTCTATGGGGGCCTCATGCTTGTCTCTCCTCCATCTTCCCAGACAAGCAGAATGAAGTGGAGATTCCATCGCCCACCATGAAGGATCGAGAAAAACAGCCAGCTCCCCGCCAGAGACCTTCCCAGCAGCCCCCGCCCCCCGGGCCGCAATTCCAGCCCATGTCTCAGATCACGGGGGTGAAGAAGCTGACGCACAGCCACAGCCTGAACGATTCCACCATCCCCCGCTTCGGGGTGAAGACCGACCAGGAAGAGCTCCTGGCCCAAGTGAGTAGGGGCTCGGCACGGACTGGCCTGGAGAGGGGCCGGAGTCTCCTGGGGGCCAGAGAAGGACGGGGCTTTGGGTCAGTCTGAAGTGAGGAGTCAGGCATATTTGATTTATGAGACTCTCGGGGGAGCGGGAGTGAAGGAAGCAGGAGAGGAAGGAGCTAAGCAAGGAGGCGGCCTCAGCTAGAGTCTGGCCTCCACCTGAGCCCACAAAGAGCTCTAGAGCGTGAACACAGAGGTGAGCCCACCTTGAGGCAAGAGTGCTGGACTTTTGTACCCCGGTGTCAGTCGCTGGCTGTGGGCTGTCCCCAGAGTGGACAGCATTACCGCCTCCGTGTAGCTCCTGTAGGGGCAAGAGGAGTTTTCTGGAGAACAGAGAAGCTGTGAATCTTTGTAAGCAACAGTCCCGGCACCCGGCAGGTGCAAGATGGGGGCACCGGTCAGTGAAGGGGATCGGGGCAGAACCCAGATAGCATCCGCTACACGCCAGACCTGGGTTCAGCTCCTGGGTCTGCCGTGAAACCCCAATGCCAAGGGGCTCCCACATTGGTTTGTCCGGTGGACTCGATGCACTCTTGTTGGCTCACGTGGCTGACACGTAACCTGCACGCCAACACTAGCCAGAGCCACAGTCAGTCACCCAGTGTTTACTGAGCACCTACTATATGCTGGCCCTCTTCTGGATTTTGGGGAGATGTGGAAAATCAGCCCGGGTTCCTTTCCCCCTGGCGCTAATGAGCAGTTTGGCTCAGAAGCTAAACTGTGCTTTGGGGGTCAGCCAAGCTGAGTTCACGTCACAGCTTTGCCACTTGTGAGATGCAGGGTCTTGGGTCAGTCACATCTCTTCTCTGAGCTTTGGTTCTCCACCCAACCTACATGAGATCAGGTGCTTAGCATAATGCCTGGGAGCTACTAATCACTCAGGACACAGGTGCTGCGGTTGCTTTGTCATCTTCCGGCCCCGCCCGGCCAGGGAGGGACACAGTCAATTCTGTGCGCCGCGCACGCCCCGCCCCTGGCAATCATGGTGCTACTTTCAGACCGGAGCTCTGAATTGCTAGGAAAGAGTCCAGAGGGGTAAAGACCAAGAGGAACTTCTGCCCCACGTGGGTAAGGGCGTGGCCCTGGGCCTCATGGGCTCCTGACCTCGGCCCTCCAACGCCTCCAGGAACTGGAGAACCTGAACAAGTGGGGTCTGAACATCTTCTGCGTGTCCGAGTACGCCCGAGGCCGTTCCCTCAGCTGCATCATGTACACGATATTTCAGGTAGGGTGG
>NW_027530575.1:7740539-7740800 GCF_008692635.1 Crocuta crocuta | reverse complement strand
AGGTAGGGTGGGCGGAGGGGGGCCGGGGGCGCGGGAGGGGGCCGGGTGGAGAGCTGAGAGCTTGCTGGAGTCACCGGCCCCCACACCTACCGTCAGGAGCGCGACCTGCTGAAGAAGTTCCGCATCCCGGTGGACACCATGGTGACGTACATGCTGACCCTGGAAGACCACTACCACCCCGACGTGGCCTACCACAACAGCCTGCACGCGGCCGACGTGCTGCAGTCCACCCACGTGCTGCTGGCCACGCCCGCGCTGGAT
>NW_027530575.1:7740011-7740375 GCF_008692635.1 Crocuta crocuta | reverse complement strand
CCGCCCTCCCCCGCGTCTCCCCAACCCCGTCTCCCATCTCCTGACCCCCGTCTCTCTCGGATGCTCCTCTTTCTGGTCTTCATCTATCTGTCCTGACCGTCTTTTTTGGCACCCGCATCTCCCTCTCATCCTGTCTCTCAGGTCCCCCGTCTTTCTAAACCCATCTCTCCGCCACCCCCTCTCCGCCCCTAGGCTGTGTTCACGGACCTGGAGATTCTTGCCGCCCTCTTCGCGGCTGCTATTCATGACGTAGACCACCCTGGGGTCTCCAACCAGTTCCTCATCAACACTAGTGAGTGGCCCCGCGCGGGGGCGGGGCCTGCCGGGTTGGAGGCGGGGCCTGCGCTGCCCCACCCCTCGAGGC
>NW_027530575.1:7712892-7739696 GCF_008692635.1 Crocuta crocuta | reverse complement strand
CAGCCCTCGAGGCGGCCCCGCCGGCTCCCGCCCCCCCTGACCGCCTGCCTGGGCCTGGGCCGCAGATTCGGAGCTGGCGCTCATGTACAACGACGAGTCGGTGCTGGAGAACCACCACCTGGCCGTGGGCTTCAAGCTGCTACAGGAAGACAACTGCGATATCTTCCAGAACCTCAGCAAGCGCCAGCGGCAGAGCCTGCGCAAGATGGTCATCGACATGGTGGGCGGGGCGGGGGCGGGGACAGAACGGAAAAGGTCGCCTTGGACCCTCGGGTTGAGACAGGGTCCGAGTCCAGGCCGGGAAACCCCGGGAGAGTCATCCTTTGAGGGGGCTGGGAACAGGTTGCGCTGAGCGGAAACTTCAGAGGCGTAGTTGGGGTCAGTACAGCCCGTGGCAGGACTTCAGTGGCCCCTCGCCCACAGGTGCTGGCCACGGACATGTCCAAACACATGACCCTCCTGGCAGACCTGAAGACCATGGTGGAGACCAAGAAAGTGACCAGCTCGGGGGTCCTGCTGCTGGACAACTACTCCGACCGCATCCAGGTGCGGCCCCCCCCCCCCCCCACAGAAGGAGACCCAACCCTCTCTCCCTTTCTCTCTCTCTCTCCTTTGGGTCCAGGTTGTTGCTCCCCCTCCCTCAGTCTCCAGCTCCCATGTTGCCCCTCTTCCTGTCTCTTTTCTGTCTCTCTTCCCATCTCTCCACCCCAACTCCCATCCCCCACCATCCCTCCTAGTTTCCTCTTCCCTTCCTCCATCCCCCCTTCCTGTCTCCTCCACCTCCGCCAACACCCCCTTCTCTCCTCTCCCTCCATCTCTTTCTTTTCTCCCCCCCTACCGTCCTCTCCCCTCTCCCCCCCATTTCCCCTGTCTCTCTCTCCACCTCCCCCTACCTCAGTCTCCCCATAAAGGGGGAGGTTAGGAAGCGTGAGGTCCCAGACTGGGACAGGGGCACGGCCTCTGAAGCCCCCCTCCCCCACCTCACGCAGGTCCTCCGGAATATGGTGCACTGCGCAGACCTCAGCAACCCCACCAAGCCGTTGGAGCTGTACCGCCAGTGGACGGACCGCATCATGGCCGAGTTCTTCCAGCAGGGCGACCGTGAACGTGAGCGGGGCATGGAGATCAGCCCCATGTGCGACAAGCACACAGCCTCTGTGGAGAAGTCTCAGGTACAGATTCAGCGGGGCCTCCCCACCCCACACTGGCCCTGAGCTCCGAGACCCAGGAGTTCCCGACCTGCCCCGCCACAGAGTCACGTGTGTGTGTGTGTGTGTGTGTGAGTGTGTTCCTTTTCTATCTTGATGGGAAATTTGCAACATTTTCCCTTCTGCAGAATAACCAACACTGGGCCTCTGGATTCACAACCTTAGACCTGAGTGGACAGTTCTCTCTCATTTGTAGCCAGCAAAAAGCATCAGTAATAATACTTAACCGGCTCTTAGTTACAGACCGCACGTCGCCCCAGCCTCCTGGCATCCCTGTAAGCCGGCCATAGAGTCTGTCCTTGGTTTTTGGTGGGGTTTGACAATGAGATGCCATGACGCGTCACCGTGTGCTTGTTTCACTTGACAAGAGGTACAGAAACACAGTCTTGTTCGTGGAGTGTGAACGTGAAAGTTTCTCATCCTCCCCACTCCCAGTCTCGACCCTGGCGAGACCTGTTTGTCCCGGCTCACTGCGCACGCCTTTCCAGAGCCCAGCTACCCAGCCTTGGCACTATTGACATTTGGGGCTGGATCGCTCTCTGTCGCAGGGGCCGTCCTGGCCTTGTAGGATTTTGAGCAGCCTCCCTGGCCTCCACCCCTCCCCTTCCAGTTACAACAGTAAAAATGTCTCTAGATGCTTCCAGATGCCCCCTCAGCATGCAGATCACCCCATCCTCCCAATGCCCGGGAAAACCAGCTCCCATAGGTTTTATTATGTAGTTACGTTTATGGGCAACTTCATAGTAATAGTTCGGGGCGGCGGGAGGTGTTTGCTTTTTTTTTTTTTTATAGGAATTTTATCAGTATATACCTGTTTTTATACAGCTTGCTTTTTCTTCCAAACAATGACTTGGAGATGTGTCCAAGTTATTATGTATAGATTGGGCTCATCGTTTTCGAGCACTGTGTAGTATCTCACAGATACAGACAGCAAATGGGTTGTATGGTTTTCCCCTGTAGATGGCCATTTAGGTGTTGAAGAGTTACAAATTTACAGAGACCCAAACAAGACAAGGCTTCATTTTTGTTTGAGAGAGAGCACAAGAGAGCAAGTGAGCAAGGGGCAGAGAGTAGAGAGAGGATCCCGAGAGGGACAGAGAAAGAGAGAGAAAGAAGTGGGGTTCGTTTGGGGCTCCTGTGTTTACTCAAAGTGGGGCTCGTGCTCGCCTGATGTGGAACTCAAGACTCACTAACTGTGAGGTCATGACCTGAGCCGAAGTCAAATGCTTGACGACTGAGCCACCCAGACGCCCCATTTTTATTCTCTCACGTATAAGAAAAGTCCAGGGGCACCTGGGGGCTCAGAGTCTGTTAAGCATCCAACTTTGGCTCATGACCTCATGACCTCATAGTTCAGGCATTCGAGCCCCACGTCGGGTTCTTTCTACTGTCAGCTCAGAGCCTGCTTCAGATCCTCTGTCTACCCCCCTCTGCTCCTCCCCTCACCCCCTCACAAAAATAAACTTAAAAAATATTTTTTAATTTTTTTTAATGTTTTATCAATTTCTGAGAGAGAGAGACACACACACAGTGTGAGCAGGGGAGGGTCAGAGAGGGAGACACAGAATCGGAAGCAGGCTCCAGGCTCTGAGCTGTCAGCACAGAGCCCGACCGGGGCCTGAACCCACGAACCGTGAGATCATGACCTGAGCCGAAGTTGGACACTTAACCAACTGAGCCACCCAGTCACCCCCAAAAAATTTAATTAGAAAAAAAGAAGAGTCTAGAGAAAGAATTTGGCTCCCTTTGGCTCCATGAAATTGCCAAGCACCTAGGAGATTTCAGTTTCTCCTCTGTCATCAGAAGCAGGGGGCTTTTGTCCCTAGAGACGCCTCTTATGGTCACAGATGCTGCTGAAACTCTAGCCGTTCTGGCCACATCGCAGGGAGGAAGGGCCTCTGCCAGCTGAAGCAGCCCCCCTACCCCCTATTCACACCCCGACCCCGACCTTCCATCCACAAGTGGTCACATGGCCTCTCTCTCTCTCTCTCTCTCTCTCTCTGCAAAGGAGGCTGGGAAATGTAGTTTTCGCTTATATGGGGAAAGCACTGCCTCCAGCAAGAAAAATGAAAATTCTGTTAATAAAAAAGAGGGAAGATAATATCAGAGTGTGGGTCAGTACTCTGCCATGGAATTATTTATAGTTTCTCTTTGTTGCAAAAAATATCATTATTAGTATGTGGTGTACCACAATGTTTTAAAACATTTTATTTTAATTAATTATTTTTTGAGAGAGAGAGAGAGAGCGCCTGAGCAAGGGATGGGCAGAGAGAGAGAGAGAGAGAGAGAATATCCCAAGCAGGCTCTGCACTCAGCGCAGAGCCCAACACAGGGCTTGAACTCACAAACCTTGTGATCGTGACCTGAGCCGAAACCAAAAGTTGATCACTTAAGCAACTCAGCCATCCCGGAGCCCCCACAATTTTCTAAAACAAATTCCCAGCTGATAGGTATATAGAAGTTTCCAGTATTTGTTTACATGTCACATGTGAATTTTNTCTGAAGCAGGCTCCAGGCTGTCAGCACAGAGCCCGAGGCGGGGCTCGAACTCAACAAACCGCAAGATCATACCTGAGCTGCAATCGGAGGCTTAACTGACTGAGCCCCCCCAGGCGCCCCAACATCTTTGAAACTTTACTAGCCCCCACAGCATGGCGCTCCCATCTGCAACAGCCGGCCCCCCTGTTTACACCGCGGTCCCTTCTCTCCCAGGTGGGTTTCATCGACTACATCGTGCACCCGCTGTGGGAGACGTGGGCCGACCTGGTCCACCCGGACGCCCAGGAGATCCTGGACACGCTGGAGGACAACCGAGACTGGTACTACAGCGCCATCCGGCAGAGCCCCTCACCACCGCCCGAGGAGGAGCCCAGGGGCCCGGGCCACCCACCGCCCCCCGACAAGTTCCAGTTCGAGCTGACGCTGGAAGAGGAGGAGGAGGAGGAGGCGTGCGCCGCGCCAGGCGCGTTTTCAGCGCGGGAATTGTGCGGGGCTCCGGATGCGCGCCCGGCCGACGAACTCTCGGAGGTCGGTGGCCAGGACCGGCCCTCGGAGGTGAAGGTACAGGACCCTGGCACACGGCGAGCAGACTCGGCCNGGTTGGCTCCGAACCACACCCCTCCTTCCAGCTGCTTCTCCTCTTGTTTCTGCCTTAACGATTCCGTGGCCATAGGAGAGGGGTTCGCAGTGGCCCCCATCCTGGGCATCCCGTCCCCCCCCAGCATCCTCCTGACCCCCTTCACGACCCTTTGCCCTGGGAGGAAGCAATAACAGTGTACACCCACATCCCCTTTCTGGGCAGCCCTCTGCCACCCTGGCACCAAAGTCCTTTCTCCTTTGCTCCCGCCTGGCCACGCCTCCCCCTCAGCCCTTAGCTATTCCTGGAGCAATATGACAGACAGATGCAAGGCCATTTTTCTCCAAGCCATGGGGGACTTGTTTGGAAGGAAAGACCCCGCCTCTTGCCCTGTCCTTTCTGCCCTTTGGCCCAGGTCTGCAGCTGGGCCAGGCAGGGCCCCCCTCTCTCTCTCTCCTGTCCCCCTGCCCCCCACTCTGAGCACACGGTACTGTAGCCCCTGGCTGCCGCAGCCTTCCATCTGTCTGTCCGTCCCTGTGGGGAGTACCACCTGCTCCCACCCCCGTGATGCTGTACAGGGTTCATTTTTGTAGCGAAAGTAGTTTCTGTCCCAGCCAGTGACTGGAATGGGACTTCTTTGGGTTTTCTTTCTGTTTTTTTCTTCTCTTTTTTTTTTTTTTTGTACATACTGTAAGGTTGGTTTGTAAATTATTCTACAGAGGCAAAAAGGGAAAATAAACTTGCCCTTCCCCAGCTGACACAGCCAGGGGAAGGAGGGGTGGGGTCTCCCAGAGAGAGAGACCCCATTCCCACTGTATTATACAAACTGTACCATAGACCCCGAAAGGGTGGGTTCAGCGCTGCCGTTCGATGGGAAGTCGTGTCATCTTGGGGGCTGAGGGCTGAGCAGAGCCTGCCCCTCGCCCCTTCCCCAGGTGTGACTGGTGAGACGGAACCCCACCCCCAATCAGGGCTCCTCTCCCCAGCAGGAGGGGGGGCGCAGGACCCCCTTATCTGCTCTTGTTTTGTCCACTTTGACGATCAGTCAGTCGGTCCGTTGATCGATAGTCAATCCTTCGATCTCGTCTCCAATTAAACCGAGGCTTTCGCTGACCTTCCTGGCTCATGTGACTTCCTTTTCCACCCTGTTTTTGGGGGACGTGCCTCTCCTGCACCGTCTGCCTGGGGCAGGCATAAGGGGAGAGAGAGGCTCCGTCCCTATCCCTCTCCAAGCATGGAGAACACAGCAAGTGTGGCGGGAGGCAGCCTCAGGCCTGGGCCAGGTATGGCTCGCTCAAGAACTTGAGGTTGTGAACTGGAGGTTCAGACCAGTCTTTGGAGGCTAGCCGACCCAGGTAAACCCCACTTCTTGTACACACTATATCTGACACGACTCTGGGTACTTCTAGAATCTCAGAGTCATTCCTGGAAACCTCAAGGGGGGCTGATTGATAACACCATCACCATCTGCCTGCCAGGCCCTGATAAAAGGTCTCTGGTCAAATTCTCCTGTACATTAAACTTGATAAGCAGCCACAAGAGACTTTACTTACCCCCGTAAGTTCTACGAATTCCTAGCATCCTGGCCATTTTGGTGTTGGCCACCTTCGCATTGCATTAAAACAACCCCAAACAAACCTGAATATCTTTTTTTCAATATTTTTTATTTATTTCTAGGAGAGAGAGAGAGAGACAGCGTGAGCAGGGGAGGGCCAGAGAGAGAGGGAGACACAGACTCTGAAATAGGCTCCAGGCTCTGAGCTGGCAGTCAGCACAGAGCCTGATGCGGGGCTCGAACCCACGAACCACGAGATTATGACCTAAGCGAAAGTCAGACGCCTAACCGACTAAGCCACCCAGGCACCCCTGAATATCTTTTTTAAAAAAGATTTTATTTATATATTTTTAAGATTTTATATTTTTATGTAATCTCTTCCCCCAACATGGGGCTTAAACTCACGACCCTGACCTCAAGAGTCGTAGGCTGTACTGACTAAGCCGGACAGGTAGGTGCCTCCATACCTGAACATCTTAAAGGCAGGGCTCTGTGTGGCTTTGGGTCCCGTAAGCCTTGTGATCAGTATCAGGCAAGCCGAATCCTCCAAATTCACACAAGACTGGCTTGGGATTTAATCTATTTTGCTCAAGTGTTCATTCAAGGTTGGGGAGTGAGTAACTCAGACAGTTTAACCAATCCACATATTTGAATACTGTTAATTTCACTCAAGGGATCCCATTTTCCAACCTTTATCAGGCTAATTAACAAACCCTGATTTCACCAATGTTTCTGACATTCGTTATGCTAATGAGCCAAAAACTTCCCAAGTGGATAAAGAGATGGATGGCAGAAGTGTTTGTGATTTGAGCTTTTGGTTTAGAATACTGGCTGCCTCTGGGGTGTAATATATTAGGATGCACATACACACTCAGTGCCTAAGTGGTTAAGCACAGGGCCGTCGGTGGATGTATATATTCACACCTTCCTCGGATCTAAGGAAAGGTGGACCTGCTTACTCTCTCATCTCTCGTTGTCGGAGTAGTTTGGATCCCAGTTGTGGCTGAGTGATGCTGGGCATGATCTCTTTGACTTTCAGTCGTCTCATCTATAAAAGGGGATCACAGGGCCTGGGTGGCTCTGTCATTTGAGCGTCTGACTTTGGCTCAGGTCATGATCTCACGGTTCGTGGGTTTGAGCCCCGGGTCTGGCTCTGTGCTGACAACTAGCTCAGAGCCTGGAGCCTGTTTCAGATTCTGTGTCTCCCTCTCTCTCTGACCCTCCCCGGCTCTTGCTGTCTCTCTCTCTCTCAGAAATAAATAAATAAATATTAACAAATTAAGAAATAAATAAATAAAATGGGGAGATCACAAAAATCCCAGTCCGTCTAGAGCAGGGCTGTGAAACTTTCTACGATGATAGGAGTGTTCAGTTTGTGCTGTCCAGCACAGTAGCCACTAGCCACATGTGGCTATTAAACCCTTGAAATGTGGTTCGTGCGACTGAGGAGATAGGGTTTTAATTTTCCTTTGCGTTAAGTAGCTGCATGGCTACCATATGAGACTGTACAGTTCTGGAACTTAAGTAGGAGGCTGGATGTATAGGATTTAGCGTGTAGAAAGGTCTGCCTGCTTCGCTGTGGTTTAAAGATTTACGGTGTGTCAATATCCTGACCCAGAAGAGTGGGGGCCGGCCTGGGCTCAGAGAGGAAAAGCAAAGCTGGAAAACTAGGTAGAAGTTTCCAGGGAATCTGAACTTTGTGCAAGAAGTAGAGGAGACACACATTTTCCCAAGGGTGTTTCAAAGGGAGGCAGAGTCGGGGAAAGGGTGTCAGGCTGAGGGTCAGGAGGCGATAGCCTTTTTTTTTTTTTTTTTTAATTTATTTCTAGGAGAGAGAGAGAGAGAGACAGCGTGAGCAGGGGAGGGTCAGAGAGAGAGGGAGTCACAGACTGAAACAGGCTCCAGGCTCTGAGCTGGCAGTCAGCACAGAGCCCGACGCGGGGCTCGAACCCACGAACCGCGAGATCATGACCTAAGCGAAAGTCGGACGCTTAACCGACTAAGCCACCCAGGCACCCCTAGGAGGCGATAGCCTTAATCCCAAGTGGCAGGGGAAGGCTGATGAGACTTCGTTGCTCTGGAAGACCTCAGTTTCCCCAAGTGCAGGCAGGGTGTCCCAAATGCCTCCTCCGTTGGGACTCTGTCACAGGGTGAGAATGTGGGTCAAAGGGCAGAGGGGAGGCATGTGATCATCAGCTGGCTCTTTCAAATCCTTGCGGTGGGGAGTTCATCTTTTCTCAGGCAAAGGTGACCAAGGGTACTGGTGCACAGCAGCAAGGCCTTGTAATCTGAATAGGACGTGGAGACCTGGGGAAGGGGTGGAGCCGGTTCAAGTTCAAGTTGATATCAGCCACTTGCAAGTTACTTAGTGTGACACAGTGGCTTTGCCTCTTCCAGCCTTCAGAGGACTGCGCCCAGTGCTAAACTCATTAGGTGGATTATTTTACTGGCTCTGTGGCAGTCCTTGTCGTCTACTATTACAGGCTCCCTTTTATAGATGAGGAAACTGAGGCCAGGAAGTGATCTCCCCGTCAAGGAAATAAGGCAGAGACCTCACTTCACCTATTGTCCTTTGCACAAGGATAACTGCCTGATCACGGCCTGATACTTTCATTATCGTTGCTACTTTTTTTTTTTTTAAAGTCAGCTAGCTCTGCACCCATTGTGGGGCTTGAACTCACCACCCAGAGATCAAGAGTCACATGCTCCACTGACTAAGCCAGCTAGGTGCCCCTAAAATATATATATTTTTAATCTACTTGGCAAATAATGAAACGAGGGACCATCCTGGTGTGGCCAAAGCACTTTCATAGCTCATTAGTGTTGGTGGAAGTTGGCACATATGGCTTTTCAAGAGTGGTCTGACAATGTTTATTAAAAATGTAACTTCATGCATTTTGATGCAGCCATGCAGTTTTAAAAATATTTATCCTAAAGAGACATTTGGACAGAAACCTAAAGATGAAGGCACACAAAATGCTTATTCTAGTATTGGTCAGTATAGTGAACTATTATTTATGGGTTTTTTTTCTGAGAGAGAGAGAGACAGACAGTGTGTGCAGGGAGGGTCAAAGAGAGAGGGAAGCACAGAATCTGAAACAGGCTCCAGGCTCTGAGCAGGCTGTCAGCACAGAGTCCGATGCGGGTCTCGAACCAGGAACCGTGAGATCAGGACATGAGCCAAAGTCGGCTGCCCAACCTACTGAGCCACCCAGGCGCCCCGAAGAACTATTATTTAAAATATTCAACATTAGAGTGGCATTAAATTATGCTTCATTTGTACAGTGCAAAAATATGAGCTATTAAAAACAATAAGGTGGAGGAAAAACAATGAGGAGGGTCTACGTTTAATTGAAATGACAACATGTTTATAGTGAGAGGAGCAAAATTTCAAAATGTTCTGCATTATATGATCCTACTAAAAGAGGATCCACTAGAAAAGGCAGTTTGTCAATCAAAATATTAATAATGTCTCCAGTGGTAGGATTAGGAGAGATCTGTATTTTCTGTTGTGTAGGCTTCGATATTTTCTGACCCTTATTAGCAGTGAGCAGATATTAATTTTATAATCAAGGGGAAGGCTATTTTACAATCAGGGTAAAGAAATACCGGTACTTGTTATCTGGCCGGCACAAAAGCACGGTGGATTAAGCGTACAGACTCTGAATTCAGCTTCCTTGGATTCTAGTTCCCCCATCTCCAGCTAATGACTGGGTTAGTCAAGCAGGTAACTTCCTCGCTCTGTGCCTCGGTTTCCCTCCCTGTAAAATGCAAATAACTGCTCGGATTACTATTGCTTGTTTTACGTAAATTGCCGCACTGAATTCTCACAACAGCCCTGTAAACTAGGGACTGTTTTAAATGGGTCATAGGCTGGGAAGGAGGCGGGACCGGAAGCTCCCCGTCCCCAAGCACCTCCCAGAGTGGAGCTGGGGGAAAAAAAAAAAAAAAACCGCGGGACCGGAAACGCACGCACGCGCAGACCGCGTGGAAGGCGGGGCGAAGGCACGCGGGACACTTTCCCCCTGTGCTACTATTGGCTGTCGTGGCTGTCATTAGCCGAGCAGGCGGCCAATGAGGGTCGCGGCCGCTTCGCCCGGGAACCCGAGCGCTGAGCGAGCGGAGGCTCTCGGACTGCTGCAGGTGCGCGGAACCCCGAAAAGGGTGAGAGGACCTGGTGTCACTCCCTCAGAGTGACCCCAGCATCGTTCCCACTTGTTAAGGGGGCCCCAACGTTAACCTTCTTTGCTGAGAGTACCCTGGCGTCATTTCCCGCTTCCCTAAGGGGGCCCTAGATGACCCTTTTTCCTTTCTTTAAAAATTTTTGTAACTTTTTTTTTATTTTTGAGAAACAGAGAGACAGAGCAGGAATGGGGGAGGGGCAGAGGGAGAGAGGAAGACACAGAATCCGAAGCAGGCTTCAGGCTCTGAGCTGTCAGCACCGAGCCCATTGTGGGGCTCGAACTCGTGAACCATGAGATCTTGATCTGAGCCTAAATCAGTTGCTTAACTGACTGAGCCACCCAGGCACCCTACCCTTTTTCCTGAGTGCGACCCCTGAGACATTCCGTCTATCTGAGAAAGACCCCGGCGTCCTCCCTCCTTCCTGAGAGGGGCTCCAGAGTCATTCCCACTTCCTTAGGTGGACCCCACTTCCTCTGCCCTTCCTGAGGGGACCCGCGTGTCAGCCCCCTTCCCCGAGGGACCCAGGCGTCATCCCTTCTTCCTGAGGGGGGGGTCCCCTCTAATGCCCTTCTCCCCTCCCCAAGTGTCCCCAGTGTTCCTTGCCGAGAAGGGACGTGGCGCCGCGCCCCCTTGACTGAGGGCTTCCTGTCACCGCCCCCAAGGAGTGTCGCCCCCTCCTTTTCTCTGCAGTTTGCGCCGACCCAAGCTGGGGTGTCCGCACCCTGCGAACCGCGAAGCCCCGCCCCCCGGGGAGAGGGAGTAGGCAAGACCCAGCGCCCCCCCAAAGTGTGCGCCTGGTGGGGGAGGGGGGACACCCACTGACATAGGAACGCACCGTGTCACCTGAAATATTGTTTAAGGAACTGGGGCTGTTTCTCCTAAAATGGGAACTACAGGAAGGTTCTAAAGCTGCCCTGAAATAGTTATCTCTATTTCAATATCAGTATCGCCGTCGGGGTCAGCAGGACCTCACGGAGTGATCGGATATGTGTGGGACTGTCACCTGGAAAGAGGGACTACTGAGGGCCCATGAGGTCCCAAGAGATCGATGCGAAGGGTTAGCGCGGGAGGTCAAAGGGGCTTCCTTGGGTTGAACTGAAATCCTAAAAGGCGGAGCCCCCAGAGCTGACAAATCCCGAAGCAGAGATTGCTGGGTGGTCTGTCGGTGCCCAGGAATTGTCTGCTCTCTGTGCCATATGTGCGCCGTTCCCGTATGTGCCTCAGTGGTGAACCAGGCCGAATAGAACAGGAATTCTGAACAGGGGCCTTAGGACTTCGGCGAGCGGCTTTTTCCTCGGGGTTTCCGGTGGTCGGTTAAGGAGCAGTCCGTCCCTCTCGCACCGGGCTGACTATAAGCTGCAGGAGGGCAGGAGCTGTCTGCTCCGAGTTTCTCTACATGGTGCCTGGAACGTGGTGGCCATTGAAGCGTTTGCCGTCCCTGCCTTAACTCCTCACTTGGTGAATCCTTAGAGGGACTGAGAGATGACCAGGGAGGGTGACAGGTGATAAGGGGAAGACACACAGTGGAGATGAAAGAGACGCACCTGCGGTAGCTGAGACGCAAATGCCAGCTCCTTGGCTGAGGGTCTTCATCTTGCCTGATCGTGAAGGCAGAGGGGCAGCTCAGATTAAACTTTTCCCCTTGGGGCGCCTGGGTGGCTCAGTCGGTTAAGTCTCCGACCTCGGCTCAGGTCATGATCTCACGGTTAGTGGGTTCGAGCCCCACGTGGGGCTCTGTGCTGACAGCTAGCTCAGAGCCTGGAGCCTGCTTCAGATCCTGTGTCTCCCTCTCTCTCTGACCCTCTCCTGCTCACGCTGTCTCTGTCTCTCTCTCAAAAATAAATAAAACATAAAAAAAAAAACTTTCCCCCTAAACGGGGCCCCTGGGCAGCTCAGGCACTTAAGCATCTCATGGTTTGTGGCTTTGAGCCCTATGTATGGCTCTGTGCTGACAGCTCAGAGTCCGGAGCCTGTCTTTGGATTCTGGGACTCCCTCTCCCTCTGCCCCTTCTCTGCTTGTGCTGTTTCTCTCTCTCTCTCTCAAAAATAAATAAGCATTGAAAAATTTTTAAATTTCCCACCAAAGTTGTCTTAATCAGCTGATTTAATTTGGGAGGATCCTGGGATATGTAGTCTGAAAAATGTTCCGGAGTGCCCTGTTTAAAATGTGGCCTAAGAAAATCAAAGTCATGACCTTAAGGTCTGGAATGGGTGCTGGGACTCACAGGAGGGAGAATTCTTTATAGAGGGGGAGCCTCCTGGATGCATTTGCAATTGTGTTTCATTTATTATAAATATAATTTGCCCAGGAGTTTTGAGGAATGCTAATTAAAAAAAATAGGGGCCACCTGGGGGCTCAGTCATTAGGCATCCAACTTCAGCTCAGATCAGGATCTCACGGTTGGTGGGTTCAAGCCCCGTTTTGGGCTCTGTGCTGACCGCTCAGAGCCTGGAGCCTGCTTTGGATTCTATCTCCATCTCTCTGCCCCTCCCCCCCCCGGCGCTCTGTCTCTCTCGAATATAAAAAACATTGAAAATTTTAAAATAATAAAAATAAAAAATAGGAACAAGCCAAAGTCAGGTCATTCTACACCCTGCGCTCCACTAATCGTGTGCCTTTTCTTGCTCTCCTCTGGAAATAGTTCCTTTTTTGCCTGATGCCCACAAGAGGGTGCTGCATTCCTCTTTAGCCCCCACCTTCTGTATCAGCCCGGAGGGTTTGGGGAAGCTACAGAACCATCATAAAATGCGGCAGATGGGTTGGTGGAAGCACTAATTTTTCACAGGTAACAAAAGCCAGTGAGGAATTTTAAGTAATGCTGGTCAGTACCATTATCATGCCAACTTTAACGTCCTTGATAATTCCGGTGTTAGCAAACCAGGTTTCCAGAGCTTCCCTCATTCCTATCAGTAACACTACACTTACTGTATTCTTGCTGTGTGCCAGGTGCTGTGGACTTATTATCCCCATTTTACAGATGAGGAAAGCCAGGCATAGACAGGCACTAAGGGTCAGATACGGGTTTCGAGCCTAGTCTGTGGATCCTAGGGGATTCTTTTTTCCCCCCTTAAATTCTGTCTTCTGCAATATTTATTTCCACTAATATTTTTTTCTTTCTTTTTAAAAATTTTTAAATGTGTTTTATTTATTTCTGAGAGAGAGAGAGAGACAGCATGAGCAGGGGAGGGTCAGAGAGAAAGGGAGACACAGAATCGGAAGCAGGCTCCAGTCTCTGAGCGAGCCGTCAGCACAGAGCCCGACGCGGGGCTTGAACCCACACACCGCGAGATCGTGACCCGAGCCAAAGCCGGACACTTAACCGACTGAGCCATCCAGGCGCCCCAACATTTATATTTTAAAGCCAGAACACACACCCAAGGGAGAAGATATTCATTGAGTGGAAGGCACGTCGTATCGCACAGAGCAAGGGACTCTAGCCTCCAGAACGACAGTGCCCTTCCCAGATCTGACGTTGTGCACTTGATAGCGAGTGGCAAGTTGTTTGCTTACCATCGCTGTGAATCCTTCCTCTTTCACCTTCACCTTAGATTCAGCTTCCTGTTCGGAGATTCCCCTCAGCGTAGAAACACGCGGTCTTCCGAATCTTAAAAACAGCCCCAAACCATCCCTGAACCTTTGTGTCTCTGTAGCTGCCATCCAGTCTTTTTCTGCCTCTTCTCACCCCCATGGCTCAGAAGAGATGTTCTCATCCTCAGCTGCCTTCACAAGTTCAGGGCTGTCTTCTCGGCATCCAAGGAGCCGCTCCATAAACATGGATTGAAGGAATCCATTGCTTTACCCTCACAAGTCTACTAACGTGGCTCCCAGTGAGATTACTTTCCAGCCCCCAAACCCAGTGGGCATTTGAAGGGTTTTATCTTTATGAACTTCTTTGCATTTCTTCCTTCCTTCCTTCCTTTCTCTTTTCTCTTTCTTTCCTTTCCCATTCCTCTTCTTTTCTTTTAATTTTCTGCTTTCTTTCTTCCTTCCTTCTTCCCTCCCTTCCTAACTTTTTCTTTTTTCCTTCCTTTCTCTTTCTCCCTTCCTCCCTTCCTCCCTCCCTTCCTTCCTTCCTGTGCACAAGAGCAGGGGAGGGACAGAGAGGAGAGAGAATCTTAAGCAGGCTCCATGCTGGGATATGGGGCTCGATCCAATGACCCTGGAATCATGACCCAAGCCGAAATCAAGAGTCGGACGCTCTGAGCCACCCAGGTGCCCCCTCTTTGCATTTCACAGCGTTGTTCCTTAAAACTTTTTGTGCTCGATTTTTTTCTCCACTTAGCTTATGTGACACTGTACTTTTCTCAGTTTTCCTCATGATTTCCTGCTGCGGTTATGTTTCCTGGGGCTTCTCTTGTATTCCCTCTTAAATGTTTCTCGGAATGTGCCTTTAACCTGTTGTTCTTGTTCTACTGTTTACTTTTTGAGAGACAGAGACAGAGCATGAGTGGGGGAGGGGCAGAGAGAGAGAGGGAAACACAGAATCCGAAGCAGGATCCAGGCTCTGAGCTGTCAGCACAGAGCTCAACACACGGCTCGAACTCACAAACCATGAGATCGTGACCTGAGCCAAAGTCGGCCGTTTAACCGACTGAGCCCCCACAGGCGCCCCTGTATGTCCAGCAGTGTGGTCCCTGGACAGACAGAATCGGCATCAACTGGGATTTTGGCAGACATGCAATTTCTTGGGATGCAACTGAATGAGAGACTTCCGGAAAATTCAACACCCACTTATGATTTAAAACAACAGCAATGTAGCAAACGGGATATGGAAGGGAGCTGAACTTGACGAAAGTTCCAGCAGAAGTGAAGGTTTAAATTACAGAAAGTCACTTGGCAAACATCAGATTTTACAGTCGCTCATTAGAAGCAGTCACCTCATTATTAGGATCAGACAGGGTGCCTGGCTGGTTCAGATACTGGAGCGTGTGACTCTTGATCTGGGTCGTGAGTTTGAGCCCCACATTGGGTATAGAGATTACTTAATAAGTATAACTTTCTTTTCTTTTCTTTTCTTTTTTAATTTTTTTAATGTTTTATTTATTTCTGAGAGAGAGAGAGAGAGAGAGCGTGAGCAGGGGAGGGTCAGAGACAGAGGGAAGACACAGAATCTGAAACAGGTTCCAGTCTCTGAACTGGTTGTCAGCACAGAGCCCGACACGGGGCTTGAACCCACAAACCGTGAGATCATGACCTGAGCCAAAGTCAGNAAAAAAAATTTAAAAAAAAAGGAATAAGACAATTATCCCCTCCATTACCACCACTATCCAACATTTCACAGAAGGTCTTAGCTAATACTATAAGACAAGAAGAAGACATGAGTGGTATAACTATTGCACAAGGTGACATGACACTACTATTATCTGCAGGTGACTTAGTTATCTGCTAAAAAAACAAACTAGAAAGAGGGAGGTAGAAGATCAGTATCAACAACTTTCCCATATACCAGAAATACCAATTTTAAAGGATCATAGAGTAAAGATCTCACTGACAACAGCAACCAGACTTATAAAATTCCCATGAATAAACCCTTCAGGGAGGGAAGTATAAAGCTTTCCTGTGGACAGGACAGAAGACTTCCCTAAAGAGATATGTCAAGTTCATGAACTGAGAGACCTAATATTGTAAAAATGTTATTTCTTCCCAACTCAATAATTTTAATGGAACCCAGTTAAAATGTTGATTTTTCATGGAATTACATTCATCACAGGAATAAATCATGCAATAACAGAATAGCTTAGGTTTTTCTTTAATAGAAAAAGGGAGAAGGGATTTATTCTCTATATTAAGACATGTTATAAACCTGCAGTAATCAAAATGATGAAATTGATGCAAAAATGGATATTTAGGTAAAACTAGAGAGTCCATAAAACAAGAGAGGTCCCATGCATATATGAGAATTTTTTATATGATTGGGATAGCATTTCAAAACATGTATAATAGTTAAGAAATGGTTTGAAAAATAAAAGGTTGAGCAGCAATAGCTATCCATACCAAAAAAAAAAACCAACCCAAAAACCTAAACTAAACTCCTCCATATCATACATACCAACAAATTCCTGTTGGATTTAAAAATAGCACAAAAACAAAACTTAATAATATCGGAGGGAAAATATTACAAAAATTTCTTGATTTCTCTATTATCCAGAAATCTTGATTTTCACAGAACCAACAAACAAAGTCGGTTAACTAAAGCAGAAACGATTTGTGGGCAGGAAGCAACAACTTAACAAATGGGTAGGAAGCTGCAGAAAAAGGCAAGAACCCAAAGTCCTTCTTAAATATGACACAAAAGGGGAGAAATATGACACCAAGAAAGAGTGATAAATTTGATTGTGTGAAATTTATAAAGAACTTGTAGAAACAGTAAGGATAGGATTTGCTACACCCATTTTGGAGGACCATCTGGCAGCATCTAAGGAAAGCCGTGCTCAGCCAACGATACCTAGTAAGTTCCACCTCTGGAGAAGTAGACACATTTGTGCCCAAGGAGACATGGCTGAGAGTGGGCAGTGCGGCCTCATCTGTACTTCCGAGAAACAAAAAGGCCTAAACGTCTGTCAGTAGTGGAAGAGATAAAACAGAACATGAGTGGCTCATAAAAGGAATGTGACATCACAGATAGAAAGATCTAGAAGACTAGGGGGGAGGGAAGCAAATTTAGAATAATACAGGCAACATTATGCCATTTTTGTTTTTGTTTTTTTGTTTTTAAAAGGGAATTTTTTTAATGTTTTATTTATTTCTAGGAGAGAGAGAGAGAGAGAGACAGCGTGAACAGGGGAGGGTCAGAGAGAGAGGGAGTCACAGACCGAACGAAACAGGCTCCAGGCTCTGAGCTGGCAGTCAGCACAGAGCCTGACGCGGGGCTTGAACCCACGAACCGCGAGATCATGACCTAAGCGAAAGTCGGACACTTAACCGACAAAGCCACCCAGGTGCCCCAACATTATGCCATTTTTGTAAGAAAATACAGAACGTCACTGCATTTTGTGTTTTGTTTCTTTTTCTTTTAGAGGGGGCTGGAATGGAGAGATAGTAATATTTCAGCTTTATAATGCTCTACTTTTTTTTTTTAAGGTAATACTTAAGTATTTAACAAAGAGAAATGAGCATGGCCCACGAGGTCCCATCTGACACCATGTTCCTACTCCCTCTCAGAGTTTCGTCCAGAGTTGCTTCCCAGTGCCTCAGGACCTTTGCACGTGGTGTTTCCTTTGTCCAGAATCTTGCCCCTCCTTTCCTCACCTATTTACACTGTCCGTTCCTTTGGATTTCTCTGAGAAAGCCACTTCCTCAGCAGTGCTTTCTCAGGGCCTCGACCTAGGTCGAGCTCCTGGCCTTCGGAGAGCTAACCTTTGAGCTTAATTACAAATGCATTTTGTGATTATGAACTCTAGCTGTATGAGAAAGAGGCAGCGTCACGCTTGTTCCTGACTGTGCCTGAACACCTCACTTCAGGTCTGGTAGAGCAGCCATTCGAGAACTACTGTTCAGAAGCATTAAAGCCCACAGCCTAGAATAGGATTGTGTACTTACCGAAAACAGTTGCATCCCGAGGCCTCTAACCTGACACAGCCCACAACACTGCCGCTTCCCTTCTGCAACTGCAGCCCCCTCGGAGGTTCTCTGCGCCTGGCTGCTGAAGGCTGAGGCCACCCAGGAACGTTCCTAATTCTCTGCCCTTCGTATCTAATGAGCCTCCCCACCTGTAGATCCGACTTCCCTCCACTCCCACAACCTGACCCCAACCGCCAGGCTAATGCCACGGCCGCACTCCAGGCCCCAGCCGAGCCGCGTCCCCATGGCTTCCCGAGCCAACCTAACCATGGCCCTCAGCTGCCCGTCACCTAGCACCGGGCTCACCTGTAGAGCTGACCCGGTTTGCGAGGGGCTCAGGGGTTCTGGGACACACCAGGCCAGTCGGTCCACCCGCTCCTCTGCTAGGTAGTAACCCCCGTGAGGGCAGGAGACATGTGGGGCCTGTACCATCGCCCGTGCCTGGCCCAGTAAGGTCCTTTGTAACCGGTGGTTTGGGCGGAGTTTGAAAGGGAATGTAAACACTTGGCTGGCAGCTCACACGGCGGGGCATGTCCCAAGCACCATTTCTGCGGATAAGAAATGTCACCTGATTGCTGATTCCCACGTTGCTTTACTGAATCAGCTAAGCCTGACCTCCGGACCAGGCTGGTAACCCCTCCGGAAGGAAACGCCACTCGGGGATAGGCCACGTGGCTTCCGGTACCTGAGTTACATGCCAGTTCTTGACTCTAGATTCGATCACAGTTTCCAGAACTCTCACTGATCTACACACTGACCCCACGGGGCCTCCTTCTATCCCTTCTCGCAAACGCAGTGGCAGAGTCTGGTGTGGCTGCTTTGGTGGGCTCTGCGGTCCAGTCTGGCTCGACCACTTAGTGGCCACGTGGCCTCGGGCAAGTCACTTCTCTGGACCTCGATCTGTCAAGAATTCAGGCCTGCCCTTCCCAGCTGCCAGCACTCTTGAGGATCAGATACTGCAGAGAAACCCTCCGCCAATGCCAGAGGTGCTCTCGGTAGAATGCCTACTCCTCCCCCATCCGCTCAGTGCAGGTGACATAGATTTATTTTCTGGTTCCGTAAAAACCCTAGGAATTAGACCCAGGAAGCGGGACGGCCTTCAGGTGAACTGAGTGAAGCTGCAGAGATGGGGGCTTAGGCTCTCCCTGGGAGGGAAGGAACCAAACGTTTCCTCTCTCGGCTACCTGGGAGCGCCTGTGCAAGTCCTGACAGTTGAGATCAGACTTCATTCCTCTTTGCTCCACTCCCCTCAGCACAGAGAGAGTTAATCGGCTTCAGAAGAGTTCCAGGCCAGGGTGCCTGGGGGGCTCAGTGGGATGAATGTCCAACTCTTGATTTCGGCTCAGGTCACGATCCCAGGGTCGTGGGATCAAGCCCCTCGTTGGGCTCCGCACCAAGCGTGGAGCCTGCTTAAGATTGTCTTGCTTCCTCTCCCCTGCGTGCGTGCTCACTCTAAAATAAATTAAAAAAGAGAGCGAGAGAGAGACCCAGGCCATATAATGCCTTCACAGGAACTGTTGAGAAGAGACCAGGCTATATTGAGCCCGTTGGCTAAGAACATTCCTAAGAACCCCTTTGTCTTTTGAATACCCAGGAGCCAAAATAAAAGGCTCAGTCTGCGTTACTGTAGACATAAGAGTGTGACTGGATGGATTTCCACCCACTTTGGACAGCATATTGGGGATGGTCTGCCTTAGAACAGAGCTCCAGGGAGCCCCATGAGAGGTGTCAAGGATTTGGGCCACTGTCTTCAAAGCAGCCAAAAGTGACAAAGTGAGCCCTGTGCGGCTCGCCTCTGGGGAGAAAGATGCCCTACATGTCAAGATTTGATGGGCAGAGACAACGGGCTGGTTTCAAATTCAAAGTCGAAATCAAAGACCTGAATACACTTCAGAAGCCGTCTTTCTGTCCCCGGGTTCGAGACGTCCAGCTGAGAGCCCGGGTGGAAGACACTAGTTAGTTTGTTCTTTATTTTCATTGGAAAGTTATATGGTTACTTATCAACAAAACGACTGTCCAGGGCAGAGATATCCAGTGGTTTCTATGTACAGGGCCACCCCTGGGGTCCATACCTCCACAGAGGCCTCGCCCCTCGAGGCCTCAGTCGGCTCCTTCCCAGGCCTCCAGGAACCAATCACAAAGACACAAGGAACAAAAACCGGCCTGACCTCGGCACCTGCTTTCATCCCAAAGGGAGGTGGTGGCGCTGGGACGGGCCCCGGGCCTGTGTGCAGGGAGTGGGTGCAGGGGCCTCTCTCCTGGGAGCCTGCCCTTCATGCACCCCCTTCCCAGAAAGGCTGTCTTGGCCGTTCCTGGGACTATTCTGACAGGCTCGTGGGTTCCCACTCTGGCCTCCTTTTCTCTCTAGTTGTCATTTTAACACCGAGGCATCCCAGCCTCCCATGTGGGAGGACAAGCATTGGCTCTGTCGCCTTTTCCTTTTGTCCCCGTTTTTCGTACAAAAACAATACTCTCGACCGGACCATTTTTTTGCTCAAGAAACAAAAGTGGCTCAACAGGTACAGTTCTGCTGGTCGATCTGCTTTCGGCAGGGTTCCATGGTGACGGCGACACCCACCCCGCTCCGGCCGGATGTCATGCGGGTCACCTCGCTCCAGGTGTCGGTGTCTGGGTCGTAACACTCCACGCTGTCCAGAAACGTGTGGCCGTCGTAGCCTCCTGCAGGGCGAGCAGAGGACGCGGTCACCCCCTCGGAGGGCAGGGGAAGGGAAGAGGGGAAGGAACAGGAAGCCTTCCCGCTGGGATCTGAGCGCACCCCCGAAAGACGGGGCTGAGCAGTCGTCTCCACCCAGGCGTCCACCCCCGGGCCTCACCGAGAACGTAGATCCTCCCCTGGTGCACGGTAACCCCCAGGGCGCTTCGCCGGTGCTTCATGGGGGCCACGAAGGTCCACGCCTCCGTCTCCACATCATAGCGCTCCACGCTGTTCAGCTGGTCCTGACCATCGTAGCCCCCCGCGGCATAGATGCAGTTGTGCAGGACACAGACTCCTAAACCGTACCGTGCAGAGAGGGTCACTCCGGGGCCTGGCATCGGGGGCCCCAGCCACCACCTTCTTGGGGGCGCCCTCCCGCTCCCCTCTTCCGGGGAACTCTTGAGAAACAAAGCCGCGAGAGAAGAGCTTGGACTCCGTCAGAACCTAGCTCTCCCGTGGGTGCCACGGGGTTTAAGACCGAAACAGGAAGCCTCCCCGGGGCCTGGCGAGCCTCCTCCCCGGGAGTGGGAGGGTGTCCCTCCGTGCGCCCGTCGCGGCAGCCCCCACCCACCTGCCCCACTCCGGATGCTGTTCATGGGGGTGATCATCCGCCACTCGTTCCTCTCTGGGTAGTAACACTCGGCTGAGTTGAGGCGGTTTGTCCCATCAAAGCCGCCAACGGCATAGAGCAAACGGTTGAGGACGGCCACTCCCACCCCGATCCTGCGCGTCAGCATGGGGGCCACCAGGTGCCACTCGTCCCGCTCTGGCTCATACCTGCAGGGAATAACGAGGACAATGGCAGTCACAGCTGACCGTGGTGGAATGCTTACTATGACCCAGTATGTGGCCAGTTCTGTAGGCGCCCGAGCTCTTTCATGGAAACTCATAGCTGTTCTGAGGGAAACTGAGGTTCACAGCGGCATCTGCTCAAGGCTACGGGCAGGTCTGCTGGCCTCCGGTGGCTACACCACTGCCGGGTCCTGTGCTGGGTGCCGCTTGTGTCACCTCACCAAAACCCTGCCTTGCCAGTTGGGCAGGCGTCTTCATCACCCTCTCCCATCGTCTCCAGACGACCAGACGGAAGCACAGAGGGACGAAACGGCACATCCGGGGTTGCCAAGGACGTGGAGCTGGGGTTTGACCCAGCCTCCTCGGACACCGGAGAAGGACACCGAGCAACTAGGCTACCACGCAGGGTGGCTGTTGTCAAAGTGTGGGCTTTACTTAAAATTCCCATTGCCCGGCCTCACTCCACACCCACCGCCGATGCCGGGTCTCCAGCAGCGGGCCAGGGGGTTTGTTTTGACAAGTTCTCCAGGTGAGAACTGTATCCTAGATCACACTTCTGGAAGAGGAGAAGGCAGAGGGCTGGCTGTGCAAAAGCAGAATGCCCAACATACTCCGCTTCTAAACGCAGGGTCACCATGCAGTTGTGCAGGCTGTGCACTGCACAAGGGTACCATATCCAAGGGGCACCTTCCACACTGAACACCTCATTCATCTGTTTATTATGGCAATTTTGAGGCAGATGGCAGTGAGGTGTCATGGTAATAAAATTAGCATTTTACAGTAACTTTAAAAGAACAGAACTGTTTCCAAATCTGCAGAAAAAGAGCTGTATGGGTTTGTGACAGCCCTGTAGGCAATTCCCAGGCCCAGACACATCACCCAAGGCCCCTGACCGTACGTCTCCCAGGAATTCAGCTTCACCTTGGGGATTCCACGCTCTGAACGCGGGGCAGAGAGACAGGCACTCGACGGCAGCGGGAGTCTCCCAGTCCCACTGGGCCGGGACCTGTTAGCAAGGGGACCCTCGGAGCCCACCCCTCCGGGCCCTGCCACTCACCTCTCCACACTGTTGTGGTGGATGCAGCCATGGGAGCCACCAACGGCATAGATGTGCCCGTCGATGACCCCGACGCCAATCCGATTGCGGGGCACGCTCATGGGGGCACAGGGCGACCACTGGTTGGTCATGGGGTTGTAGCAGTCCAGGGCGCTGGAGTCGGTGTTGCCGTCGGGCGAGTTGTTGCGCCCGCCCACGGCATACAGCAGCCCGCCCACGACGCAGCCTGCCAGGCCGCTGCGAGGCACCTGCAGGTCTGCCAGTCGGAGCCAAGTGCCGTCACTGGGGTTGTAGGCCTCCAAGTAGCTGAGGGACTGGCGGAAGTAGCCGCCGGCGGTGTAGATGAGCCGGCCCACTTTGGGCGCGCGGCACGGCATCACCTGTGTGGGCTTATGCAGGGTGAGCTCCTGGAAGATCTTGACCAGGTAGTCCTTGCAGCGGGAGTCCGACTGCAAGATCTCGCACTTCTGCAGCTGCATCTGCAGGAAGTGGGGGGTCAGCGAGTGGCATCGCACAGCCCTGAGCAGTGCCTGCACGTAGAACCGCCGCTGCTCACAGTCGTACTTGACCCAGTTGATGCAGGCGTGGAAGACCTCGGACTCGCAGCGCACGTTCAGATCGTCCCGGCTGATGAGAGTCACCAGCTGGCAGTGGGACAGGTTGAAGAACTCCTCCTGCTTGGCCACCTGCAGAGGGCGTGACTGTGCCAGGCTGACTCCTGTATGCCACTCCCCTGACCCCGCGACACAGTATCCTCTCGGGACAAGTGGCTCAACCTGCCTCTGACAATGTCAGCTGCCTATTTTGTGAAACGGGGACTCGAATAGTATGAACGTCCTAGGTTGCAAAGATTAAATGAGCTTTATTAAATTAAATGCCGGGCATATGATATGTAAGTAGGCAGGTAAATGGGCAAAGACACGATGCACCACGTACCTTTCTGTATCATTTTGTTCTTGACCTACAAGGTTACTTTTTTTTTAAACCAACTTACTTTTTCTTTCTTTTTTTTAAAGTTAATTTTTTTATTTTAAGAGCAACAGACTGTACAAGTGGGAGAGGGGCAGAGAGCGAGAAGGAGACAGAGAGTCCAAGCAGGCTCTGCACTGTCAGCGCAGAGCCCGATGCGGGGCTCGAACTCATGAAGCCCTGAGATCACGCCCTGAGCTGAAACCAAGAGTTGGCTGCTTAACAGACTGAGCCATCCAGGTGCCCCTGACCTTACTTTTTCAAAAGGGTAGATCAACTAAAAAGGAAAAAGTAAGAGCTCTAGAATATTCTAGAAAAGTGTAGGCTCTAAAGAAGAAGCCTGAGCTACAGTTTCGCCCACTAGTTTCTAAGCAGGTGACCTTGCACAAAATACCCGAAACGTTCCACACCTTGGCTTTCTTCCTCTGTAAAAGGGGGTTTGTACTAGCAGCTACTTCACAGCTGGGCTAGGCAGCCAACTAGGGGAGCCAGGGCCCCGGGCAAGTGTTTCTTGTCAGGTACCAGTCTATAAAAATAATTTCAGTCACCCCACATCAGCAGCTCACCACTGCCCTGGCCCCCCAAGCCTGTACAACCCCTTTTAAGAAACATTATACAGGGGGCACCTGGGTGGCTTGGTTGAGCATCCGACTTCGGCTCAGGTCATGATCTCACAGTCTGTGGGTTCAAGCTCCTCATCAGGCTCTGTGCTGACAGCTCAGAGCCTGGAGCCTGTTTCAGATTCTGTATCTCCCTCTCTCTCTGCCCCTCCCCAGCTCGTGCTCTGTCTCTCTCTATCTCAAAAATAAATAAACGTTAAAAAAAAAAAAAAAGAAACATTATACAGGTCTGTGGGAAAGCCCTGCTCACAGACCACCTTCCTGGAAGCCATAGGCCTGGGGACCAGTGCCAGAGGTCCTCAGGGCATCTGGTCAACCCCACATACGGGGCAGAAGGGAGGAGAACATCTGTCCCTTAAGGAAAGAAATGGAAACCAGGGCACTATCTACCCCAACTAATCCCAGCCACTGGAGGAGGACTGAAAATGTCCAGGAAGAAGGGGCGCCTGGGTCGCTCAGTCGGTTGAGTATCCAACTTCAGCTCAGGTCATGATCTTGCTCGTGGGTTCGAGCCCTGCGTCAGGCTCTGTGCCGATGGCTCAGAGCCTGGAGCTTGCTTTGGATTCTGTGTGTCCCTCTCTTTCTGCCCCTCCTCTGCTCACGCTCTATGTCTCTCTCAAAATAAACAAACACTAAAAAAAAAATTTTTTTTTTAAAGACAGTTTCCAGGAAGCACGGGACTCCCCGAGGCTTGGGACCTGGGGTGCAGCCCTCTCGGGGCCAGACCTAAGGGTGGTACTTCCTCATAGGGATAGTTGAGAAAATCCAATGCTCTGAAGAATGGAAATCGCTTAGACCAGGGGTTGGCCCAGCAAGTGCTCAACAAACACTTATAATTATCATCATCCCAAGGGCACAGCCTCCAGTGGCTGCCACCCAAGAATTTGGGCTCATCGTTGTGATTTTACAAGGAACCTGTCATTTTCTCCTTACAACTTCCTCCACGTAAAAACGAAAATGAAACCAAGAACAGTGTAAGGACAACACTGCGTGGACCAAAGAAAATCCGTCTAAGGGTCACATCGGAGGTAGGCAGGATGTCCTGGGTGTTCCTCAAACATCTGCTGACGGCCTAAAATACTGGGCCCTGCTCAGTGCACCCCAGGGCTGAGCTGCTGTCAGGTTCACTGCACCCTTGACCCCAGAGAAGTCAGTGACCCATGAAGCTCTCGCTTTCCTCAGCTGTTTCCCAGAGCCACCCTGGATGTGTAGGCTAGGACCCCGGAACCCCGGTTTTCTCCAGCTCCCTGATCTGACCCTTCACACCTCAAGGGGAGATGGGGATGTCCATCCCTCTGTCCCTGGTCCCTCCGATACTGCCCCACCCCCAAGCCCTGCCTTCACGCCTCCTCCCATCGCTCACCTCTCCAAAGTGCATGTAGATGTACTCGCGGGCGCGCTGGTGCAGCTCGGCGCAGCCGATCTGTTCGGCGAAGTTGGCAATGCCAATGGCGTTGCTGGGGTCCAGCTGCTGCACTAGGAAGTCACTGCAGGCGCGGACAACACTGTCGATCTGGTACATGACGGCGCCGTTCATCACGTGGAGCACGCACTTCTCACCCATGGAGATGGAGGCCGTGTAGGCAAACTCAATTAGGCGCTCCATGACCTTGGGGTGGATGCCCTCGATGGACACCACCTCCATGCCCTGCTCCCGCAGCCCATTGGTGAACATGGCCTTGAAGACGGGGCTAGATGAGGCCAGCACCACCTTGTGAGCCATGAACTGGGCGGCTGGCGCGTCCTCGTATTTGACCTGCAGCGTGACGTCGCACAGCTGCTGGCTGAGCCGCAGCTCGTTCATGATGCCAAAGGCCTGCTTGGTGTGGTCCTCCAGCGTGTAGCTGAAGGTGCGGTTGCCATGCTGGGAGGGCGTCACCTCGGCTTTGCACTCGGTGGAGGCGTACATCACCGTGTCCCCTGCCCCCTCGGGGCGCTGTGACCTCAGGGGAAGGAATCGGGTGCGGGCCCCAGCCCCGCTAGGCCTCGGTTCCGGCTGCATGGGGTTCCAGGTGACAAGGGACAACACCACCACGGGCACTCAGAGGCCTGGAGGAGGGAGAGCACAGGGCTGGGGGCAGGGCCTGGGGCCAGGCCTCCTTGTATAAGATAAAGCGACTCCTAGACCAGTGTCCTTCCCAAGCCCAGCACAGAACGTCCGTCTGTCCGTGCTAACTGCCGCAGGGCCCCACCAGCCCGAGTCCACCTTGAAACACGGGTCAGATGATGTCGCTCCCTTGCTCAGAATATCCCCCCCCACCAACTCCCCATGGCACAAAGAGTAAAACCAAACTCTTCAATGGCCTAGTGAGCCCTACACAGTCAGCCTCTGTACGCCTCTCACTTTGCTCACTCCGTTCCAGCTTCCCTTCACTTCCTAGGTAGAGCATGTCTATTTTTTTATGTTTGTTTATTTTATTTTTTGGGGGGGGAGCATGAGCCGGGGAGGAGCAGAGAGAGGGGGGTGACAGAGGATATGAAGTGGGCTCTGTGCTGACAGCAGAGAGCCCGACGCAGGGCTCGAACCCATGAACAGTAAGATCATGACCTGAGCCAAAGTCAGACGGACAGAGCTCGTCTAGCTCATTCTTTCATTCTCCTCACCGTTTATTGAGTACCTACTGTGTGCCAGGTACCGTTCTAAGCACTGGAGACTAGTGATGAGAATGCCACCCCCCGGAGATGAGGTTAGGAGAGGGATGGGCCGAAAGTAAAATAAGCATGATTCAAATAGAAATTGGGGTTATAAAAAAAGAGAGAGAGAGAGAGGAAAACAGTACTGTGACAGTGTGACTTGGGGCAGTTACTTTAAATCAGGTAGTCCTGGGGTCTGCTGGAGCTGAGACCAGAAGGATGCACGCACACACACACCCCGAAAGGGGTTTTCCAGGCAGAGGGAACAGCAAGTGCAAAGGCTCAGGCAGCATGAGAGAGACGATCTGGAGGCTCGGGGAGGAGGGGAGGAGGTAACGAGAGCGACTGACTACTCAAGGGAAGGTGTCCATGAACCCCGTGGAGTCTGGAGGGCCGGGCTGGGCAGAGCTGTGTTTTAAAAGGTCCTGCAG
>NW_027530575.1:7705913-7712881 GCF_008692635.1 Crocuta crocuta | reverse complement strand
CACACACTCATCTCCTTCCTGTTTTATTTCCACCGCAGCACTTGTCAGAAACGAATTGAGCTCCGTCACTTGCCTGTTGAGGGACGGCCCGAGCCTCTGGCGCTCAGCCCCAGCGCCTCAGAAGGCAGGGAGCGCTGGGTAGGTGACGGTGGTGCCCACCCTCTCCGGGGCCTCCCCCACGGCCTGCCCGGGGCCTGGCACCGCTCAGGGGTCAGTGAGCGAGTGGCTGGCTGCCTGCCCGCCCCCCTGCGATGTGCCAGAGCACCCTCCTCCACCGGGCCCAGGGCGCCGCTTGGCCGCCTCTCCCCGCCCGAGGCCCCTGCCCTGCCTCTTGGTCTCCGGCCAGCCGGTCAACGGTGCCCCTTGGACAGTGGACACTTCCCCCCCACGAAGCCGCTACGTGGGGGGACTGCGCATGCCCTGCCCGAGCCGCCACCGAGGCCCGGAGAAGGGAGGAAGTGACCCCTGCCGCAGCCTTTCGACTGCCAACCCCCGGGCGCAAACCAGGCTTCCCCGACGCGCCGGGTTCCCCGGCACTCGGGCCGAGGGGCACTCCCTGGGCCTGTCGCCCGGCCTGCGTAGCTCCCGGGCCACCCCTCCAGTCGCGCCGTCCAACAAAGGGCCAGGACTTGAGCCGCGCCCTCCGGGCCCTCCGCGGGGCCGCAGGAAACCCCAGGGCGGCCGCCCCCCCGGCGCCCCGGCCCCCGACCCCNCGCCCTGCCCCCAGGTGCCCGGTGCCCCGGAGCGAGGAGCGGGCGAGGGCACATGGCCAGGCAGGCCCGGTGCGTCCCGGTTGGCACTGTCCCTTCCATCCGTCTGATTTCGTCGTCTAGGCGCGGGGCTGCTCTCCCCGACCAGCTCCTCTCTCTTTAATCCCACATAGCTCGGGCCTCGCGGTCCAGTGGCCGCAGGATCCAGCTAGAATTATTTACCTAGTTGGCTTTTCCTTGTCTTTATTTGTTACCTCCAGTCTAGAGGCGCGTGAAGCTTGCCTACAGGGGTGTGAAGCCGGGCCCTGCCACTCTACCTCCGTAGGGATAGTTCCAAACGCAACTTCTCCACGCTAATACTGGCACCTACCTGCTAGGTTATCGTGAGGACTAAATGCGAACGCAGGTGCCCAATAGACATGAACAATTGTTATTTTTCATGGTAAGAGATACCGATTCACCATTTATGCCGGTTATGATATAAAGTTAATCTTTAAATGCATTTAATTAAATTATTTATGCATTTCTTTGAGAGAGAGAGCAAGCACACAAACAGGGGAGGGACAGAGAGAGAGAGGGAGAATCTTATGCAGGCTTCACTCCCAACACGGCGTCTGGCGGGAGGGAGCAACCGAAATCAAGAGACAGAGGCTTAACTTACTGAGCCCCAGGAGCCCCTAAATGTATTATATTATTTATTATTATTTTTGTAATGTTTTAAATATTGTTGAGAGAGAGGGAGAGACAGAGTGAGCAGAGGAGGGTCAGAGAGAGAGGGAGACACAGAATCTGAAGCAGGCTCCAGGCTCTGAGCTGTCAGCACAGAGCCGGACACGGGGCTCGAACCCACGAACCGTGAGATCATGACCCGAGCCGAAGTTGGACACTAACCGACTGAGCCACCCAGGTGCCGCTAAATGTATTTATTTTTAAAAGTGTCCATCTGGGGGCACCTGGGTGGCCCAGTCGGTTAAGTGTCCAACTGTGGTTCAGATCATGATCTCAGGGTCCATGAAGTTCTGGCCCCATCCTGGGCTCAGTGCTGATAGTGTGGAACCTGCTTGGGATTCTCTCTCTGCCTCTCCCCTGCTTGCTCGTTCTCTCTCTCTCAAAAATAAAATAAATAAACTTTAAGAGAGTCTATCTTAGCCAAACTATGGAAGGAGCCTAAATGTCTATCCATAGATGAATGGATAAAGAAGTGGTATATGTATATAATGGGATATTACTTGCCATAAATAAAGAGTGAAATCGTGCCATTTGCAGCAACATACATGGATCTAGAAAGTATAACGCTAAGCGAAAAAGCAAGCCAGCCAGAGAAAGACAAATACCATATGATTTCAGTCATGTGTGGAATTTAAGAAACAAAACAAACGAACAAACCAAAAAAGAGAGAGAACCCAAAAAACAGACTCTAAGCTATAGAGAACACAGTGGTGGTTACCGGGGGGATGGGTGAAATAGGTGAAGGAGATTAAGGAGTGTGCTTATGCTGATGAGCACTGAGTAATGTATAGAATTGGTTTTTTTTTAAATTTTTTGTAATGTTTTTCATTTATTTTTGAGAGAAAGAAAGACAGCATGAGCAGGGGAGGGTCAGAGAGAGAGACACACAGAATCTGAAACAGGCTCCAGGCTCTGAACTAGCTGTCAGCACAGAGCCGGATACAGGGCTTGAACCCATGAACCGTGAGATCATGCCCTGAGCTGAAGTTGGACACATAACCAACTGAGCCACCCAGGTGCCCCGTTTTTAAAAAATTTTTAATGTTTTTTATTTATAAAATTGTTGAATCACTATATTGGACACTTGAAATTAATATAATTCTCTCTGCTCCTCCCCTACTTGCGCTCTCTCAAAATAAATACTTAAAAAAAAAAAACAGAACCATAAAAACAACAACAACGAGGTAAACATTCAGCAAATGTCCTAAGCCTTTTTTAGTGGCTGCATAGTATTTCACAGTGTGGATGTGCCACAATTTATGACCCCAGGATCCTGTAGAGGGCCACCGGGCTTGAGTTCAATCCTTTGCCTTTACACACAGCACTGCAGCGCACATCCGTGTACATACATCCTCCTGCACGTGTGCAAGTGTACCTTGGATAAATCTCTACAAGTCACATCACTGGCTCACAGAGCCTGTAGATTTGATTCTGAGATAGGAGAGATTGCCTTCCGCACGTTCTGACAGGGTGCTGGCTTCCGGCAACCTGGGCCACTCCGCTTATTCACTGACTGCTATGGCGCCCCTTCTGGCGCGGTCCAGAACTGCAGCTCTACTCAACAGCACCCCCTCCCCGCCCCTCCGGTCCTCTGGCTTGGATTTAATCCTAGACTGAGCAGGGATGTTGCATCTTGAAAATTCACTCCTAAAGCTGGCGGAATCTTTTCTTAGACCAACATCTTTTTAGCCTGGCATTTCTTTCCTTTATTCACCTAGTTTTCATTGAGATGGACTTTTTTTTCCTTTTATAAGAGGTTTTATATAGAGTATCTTTAGGAAGTAAACTTCCCAAGTGCAGTTGAAATTTGAGTCAGTTTGCCGTCTAGCTTTTCAGGAATGCATGTATATCACATATGGTAAGAATTATTCCTATGAGATACTCAGTTTAAATTTGGGGGGGTGGGATGGAGCGCCTGGGTGGCTCTGTCAGTTAAGCATTTGACTTCAGCTCAGGCCATGATCTCTTAGTTCATGAGTGATTCAAATCCTGCTTGGAGCTATCTGCTGTTAGCATGGAGCCCACTTCAGATCCTCTGCCTCCTTCTCTCTCTGCCCTCCCCTGCTCATGCTCTCGCTCTCTCTCCCAAAAATAAATAAACATTAAAATCTCTTAAATTTTTTTATTTTTATGAAGCCATTTTGTTCGAAAACTGGAAGTAATGTATCTTTATGTCTTTTCAAAGATATATAGTATTTCTTTTTTTAAAGATTATTTATTTTTAGAACAGAATTTTAAAAATTTTATCTATTTATTTACCTATTTTGAGAGAGAGAGAGCACGCGCACAAGCCGGAGAAGGGCAGAGAGAAAGGCAGAGAGAATCCCAAGCAGGCTCCACTCTGCCAGGGCAGAGCCCGATGCAGGGCTTGAACCCACAAACTGCAAGATCGTGATCTGAGCCAAAACTAAGAGTCAGACGCTCAACCGACTAAGCCACCCAGGCACCCCAACATTTATTTATTTTTGAAAGACAGTGAAGGAGCATGAGCAGGGAAGGGACAGAGAGAGGAGGGGAGAGAGAATCCCAAGCCGACTTGGCACTGTCAGTGCGGAGCCCGATGCACAGAGTTGAACCCATAAGCAGGGAGGTCATGACCTGAGCTAAAGTCAGACGCTTAATTGACTGAGTCACCCAGGTTCCCCTAGCTTGATTTTTTTAAAAATGTTTAAATAAGGGACACCTGGGTGGCTCACTCGGCTGAACATCCAGCTCTTGATCTCAGCACAGGTCGTGATCTCAAGGGTTGTGAGTTCAAGCCCCCAGATGGGCTCTGCGCCGGTGCAGAGCATGCTTGGGGTTCTCTCTCTCCCTCTTTCTCTGCACCCCTCTCACGTAAATAAATTAATTTTTTAAAATGTTTAAATTAAAAAGTGCTATGGATTGAATTGCATTGCCCCCTCCTCCGGAGTATGAATATCATATGTTAAATCCCTAATCCCCTCTCTGATGGTATTTGGAGATGGGGTTTGGGGGAGGATGAGGTAATTGAAGGTGGGGCCCCATGATGGGATTAGGACCCTTATAAGAAGAGACCCCAGAGAGCTTGATTTCTCTATACTGGGAGAGGACACACCAGCAGCAAGTGACCATCTGCTACTGGTCATGCTGGTGCCCTCATGTCGGGCTTCCAGCCCCGAGAACTGTGAGAAATACATTTCTGCTGTTTAAACTGCCCCGATAATCGTGTTTGTCATAGGCAGCCTGAGCTGACTAAAACAGCAAGATGGCACGAAACCTGGGGGTAGGCAACAATTTCCAAGATCTCCTAGTAAGTGAACAAAGCAAGGTGCAGAGCAGCGTTAGAGTGTCAGAAAAAGAGAAGAGCGTTACGAGTCAGCCCATTTATCCGTTTATCCACCGAACAGCTNAAAAGGCGAACTGGTGCTTTTCAAATTTTGTAAAATAGGAATCAGTGAGTAAATCCCCTGCCATCACACTATCAAATAACTGAACGGAGGAGCGAGCTGCAGGTTTCCCTGGAAGGTAAAGGAGTCTGGGGTCTGGGGCACCAGGCCCCGGGCGCGGGGGCAGGTGGGAATTAGGTCAGGTCCTGGGAGTGTCCAGCCTTGAGTGTATTTGTGTTTCAGGAAATAAGTTGATTTGCGGTGCGTGTGACCTGCAGGGATGACCTGAACGTAGCCAGCGGGACACTCAGGCCCCCAGGCTGGGTCAGCAGCCCCCCAAAAACACACTGCTGGCTCTGTGGCCGCCTGCAGCTGTAGGGTCTCCAGGAGCCCGAAGACCCCTGTCCCCCCTGGGGCGGCAGTGTCGCACCAGGGTCAGGAATGCATCTAGGGACAGCCAGTGGCCACAGCCAGTGTGCCCTGAGCCTTTTATGGGCACACACAGGGCCCCCTCACCCCCAGACAAGAATGCAGACCACTGAGGGAGGGCATGTCTGGCTTCAGCACACCCCTCCAAGCCAGACACCAGGCCTGCGCCTCTTTGGGCCCCGGGCCCTGACCGTCTGGGCTGGTATCTTGGCCCAGACACCGGGCAAGGTACTCACTGCTTAGAGTTTCCTCATCTGTCAAATCGGGGTGAGGAAACCCACTTTGCAAGGTTGAAGTAAGGGGGACGGTAAGCTGTGTCTTGGGCCTACCGCTGGGGGGGGGAGACTAGCCAGACACAATAGGCTGTAACTTGTTATTACTTTATTATAATTTCATTTTTTTACGAAGGATCTGACACCACGCTCGGAGAAATCCCGTTTCCGGGAGGAATTGGCTGTGTCTCCCATGGCCAGATTTTAGGGCGCCCTGTCTTTGGTTTCCTGTCCTCTAACCTGGGGAGGGGAGCTGCCCTTGATCCCTTTCTTTCTGTCACACTCCACTCCTCAGGAATCCCGTCTGCTGTCTCCAAGATCTATTCCGAATCCTCACCATCTGAGTCCCCATCACTGCTCCCCTGGGCCACGTGGCTGCAGACACCTTGAACTTGTTCTCGCTTCTACCTTCACCCTTACAGAGATCCGCAAACATCTGAAGCACGTCACTTCTGCCCTCTGCCTCCCACCTCACTCAGAGCAAAACCAAAGTCCTCCAGGGGACCCACAAGGCTCTGCACTGTCTATGCCGACATCTCCCTGATTTTTTTTGCCCTCCCACCATCCATCCCCTCCATCGGCTGCTCCAGCCAGCAAGGGGATCTTTGCTTTTCATAGAATACGCAGGCATGTTTCCTCAGGGCCTTTGCACGGCTGTTCCCTCACCCTGAAATGCTCTTCCTTCAAGTGTCCCCAGGGCAATGACCTCTCAGCTTGCTTACATCCTCTGTCACCGCTCCTGCAGAGAAGCGTCCCCCCGACCACCATCGCATCAAGGTACTGGAGCTGGAATTATGTCCAGGCTTTCTTCACTCCTTATTGCCGGTGTCCCCCATCAGAACGTCAATTCCACGAGGGCCGCGACTTCTGGTCTGTTTGGCTCACTGCTGTGGGGTTTAGCCTCAATAAAATACATTTCCCTTCATCTCTTCTGTCTCCACCGCCTTCGCTGCTTTTCCTACAAATGCCTTTATTTAAAAAAGAAAAAGTCTGCAAAAACAGCTCTTAGGGAGGGAATGGCGGGCCCGAGGGGCGTCAGTCTGCGGCCGGTGCCGGTACCAGGGTCAGGGCGGCTGTGGGCGCCCCGGGGCCGCCAGTGGAGCCGCTCGTGTCCGGCCCGTCCCGCTGGGGCGAGGAGCGCTCGGAGGGGCTGGAGCTGCCGTCCAAGCCAGGGGGCAGCCAGCGGTTCAGGCCTCCCGAAGCCCCAGCAGCGCTCTCGGACTCCTGGGAGGCTCTGTGCCGCCTTCTGCAGGGGCGGCGGCCGCAGCAGAAGAGACGCAGAAGAGCGTTGCGCAGGTCGCGGTTGGTGAGCGTGTAAATGATCGGGTTCAGAAGCGAGTTGGCCATGGCCAGCCCCAGGAAGGGGTCGGCCTGCAAGAGCACGGGGCAGGCGCGCGCCGGGCACGCCACGTCGAGCAAGAGCAGCAGGAAGAGGGGGCCCCAACACGCCACGAAGGCCAGGAGCACCACGCTGAGCGTGC
>NW_027530575.1:7705418-7705658 GCF_008692635.1 Crocuta crocuta | reverse complement strand
GCGCGCGTTGGCACGCACCTGGCAGTAGATGCGCGCGTAGAGCGCGCAGATGGCGGCCAGGATGCCGAGGAAGGCGAGCACGCAGAAGAGCACGTAGGCCTTGGCGTAGAGCGGCAGGACGGTGGAGCAGGCGTCCAGGCGGCCCAGACAGTTCCAGCCGAGCCATGGCAGCAGTCCGAGAAGCAGCGACACGCCCCAGGCGGCGGCCGCCATCGCCAGCGTGCGTCCCCGACTGGAGGC
>NW_027530575.1:7703267-7705355 GCF_008692635.1 Crocuta crocuta | reverse complement strand
GAACCAGAGCGTGGGCGACAGGCGCAGCGTGAGAGGCCCCGACAGCAGGATGTTGGCGGCGTAGGCCGCGCCCGCCAGCAGGTCGGACAGCGTAAGGCTGCCCAGGAGCAGGAACATGGGCGCGTGGAAGCGCGGGTGGCGCCCAAGCACGAACAGCACCGCCAAGTTCTCGAGCACGATGAGCGCGCACACGGCCAGGCACACGACAGCGTCGGCGCGCAGCCCCGCGCCGGGCTGGTAGCGCGCACCGCGGAGCTTGCCGGTGTAATTGTAATGCAAGACGATGACCTCGCTCACCGGCGCCGGCCGCAGCAGCCCGGGCTCCATGGGCCGCCTGCCCCAAGGCTGCGGAGAGGTGAAACGGAGGGTCAGGTGAGGAGGCGGGCACGGTGGCGCCGGGTGGCTCCGGGTGGCGCCGCCCCGGGAAAGGGACCCTAACCCCGACCCACCCACCACTGCACACCTCCGCCGGGACCCAGAGGGCGTTCGGGATGGAAAGGAGGTGTCCACGGAGACAGGCCAAGGCAAAGACACGCAAGGAATATCAGAGGGGACATGGTGACACAGAGTCTCGCAGGAAAGGGACACTAATAATCACACAACCTGGGATATCCAGGGGCAGATTCAATCATGGACGGGAACGCACACAAATGCAGCGACGCGCACAGTCACAAACTAGGGCAACCGTACAAAGTCACACCCCATCAGGGAAACGGGCAAGTTTATTCACACATGAACAGAGCCGCACAGACAGGCACATACAGGGACCTGAATTCAGTCACACTCACACGGGGTCTCACGCCCACTCGCACAGACCACAGTTTCACAACCTCCACCCATGCCCAGCCTGCAGCCCACAGCTCTACAAGCCACATGCCTCGCTCAACCTGGCACAACCTTCACTCACCACACGCGTGCACAAACACACACACCATACAAAAACCAGTAAGGGAGCAGAGTCTGGTCTGCTTTGCAGAGGCAGAGCCTGAGGGCAGCAGACAGGCTCCAGGTCTCACAGACAGGCTTTTGCAGAGGGGCGCACATGTCATTAGAGTATAATAATACTTCCCAGGGGCGCCTGGGTGGCTCAGGCAGTAAGCGTGGGACTCTCGACTTCGGCTCAGGCTCATGGTCAGGCCATGATCTCACAGTTGGTGAGTTCCAGCTCCATGTGGGGCTCTGTGCTCACAGGGCGGAGCCTGCTTGGGATCCTCGCCCTCTCTCTCTGTCCGCCCCCGCCCTCAAAATAAATAAATAAACTTAAAAGAAATATTTCCCATCTGAGACTTCACCCTTTAATCCCCTTGACAGCTCTCCCCTTAATCCCAAGTTACAGATGGGAAAGTGGCTCTAAAGAAGTGCCTCACACATAGGAGACGCAAAGGTTCTCATGCTCCCGGGCAAATACAGCTACTCAGAAATGGTCACGTCGCGGCGCGAGTCCCACTTAATAGAGGAGAAAACCGAGTCCTGGGAAGGGGAGCAGACTTGTTTGGACCTGGGGGGAGCGAATGCATCCCAGGCGGCCTCAGCGGCACTCAAGGAACAAAGGCAAATGCAAACCTACAGAGAGTCACCGACGCAGCCACGCTGAAGGGGGGCGGGGGGTGCATCAAATACATGCAAACACGGGTTACACTCGCTCTGATGGGGACATCTCCCGCCTCCCCCAGGCTTGCCTGGCGGCAAGATTGAAGTAGCCAAACTCGCACAAACTCGCAGTGGCACGGGGAGAGGGCGAGGCCAGGGGATTCCAAGCTTCCCCACTCGCATCCTCGGCCCCCGCATCCAGCCTGGGAGTCGCCGGCTTCCCTCCTCCCCGCCCCACCCCCCTCCACTCCCCAGGCCTCCAGGGAAACCCAAACAAGGAGACCGGGGTAGTGGTCAGGGCAACCCCCTGCGGGCCAGCCTGAGTCCCCGCGCGCGCCTGGAGACCCAGTGCTGTATACTCACCCCTGCGCCCTGGTCGCGCGCCCCTGGCAGTCGCGCTGCCAGGAGCAGAGTGAGCGGACGCAGACGCGAGGCGGGGCGCGGGGCAGGGTGGGGGAGAGAGGGGGAGAAGGGCGGGGGGCCGGGCTGGAGCTGGCG
>NW_027530575.1:7701605-7703148 GCF_008692635.1 Crocuta crocuta | reverse complement strand
TGGCGCGCAGAGGGGGCGGGCCACAACGCGGACCGCTGGCCGTCGCAAACAGTTGCCCCCTCCTCTTGGCGTCCGGGCACCCAGCCCGTGGCTGCCAGCCTGTGCCACCCGCCGCGGCACCGGAGCGCGCCCCGGCGGCGACTGGCACCGGCGAGCCCTTGGTCGCCCCCTCCGGGCCTGAACTTCTTTCCCAGGGACGCTCCGTCGCGGTGGGAGGACCCGGAGTCTCGGGAAGGGGAGGTTCTCTACAGGGGCGGTCGCAGCCTGAGCCTCTTCCCGCCCCACAGCAGAGGGGTCCTGTCTGTCCTCTGGAGACTGGACACTGGCCCCTCCCCATTACCCGCCTACCTTCCAGCTGAGCCTCGGGCGAGGGGGGGGGGCTGCACCTCAAGAATGCCGCACCGTCGAGGGACCCCGGCAGCGCAGATTAGAAGGGGTCTTCAGCAAGGGAAACGGTAGCCTCAGTCCCCTCTCCCCAGCGGATGGGAACTCGGGGCGCAGGCCGCTCTCCATTCCCGGGGTCCCACGCCTGGCTTTCTGCGAGTTCTGGAGGAGAAGGTGAAGGCAGGATTCTGGTGGGAGCCCCCCCTCTCCCCAGATGAGAAAGGTCTGGATCGTTTGCCCTCCTGGCTCCCCCACCCCCACCCCCTTATTGCTTCCAACAATGTGATTTACTCATTTACCGTGTTTCTGGGCTGTGTCCCCATCAGACTGTCAGTCCCCGTGGAGGCAGGGATTAGCATCTGTCTGGGCAGTGCCCAGGCCCTATAAGTAAACCGGCGAGTGAGTGAATGAATGTTTCCCTCGCTTTCTCGGTGTGCATCTGTTTCATTGGGTCTCTCGGATCCGTCTCTCTTTCTCCCTGTCTCTCAGTCGCTGGCTGTGTCTTGTGTCGCTGTCTCACGCCTCTCCCAGGCCTGCGCTCCTCCAGCGGGCCAGTCTCGGCTGGCCCCACACCCCCACTCCCAGTTCCCAGGAACTTCCTGGCCAGGCCCAGCTCCCGCACCCTCAGACCAGAGGCTACAGGTGGGAAGGGGGCTGGGGCCTGGTTGCCACAGACCTTCACCAGGATGGTGCCCTTTGACTCAGCAGTGGGTAGGGTGAGGGCGTCCCAGGGGCGCTGAATTAGAGGCTGGGGGTGAGGGATCGCGAGGGGCACCCGGGCCTGGTTGTGGCTCCACGTAGCCCCTTGGGGATCCCCGCGGCTTCTGCCCCCGCTGTTCTCTGGGGAGGCGGAGACACGTGCGAGACAGCGCGGTCAGCCCGGTCAGCGGGGCTGGAGTAAAGGGGTGGGTAGCGCCTTAGTGCAGGTGCCCCGTGGCCTTGCCCACCAAACCCTGAAGATTCCCCAGACGCTGTGGGGCCGCACAGGCCTGGATAAATGACCCTTTTCTGTAAAGGGGGAAGCCACATCCCCTGTGGGAAGGGGCCTCTTCACACCTCCCAGGCGTCAGTCTCACCTCGGTGAGGTTCTATGCTGCAAAGGGGGGGGGGCCTTCCGGCCTCCCTCCAGGGCCTCCAGCCCTCCCCCCCCCCCTCCCCC
>NW_027530575.1:7684783-7701527 GCF_008692635.1 Crocuta crocuta | reverse complement strand
TTCCAGAGAGTGGGACCCTGACTTCTCCCAGATGGACGCCTCTGGGCTTCCGCCTCTGCCCACCATTCCACACCTGTGGCTCAGTTCTTAATACTCAGATCAGGTCCCTCTCCTGCTCTAAATTCTCCCATGGCTCACTAGGTCACTCAGAGGAAACGCCGAAGTCCTCACCGCGGTCCACATGGCCCTGCTTGGTGTCCTCTCCCAACCCTTCCCAGCTGGTCACCTCCTCAGAGAGGCTTCATTGATCTGTCCGCTTCCTCCCCAATCTCGCCTGCTGTTTGGCACCATCGAAATTACCTTGATTGTTTATTCATGTGGCCATGTTTTCCCCAGATCCAAGGCAGAGACCCTGTCTGTTCCTCTGGCCAGACGTCATATAAATATAAAGCATTCAGAGCCCGTTGCCAGGCTTAGAGAGTTTGTGGCCTGGGACTTTGGTCAAAGGATGCCCTTGCTGAGCCTCAGTGGCCTCATCTGTAAAATCGAATCAATACCAGTATCCACTCTAAGGGATATCATTGAGGATGAAAGGTATGATTTAGAACAGAGCCAGGGTATACAGGGAGAGCTCAATAAATGTTGGGGATTATTGGTCACCACTGTATCCCCGAGGAAGAATTAGGGGATTCAGTTCAGGCCCCATGAGGCTCCGGCATCACTACCCCCAGTTCATTCCCACCTCTGCCCTCCCCCACCCCTGCCCAGCCTGGCCTCTTCCCAGGGGAAGGGCCTCCCGGCTCCTGCCACAGCCCGCCCACCTGCTGCATGCCTGGGCAGCTGCACCCACCAAGCAGGTTCCGCCACCAAGGCCCTCGCACATGCACACGGGGGCCACCCCACCCTGGTCTGCACCCACTCTCAAAGCAGAGTCAGAGCCTGTGATCGGACACAATGCCTAACATGGTTTCTTCTTCTTCCTCCTCTCCTTCTCCTCCTCCTCCTCCTCCTTCTTCTTCAATGCTTATTTTTGAGAGAGCGCTCGTACATAAGCTGGAGAGGGACAGAGAGAGAGAGGGAGATAAAGAATCCGAAGCAGGCCTCTCTGCTATCAGTGCAGAGCCCGATGTGGGGCTCGAACTCACCAACCGTGAGATCATGACCTGAGCCAAAGTCGGACACTCAACCGACTGATACCCAGGCGCCCCTAAGATAGTGCCTTCTGACCCCCCACCCGCCTAGAGAATAAGGGGACCACAGCCAGGTTCCCGTTCTGTCCTGTCCACCCCCTTCAGACCAGTCCTTGGGGCATGAACGTGGCTGCAGGGAGGTGCGAACTGACAACTTTCCCGTGGCCAGAGAGCAGAGCAGCCATGGTTTGGGGGATCTCAAACTGGAGCCCCAAGGGCCGCCTCTGTCCCACAACCACACGCTTGTTTTGCTTGGCACTGCGGCTTCCCGTTCAAATGACTGTCTAAACTGTCCAGAAACACTGTACTTTAGCCGGTCAGTTTGTGGGTCACAGGGGCCCACGTTAACAATTCTGGAACCGTTTATGTGCTAGGGTTGAACAGATAAGGTCATATGATAGATACGGACAGCCCAGTTCCGTGCGGTTGCAGAAGGAAGTTACAAATGAGCAACATGGCTCAGTTGGTGGAGCACTGGAGCATAAGACTCTTGATCGCAGAGCTGTGGGTTTGAGCCCTACATTGGGTGTAGCGATCATTTAAAAACGAAAATCTTAATAAGAAAAAAAACAAGCGATGTGGCGTTGGGCTGTGGTTGGGTTAGCAGTGTGACATGTTTATTTCAACAGATAGATACGAAAATAAATATACGTGTGTGTATACATGAGTTAGTATACATATTTCCTAGATGTGTCTGCTACAGGTTCAGAAGCATTGATGCTCTAGAAAAAAAAAAAAAGGAGAACACTCAGCACCCAGGTCTTGATTTCGTACAAAAGAAATTTATTGGGGGTGCCGGGGTGGCTCAGTCTGTTAAGCATCTGACTGCTGATTTCAGCTCAGGTCATGATCTCACAGTTCATGGATTCGAGCCCTACCAGGGTGCCCTTTACTTTTTTTTTTTTTAATGTTTATTTTTGAGAGAGAATGAGCAGGAGGGGAGCAGAAAGAGGGAGACAGAGAATCCCAAGCAGGCTCCATGCTGTCGCCGCAGAGCCCATCATGGGGCTCGTACTTGGGAACCGTGAGATCATGACCTGAGCCGAAGTTGGACGCTCAACCAACTGAGCTGGGCAGGCGCCCCTGCATTTGTGTTCTTATTAAAGGTTCTAGGAGGTTCCCAGAAGAGACTTTCAGATGGGGGTGGGGGAGGAAGGAGAAGGGAACTTGGTGGTATGGCATCACCTTGTGCCAAGATGGTGGGCAGGACTTGGGCAGAGCCACACGTCTCTCTCTTCACCCGCTCACCCCAGGCCTGGCGAGCTGCCCAGGGGAAAAGCTGACCTCATCTCTCTTGCAAGTGGCCCCGGCTACAGCTTGGGTTAAATTCAGGCCGAGGACTTCAAAAGTGGTTGATGAGGGTTGGGGTCCAAGCCCCTGGGGAAGACAGAAGAGGCAGGTCCTGATCTTTCCCCTCCAGGCAGCCCCCCGTGTGCCCTCCTTTCTGCATGCACCTCTCATTTCCCAAGCCCTAGGCCTGGAAACTGGGAGTCGGCACCTCCTCTTTCACACTTTGACATTCATTTTACAGGCTATGTAGGAGGGAGGGGGAAAGAAACAGCTGGGCAGAGAGAGTCAGTCAGCACGTGCAAAGGCCTGGAGGCTGCAAAGAGTGTGGTGGGTAAAAGAACCTAGAATCAGTCCGTTGGGGGGGGGGCCGAACTTGGCTTAGGGGGAGGAAAGTACAGGGAAGTGGGGGTGGACTGGGGGTGAGTCAAGGGTCAGGTCTGCTGGGGCCTGAAATGCCAGGCCTCTGCTGTCTGACCGCCACCCCACTGTATAACTTGCCAAACCTCTCTGATCTGTTTCCCCACCTGTAAATGGAGCCTTTCTCACGGTGAACTTGTGAATCCAAATGCAGTTAATGGGGCAGTGTTAACACCTCACCTGACAGAGCCAACCACTCTGTAAATGTCAGATATTAGGTTTTAATATTTCTATGGTTGGTAGGGCATCACAGGGTGTGTAACTACGACCACAACCAATTTTAGAACTTCATCACTCAAAAAGGAAACTCTCTACGCGTTACCAATATTCTCATGGCCTCCTCTCTTCCACCACCTGGAAACCACTCATGTACTCTCCGTCTCCAAGGATTGGTTTCTTCTTGGCTTTTCATATGCGTGGAGTCATACACTATGTGATATTTTGTGTCTGGTTCTTCTTTCACTCAGCATAACGCTTTTGAGTTTCTTTTTTTTATTTTTAAAATTTATTTATTTATTCTGAGACAGAGAGAGAGAGCGCACAAACAGGGGAGGGGCAGAGAGAAGGAGAGACAGACTCCCAAGCAGGCCCCTCGCCATCAGTGCAGAGCCCGATGCAGGGCTCCAACTCAAACTGTGAGATCATGACCTGAGCCGAGGTCAGATCAAGAGCCATTCACTTAACCAACGGTGCCACCCAGGCTCCCACGTTTTGAGTTTCAGCCGTGTCATGGCATGAATCAGTACGTCATCCCTTTTTATGGCTGAGTAAGATGTCATTGTATAGATATGCCATATTTTGTTTTTCTGTTCATCAACTCATGGAGCTTGAGTTGTGTCTGCCTTTTCGGCTAGCTAGAAAAAAATGCTATGAATCTTTGTGTATAGGCTTTTTGTGTGAGTATATATTTTTATTTCTACTGGATATAGATTTTTTTTATTTAATTTTTTTATTTTTTAATGCTTTTTAAAAAAATATTTTCTGAGAGAGACAGAGAGGCAGCGTGAGCAGGGGAGGGTCAGAGAGAGAGGGAGACACAATCTGAAGCAGGCTCCAGGCTCTGAGCTGGCTGTCAGCACAGAGCCCAACATGGGGCTCGAACCCATGAACTGTGAGATCTGACCTGAGCCGAAGTCGGAGGCTTAACCAACTGAGCCACCCAGGCGCCCTCCACTGGGTATAGTCTTTAAGAGTGGAATTGCTGGGTCCTATGGTAACTCTGTATGTTTAATGTTTTCAGGTACTGCCAGACTGATTTCCAAATCGACTGTACTATTCTCCATTCCCACCAGCAATTTAAAAAGGTTTTCCCCACATCCCTGCTAATGCTTGTTATTTTCTGTCCTTTTTTATTATGGCCATCCTAGTACCGGTGAAGTGGCATCTCATTGTAGTTTTGACAGTTACTGCTTTTTGTTACTTTAAGTTTTTATTTATTTATTTTGAGAGAGAGTACGGGAGGGGCAGAGAGAGGGGGGGAAGGAATTCCAAGTAGGCTCTGCACTGTCAGCACAGAGCCCCATGTGGGGCTCAAATGTAAGATCATGACCGGAGCGAATATTAAGTCAGACACCTTACCGACTGAGCCACCCAGGCACCCCTTTTTCTGTCCCTGTTTTTAATGAGCCATTGTCCACCCTGCAGTCCATCTTTCCTCCTAGGCTCCTGCTCACAACCCTCGTGACTCCTTGGGGGTCTTTGAAGAAAGTTCAAAGAGTCCTGGCCATTGGCATCTGGCTCTTTCGCCTTCACTCCATAGCATAGTTCTTACCTCTGAATCTCCAAATCTCGAGACTGCTCCTCATGGTCAAAGAGAGAGAAGCAGGGTTTGGGGACAGACAGACAGGGGTTGGAATCCTGGCTCTGATGATCTTGGGTGGATGGATTCACCTCTGTGAGCCTCAGTTTGTTCATCAGTTAAATGGGAATCAGATTATTCCCTCTCTCATAGGGTTCAAAAAACAGTTCATGTCAACTCTTTTTCATTTTTTATGTTTATTTATTTATTTTGAGAGAGAGTAGAGTCATTGTGAGTAGGGGAGGGGGAGAGAAAGGGGAGAGAGAGAGGAGAGAGAGAATGAGAATCCCAAGCAGGCTCTGCACTGCCACCCAGCGTAGAGCCTGACACAGGGCGAAACCACGAGATCACAACTGAGCCAAAACCGAGAGTCAGACGCTCAACCGAGTGAGCCACCCAGGCGCCCCAAGTTCATGTGAGCTCTTTAGTGCAATGTCTAGCATTGAATAGGGGCTATATTTATGAGGATGTACTTAGTTGGAAGTTCCAGAAACACAAAACAAAACTGAGTTCAACTAAAAAAGCAGCTCGAACTCTTGTGAATAAAAGGAAGGAAATGAATCGGCTGCTGTAACTGAAAATCTCGGGTCTAGGAGTTTCGTTGACTTTAGGCAAAGGGGGATCAAGAAGCTCCAGTGTTCCCCGGAATCTAACTTGCCGTCTCTTGGCTCAACTAGGCTTTTCATCTGAGATGCTAACACGGTAGATCCATGATTTCCATTCAGCAGCCCCTTGGAAAAAGACGTCTCTCATTCATCGGTCCAACTAGGATCACATGACGTCACCACCAAACCAATCACCAGGCCTAGGGGATGGACTGCTCTGATTGGCCAGGTTGGGGGGGCGGAGTCATCCCTAATTTGTTAGGGCGACTCCATTTGAGCCAATAAGAGTCCTCAAACCTTGGCCCGTTGGTTTCAGGCATCGGAGCCGCCAAGGCCCGGAGCGTCAGAAAGCTCTGGAGTTAGTGCGTGGAGTTCAGTTTATGCCAGTTGAGTTTGAGATGCCTCCCAGCCATCACGTGGTGCCCTGAGTCACCAACTGGATAGGAGACATGCATTCACTTGGTGTCTTGGTGGCTCACATTCTTTTTATTGCTTTTTATGGAAATGTAATTTCATTTCCCTTTGAAGGATACAATTGGAAAGTGTAATTATTATGATGTGTAATTTCTCCACCTGGAGATAATTGCCTCATTCTTTCCTTCCTTCCTTCCTTCCTTCCTTTCTTTTTCTTCTTAGATGTTCTGGCAATACATCTCAATTCAGCTTTCCGAATGATCACATCTTCCAGATAATGTATATACAGGTAGCATTCGGTTTTCTTCCTGGGGTCTTTCTGCTGGGGAATTTCTCCTGCCCCTGTCCGAGGAATTATCTTCATCTCCTATATTGGGACACCTGTTTCCTCACTCTTGTGTCTTCCTTTTTTTTTTTTTCCCCCTTGGTTTGTCCCATTGGTTTTGGTTGAGTGCATCCTGCAGTAACTTTCTAAGAATATAAGAACGTGAGAGATAACATTTTTGAACCTTCCGTGTTTTGAAATGTCTTTACTTGCTCCTCACACTTGATCACGATTTTGGCTGGGAATAGTGGTCTGGGTTAAAAATCCTTTTCTGTCAGAATTTTGAGGCTGTAGACCTATTGTCTCTTTATTTCCAATGTCTCTGAATTTGCTGTTTGTGCTGCCGGAGAATGCAATTCCTTCCTTTCTTTTTTCTGGCTAATTCCTCCTCATCCTTTACATCCCATGATGGACCTTTGTAGGGTCAAACAGTAACAGTTTACGGAAAACCTCCATTCAATATAGTGATAGGCTTGACTAATTTTGGCCACTGAGATGCAAGTGGAAATGAAATACATCGCTTCCTGGATAGCTGGTTGGCTCAGTCCAATAAGTGTCAGACTTTGGCTCCGGTCATGATCTTGCGATCTGTAAGTTCCAGCCCAGTGTCGGGCTCTGTGCTGACAGCCACAAGCCTGGAGCCTGCTTCAGATTCTGTGTCTCCCTCTCTCTCTGCCCCTCCCCCACCCACACTCTCTCTCTGTCTCTCTCTCTCTCTCAAAAATAAAATAAAACATTAAAAAAAATTTAGGGGCACCTGGGTGGCTCAAGTTGGTTAAGTGTCCGACTTCAGCGCAGGTCATGATCTCCCAGTTTGTGGTTCAAGCTCTGCGTTGGTCTCTGTGCTGACAGCTCAGAGCCTGGAGCCTGCTTCGGGTTCTGTGTCTCGCTCTTTCTCTGCCCCTCTCCCACTTGCACTCTGTCTCTCAAAAATAAATGAATGTTAAAAAAATTGTTTTTAAATAATAATAAAGGGGCACCTGGATGGCTCAGTCGATTGAGCGGCTGGCTTTGGCTCAGGTCATGATCTCCCGGTTCATGCTGACAGCTCAGAGCCTGGAGCTTCGAATACTGTGTCTCCCTCTCTCTCTGCCCCTCCCTCCCTCACACTCTGTCTCTCTCTCTCAAAAAAAAAAAAAAAGTAAACATTAAAATTTTTTACATAATAAAATAAAGCAAAACAAAATAAAACTTAAGGGGTTCCTGGGTGGCTCAGTCAGTTAAGTGTTGGACTCTTGACTTTGGCTCATGTCCTGATTGCATGGTTCATGAGGTGGAGCCCTTCATAGGGCTCTGAGCTGACAGCGTGGAGCCTGCTTGGGATTCTGTCTCCCTCTGTCTCTCTACCTCTCTCCCGCTTGCTCTCTACCTCTCTCTCAAAATAAAAATAAACTTTAAAAATTGTTTTAAATTGTTTTAAACGTAAAAAATAAACAAAATACATCACTTCTATACGCCCGTCACTGCTGAGCAGAGGCATTGAAAAGCCCCTCCCCCCCGCAACTTCTCCAGTCTCCCTCTTGTCCCCGTGGCAGCTGAGGAGTGAGTTCAACATGGTGTGGCCACAAGATGGTGGCCGCCTCACCAGCCTGGGTGCCTGCATGACTGCACGGAGCTGAGCCCCTGACAGCTGATCTAGAGAGTAACACGAGGGAGAAATAAACTCTGGCTGTGTTAAACTATTGTGCTTTGGACTTCTTTGTTACTGCAACGAAACTTGACTTGTACTAATATAAAGCCCAGCTTAAATGTGGCTTCCTCGGAGAAGTCCTCCTGGATCACAGCCCCAAAACTAGAGAACTAGATTACTTCCTTTCCCATCGTGTAAGCCTGTATTTTCCTACGCGGCCCTTACGGCGATCGTAACCGTGAAATTCTCTGTGCAACGAGCTCAGCATCAGTCTCCCGCATCCCACTTCCAAAATCCTGTGAGGAGATGGTGGTATTTGTGTCATCAGCAGCCCCGAACCCCAGGACAGAGCCTAGCCCAGAGTAGATGTTTGGGGTACATTTGTTGAATGAAAGAAGAGTTTTGCCTCCTTTCAGCCACAAAGGCAGCAACGAGCAGGGCTGTCTAGAACATTCTCTCATACAACTCCTGCCGAAACAGTGGCGTGAGAGGCAGCACAGGGCGACCTCAAGGAAGCAAGGAAGTTTGACAAAGGAGAGTGATCTATGGTGAGAAAGCCTCTATCCGCAGATTTAGTTTTCTTCTCAGAGTGTGTAATTTATTCTAGCAACTGCTCAGCCTGGGAGAGGTTTCCGGTGCGTGATGTATTTCACGAAGGGGCGTGGGAACGGGGTGGGAGTCACAGAGGCATCCTCGGAATTGCTGAGAGACCCACGATAAGACATATGCCCTGACGACAGGAAGACAGTCCTACCTTACTGAATTCCACACAACGGCAATCTTTTATTTTTAATTATTTTTTTTTTAGTGTTTTATTTATTTCTGAGAGAGAGAGAGAGACAGCGTGAGCAGGGGAGGGTCAGAGAGAGAGGGAGACACAGAATCTGAAACAGACTCCAGGCTCTGAGCTGTCAGCACAGAGTCCGACACGGGGCTCGAACCCATGAACCGTGAGGTCATGACCTGAGCCGAGGTCGGACGCCTAACCGACTGAGCCACCCAGGCGCCCCTGCCAGTGTTTTTTTTTGGGTTGCTTTCTAAATTTTCAGTGCCTGGCGACTATGAAGATTATCCCTGGGGATAATCTGTATGACCTCTATTCCCTAGAACCTCTATTTCCTCATCTGTAAAAGGGGGATAACAAGTGTACCTGCCTTCTAGGGTAGTGCTGAGTGTTAAGTGACTTAAGACAGGTAAAGTCAGTAGGGAATTGATCTGGAACCTTGGAGAAGCCAGCTCTGCAGACTCAGAAACAGCTGGCAGGAAGCTTTGCAGACGGCTAAGTTCTATGATCCTTTACTCATTCAACAAACAGTCACCTCGCATCCGTCACGTTCCAACAGTAGAGACACAGGGAGTGGGGGTGTCTGGTTTTCTCTCGTCATTGCGAGCTCTAGCGGCAGGCATGTTGCAAGGGATGATGGGTATTCTTGAAAGAAGAGTCACAGGGCCACCTGGGTGGCTTAGTCGGTTAAGCGTCCGACTTTCGCTTAGGTCATGATCTCGCGGTTCGTGGGTTCCAGCCCCGCGTCGGGCTCTGTGCTGACTGCCAGCTCAGAGCCTGGAGCCTGTTTCAGAGTCTGTGACTCCCCCCTCTCTGACCCTCCCCTGCTCACACTGTCTCTCTCTCTCTCTCCTAGAAATAAATAAAACATTAAAAAAAAAAGAAAGAAGAGTCACAGTTGTCACTCTTGTCTCTGGGGGGCTTCTGCTCTCGCAGGGGCACCAGGATTAAGGAGCAATGACACAGTCACTGAGGAATGATTACAGTTGTGGTCAAGGGGACACTGAGGACACATAAAGGGCCCTGGCCCAGTGGAGGTCAGGACAGGCCTCAGAGCAGATGATGGGCAGGCTGAGGCCTGAAGGGGGGAGGCACCAATAGGTCTTATTGTCATAATAAATGACAACAAATGAGGTGGCTTGGAATGGAAATGGATTCTCCCACAGTTCTGGGAGCTAGAAGTCCAAAGTCAAGGTGTCAGCAGGGCTGTGCTTTCTCTGAATGCCCTGGGGGAGAGGAGAGACTCCCTCCTTTCCTCTTAGCCATTCTTTGGTTTGTATGTGAATAATTCCTTTTTTTTTTTTTTTAAGTTTTATTTATTTTTGAGGGAGAAATAGAGACAGTGTGAACAGGGGAGGGTCAGGGAGAGAAGGAGACACAGAATCCGAAACAGGCTCCAGGCGCTGAGCTAGCTGTCAGCACAGAGCCTGATGTGGGGCTCGAACCCACATACCGTGAGATCATGACCTGAGCCGAAGTCGGACGCTTAACCGACTGAGCCACCCAGGTGCCCCTGTATGTGAATAATTCCAATGGCTGCCTCCATGGTCACATGATCTTCTTCCTGGTGCCTGTCTATGTCTCTCTGTCTTTTCTTCTTCCTCTTTTTCTCCTTCTTTTTAATATTTATTTTTTTTTAATGTTTTATTTATTTCTAGGAGAGAGAGAGAGACAGCGTGAGCAGGGGAGGGTCAGAGAGAGAGGGAGTCACAGACTGAAACAGGCTCCAGGCTCCGAGCTGGCAGTCAGCACAGAGCCCGACGCGGGGCTCGAACCCACGAACCGCGAGATCATGACCCAAGCGAAAGTCGGACGCTTAACCGACTAAGCCACCCAGGCGCCCCAATATTTATTTATTTTTGAGAGGGAGAGGGAGACAGAGAATCTGAATCTGGGGTAAGGGTGCCTGGCGACTGGTTTAAGGGGATAGGAGCTTGCAGGTGGAGAGGGGAGGCAAAGAGGGGAAGGAGGAGTTTAAAGAGCGGGGTCGGCATGGATGGAGACCCAGATTGGGCACTGAGCAACTCAAAGTGGTCATCCCTGATTCAGGCAGGGGTTGTCCGGGAACAGGAGACAAGGACCCAGGAGACCACCTGCATCTGGGATGTCGCGTGTCTGGACGTGGGCCATGGCTATAGTTCCCGCCCTGCCCAATATTGAGTATTGAGATGTGCTAGGGCGTAAAATACACATCGGATTTTGAAGACAGTACCAAAAAAAGGTAAAATAGCTCAATAATATTTTTTTTATACTTAGTACATGCTGAAATGGTCATACTTTGTGTATACTGCGTCAAATAAAAAGTATTATCAAAATTAATTTTACCTGGGGCACCTGGCTGGCTCGATCGATAGACCATGCAGCTCTTGATCTTGGGATTGTGAGTCTGAGCCCCATACTGGGTGTAGAGATTACTTAAAAAGAAAATAAAAAATAACTTGGGGGCGCCTGAGTGGCTCAGACAATTAAGCATCGGACTTCGGCTCAGGTCATGATCTCATGGTTCGTGAATTTGAATCCTGCATCGGGTGAGCTCGAGAGCCCTTCATCAGTGAGCCCTGCTTCTCTCTCTCTCTCTCTCTCTCTCTCTCTCCCTGGCCTCGCTTACTTGCGCCCTCTATCGTTCAATTAAAAAAACTAATTTTAACTGTTTATTTTTGTTTTTATTGAGATATAATGGGCATAGAACATTGTATTAGTTTCAAGTGTACAACATAATGATTTAATATTTGTGTATATCGCTAAGTCATTAGCACACTAAGTTTACTTAATATCCTTCACCTCACACAGTTACAAATTGTTATGATGACAACTTTCAAGATATATTCTCTTCCCAATTTACAAATATATAATATAGTATCTTTTTTTTTAGGTTTATTTATTTTTAAGAGAGGGAGAGATGTGAGTAGGGGAGAGGCAGAGAGAGAGAATCCCAAGCGGGCTCCGAGTCGTCGGCACAGAGTCCGACGTGGGGCTCGATCCCACGAACTGTGAGCTCATGACCTGAGCCAAAATCAAGAGTCAGATGCTTAACCGACTGAGCCAGCCAGGCGCTCCGACAGCGTTGTTAACTGTACTCACCATTGTGTACATTACATCTCCCAGGAATTATTTATCTCATAACTGGAAGTTTGTACTATTTGACTCCCTTCACCATTTTCCCACCCCTACCCTGTGCCCTCGGCAGCTACCAGTCTGTTCTCTGTATCTATGAGCTCCTTTTGCTGTTTTTTTCTTTGAGTTCAGGCTTTTTATTTTTTAAATTTTCTTTAGAGAGAGTGAGTAAGTTAGTGGGGGAGAGAGACAGAGGGAGGGGGAGAGAGAGAATCTCAAGCTGGCTCAATCCCACGACCCTGGGGTCATGACTTCAGCCAAAATCAACAAGTATCGAATGCTCAACTGACTAAGCCACCCAGGCACCCCTTAAGGGTNAGTCGGACGCTTAACCGACTAAGCCACCCAGGCGCCCCAAGATTTTTTTTTTTTTAATTTTTAAGCAATCTCTATAACCACATGGGGCTCAGACTTACAACCCCGAGATCAAGAGTTGCATGCTTCCCTGACTGAGCCAGCCAGCGCCCTATGTTTGGTCATTATTCAGATTCCCCATATAAGTGAGGTCATGCAGTATCTGTCTCTCTGTCTGACTTATTTCACTTAGTATAATGCCCTCAAGGTCTAGCCATATTGTTGCGCAAGGCAGGATTGCCTCCTTTATTAAGGCTGAGTAATGGTTCCATTACTTGTATAGACAAACCGCATTTTCCTCATCTCTTCATCCACTAATGGACAGTTAGTTTGTTTTCAGGTCTTGACTACTATAAATAATCCTGCAGTGAACAAGGGAGGGCAGAGATCTCTACGAGATCTTGTTCGCATTTCCTTTGGATCAATACCCAGCAGAGGGATTACTGGGTCATATGGTAGCTCACTTTTTATTTTTTATTTTATTTTTTAAAAAATTTTTTAATATTTTATTTATTCCTGAGAAAGAGAGACTGTGTGAGCAGGGGAGGGTCAGAGAGAGAGGGAGACACAGAATCTGAAGCAGGCTCCAGGCTCTGAGCTGTCAGCACAGAGCCCGATGCGGGGCTCAAACCCACGAACTGTGAGATCATGACCTTAGCCGAAGTCGGATGCTTAACCGACTGAGCCACACAGGTGCCCCTGGTAGCTCACTTTTTAATTGTTTGAGGATCCTCAGTACTATTTTCCAGAGCAGCCACACGAACATACATTCCCACCAACAGTGCATGAGGGTTCCATCTTCTCTACAACCTCACCAACACTTGTTATTGTTTTTTAATGTTCATTTATTTTCGATAGAGAGACAGTGTGAGCAAGGGAGGGGCAGAGAGGGGGAGACACAGAATCTGAAGCAGGATCCAGGCTCTGGGCTGTCAGCACAGATCCTGACGCGGGGCTCGAACTCAGGAACCATGAGATCGTGATCTGAGCCGAAGTCGGATGCTTAACCAACTGAGCCGCCCAGGTGCCCCTTGTTATCTTTTTTATAATAACCATTATTGGGTTATTTTATTTTTTTTTAATGTTTTATTTCTAGGAGAGAGAGAGACAGCGTGAGCAGGGGAGGGTCAGAGAGAGAGGGAGTCACAGACTCTGAAACAGGCTCCAGGCTCTGAGCTGGCAGTCAGCACAGAGCCCGACGCGGGGCTCGAACCCACGAACCGCGAGATCATGACCCAAGCGAAAGTCGGACGCTTAACCGACTAAGCTACCCAGGCGCCCCTAACCATTATTGTTTTTAATAAGATTTCATTTTTAAGCAATGTCTATACCCAATGTGGGACTCGAACTCACAACCCCAAGATCAAGAGGCGCAAGCTCTACTGACTGAGCTGGCCAGTAGCTGTTAGCCACTCTAACAAGTGTGAGGTGACATCTCATTGTGGTTTTGATTTGCGTTCCCCTCATGGTTAATGATATTGAGTGCCTTTTCATGTGCCTGTTGACCGTATGTCTCTTTCGGAAAATATATATTTAGATCCTCTGCCCATTTTTATTATTTTTTATGTTTATTTATTATTTTGAGAGAGAGAGACACACCCACAGAATCCAAAGCAGCCTCCAGGGTCTGAGTTGTCAGCATAGAGCTGGACTCTGGGGCTTGAATTCGCAGACTAAGAGATCATGACCTGAGCCAAAGTCAGACCTAAGGACTGAGCCACCCAGGCGCCCCAAGTGTCCAACTCTTGATTTTGGCTCAGGTCATGATCTCATGGTTCGTGAGATGGAGCCCTGTGTCGGGCTCTGCACTGACAGCAGAGCCTGCTTACGTTTCTCTCTTCCTCTCTCTCTCTCTCTCTCTGCTCCTCCCTTGCTTGTGATCTGTTTTTCTCTCAAAATAAATGAATACACTTGGAAAAAAAATAACTTGGGGAACCTGAGTGGCTTAATCAGATGAGCATCTGACTTCGGCCAAGGTCATGATCTGTGGTTTGTGAGCTCGAGCGCCACATGCCCTCACCGCTGTCAGCCTGGAGCCTGCTTCGGATCCTCTGTCCCCCTTTCTCTCCGCCCCTGCCCCGCTTGCACTTTGTTACAAGATAAACAAAATATTTAAAAAATAAGTTGATAAATCGAGAGCTTCTTCTAGCTGTTGTGTAGATTAGAGGGATTGGAATTGGCATCCGGGCTCTGGTGTTGGGGGCCGGATGTGGAAGGGCAGTGGTGAATAAGAATGACAATAGCCGGGGCACTCGGGTGGTTCAGGTGGATTGAGNGCGTAAAAAAAAAAAAAAAAAAGACAATAGCAACGGTTCAGAAGTGGTGGGTCCTGTGGCCCGGTTCTAAGCATTCTGCATATTCATTTCATCCTTCTCACAAACCCTAGGAATTAGAGACTCTTACTAGCCCATTTGGCAGATGAGGAAACTGAGGTGTAGAGAGGCGAGGTCACGCTGCAGCATCTGCTAGGTGGCTGTGACTATTGTGCTGCTTTGGGGGGACCAGGAGAGCTGAANGGGGCAAAGGTGTGGGAGGAAAAGCCAGCGGGAGTGAAATGCAGGATCGATTAGGGACACACGGAACCTGGGGAGCCTGGGGGACATTCCAAGGGGGACCCATGTGGAGACTGGACCCCAGGATGGGGACAGAGACCTAGGTGGAGAGAGGAGGGGGTGGTACTCATTGAGAAGGGGATGAAGGGAAAAGAATCCAGGACCGCACCATAAAACACCCCCCCTCCTTCAAGGAACCGGCTTGACTGTGGACGGGGTGGTCAGCCACCAGATCAAACAGAAGGGGGTCACCTGTGGCCCCACAGCCCAGCCGTCCCCTGCGTCAAGTTCTCCTTCCCATTCCACATGTTGCGTTGCACTCACTGTGTTGTTGAGTCCTGTTGTGCACCAGGCCACCTGGTGAGTGTTGAGGGGCCAGCAGTGAGCAAGATGGACAGAGATCCCTGGCCTTGTGGCGTGGTGGCGACAGAGGAAATAAATACTATTTACATATATATGATCAGTGCTATGGTCTGAATGTTTGTGCCCCCCCATCATGCCCAATGCATAGATTGAAACCCTAACCTCCAGGGCGATGCGATTAGGAGGTGGGGCCTTTGGGAGGTCATCAGAGGTTAGATGAGATCTGGAGGGTGGGAACTCCATGATGGAATGAATACTCTTATAAAAACACGGAAGAGACAAGATCTCTCTCTCTCTCTCTCTCTCTGCCTACACATCACCAAAGAAAGGCTGTGTGAGGACATAACCAGCAATAGGCCCTCGCCAAGAGCTTGGCTGCACTGGCACCATGATCTCACACTTCCATCCTCCAGATGAGAAAGAAATGCTTATTGTTTAAGCCACCCGGTCTGCAGGATGTGTTACAGCAGCCTGAGCTGACTCAGTCAGGTTGTGGTGACCGCCCTGGGAAAAAAACAGAGCAAGGAACAGGAAAGGAGCCTAAAGACGGGCGCGGGGTAGATTTTGAGCAGGGTCAGCCTGCTGGGATGACATTTGAATAAATTCCTGAAAGAGGTCCAGGAGGAGCCATGCAGATACTCCCAGGATGAGAAGGCTAGGCACGCAGGGGGAACCGCAAGAACAAAGGTCCTGGGGTGAGATTGCACCTGTTGTTTGAGAAAGGAGGCAGGTGTGGCTGAAAGCAGGTGTCGTGAGGGAGGAGTGGAGGGCAAGTCAGGGAGGTGGCTGTCTCTTTTCGTGCTGTTTATGTCCCACACCCTCAGCAAATCTTCATCCTGCTTCCTTCAGCCTTCTGAGGACGGTGCCCTTGGGCTGGCCACTAGAGGCCACCTTCCCTGAGTTTCACAGGGTCAGTCCACTGTCATCTGCCTTTGAGGTCGCGATCGGTTTTCCCTGAGCCCTGACGGTGCCTCCAATGTCATGCTTAAGTGCTTCACAGGGAAGAACTCAGCTCCTCCCCCTGAGTCAGATGCATTCACATTTTTACAGCTTTATGGAGGTATAACTGACATACAACAAACCACACACATTTCATGTGTGCAACCCAATGAGTTTCACGTCCTGGAAACCAGCACCCAGATCAAGATACTAAACATATCCAGCACCTCAAGAAGTATATTCTAGTCCCTTTTGGTCCCTCCCTCTAGACTCTCCCCACGCCACCCCAGACACCCCGAAACTGATCTGTCCTCGGTTACTAGAGATGAGGTTGCATTTTCCGGGGTTTTATGTACATGGGACCAGAGAATATATACTCCTCTTTTTTTTTTTTTTTTAATTTTTAATGTTTTATTTCTGAGAGAGAGAGAGAGAGACAGCATGAGCAGGAGAGGGTGAGAGAGGGAGACACAGAATCTGAAGCAGGCTCCAGGCTCTGAGCTGGCTGTCAGCACAGAGCCCGACGCGGGGCTCAAACCCACGAACTATGAGATCATGACTTAAGCCGAAGTCGGACGCTCAACCGACTGAGCCACCCAGGCGCCCCTATATTCTTCTTTTTTATCTGGCTTCTTTCCCTCCGCAGAATTATCACGAAGATTCGTCAATGTTGTTGCGTGTATTTGAGGCTCTTTTTTGCTCGTAAGGAAACTGAGGCACACAGAGGCGTGGCTTGGGGGAGTGAGGAGGCGGTGCCACATGGGTTTGGGGGCGTCTCCGGTGCGCAGGCCGCGGAGGGGCGCTCTCGGGGGTGGGACGCGGGCAGGTGCACACACGCNCAGGCCGCGGGGTCCCCGAGTCCCGGACCCCAACGGCCTGGGGCCTCCCGGAGCCAGCGGCCCGGCTCTTGGCTCTCCTGGGGCCGCCCCTGGGGAGCCGGACGAGGTGGACAAGTTTAAGGCGAAGTTCCTGACGGCCTGGAACAACGTCAAGTACGGTGAGGAGGGGGCGGGCCCGGGGGTTGTGTGC
>NW_027530575.1:7668063-7684693 GCF_008692635.1 Crocuta crocuta | reverse complement strand
CTGGCGGGGTCTGGGGGGTGGGGCTGGGGCTCGAGGTCGGTGGGAGTCCAGGAGCACCGGACGCTGGCCCTGCCCAGTGTTCACCATTTGCTCTCCTCTTGTGAGTCACCTGTGGGTCCCCCACCCTGTCCTGCCCTGTCCCGGGCGGACCTGCAGCAGGTCGGAAAGGGAATGTGTTTTCAAGTCTCAGCCATTCCCGTGTGACCTTGGGCAAGGTTCTTTGCTCTGCTGTGCCTTCATTTTTCCCTCTGTAAAACGGATACAGTAATCGGAACTGCTTTATTCGTCCGGAATTGGTGGCAGACACTCACGTGGCTGTTACTACGGCCCTGCCTCCGTCTGAGAGGAATGTGGCATGGATTCCCCCCCACGTGTGAGCCCTGAGATGGGACCTAGGATGGCCTCCATTGCACAGAGCCGGGACTGGAAGCGCTGTCGCTGTCATAACTGTTAGGTTAAGTGGCTGTCAGGCGAATGCTCCAACTCGCTGGGTGCTGCCCCGCGTCTCCCCCCCACCCCCAGGTTGGGCAGTCAAAAGCCGGACCAGCTTCAGCAAGATCTCCAGCGTCCACCTCTGTGGCCGCCGCTACCGCTTCGAGGGCGAGGGTGAGCTGGTGGCCCCAGTCCGCGCTGGGGGGAGGCACGCCCCGAAGGCGGTGCCTGGTGGCGGCCGACAAGCCTGCTCTCTTAGGTGACATCCAGCGTTTCCAGCGGGACTTCATGTCCCGCCTGTGGCTCACTTACCGCCGGGACTTCCCGCCCCTCGCTGGCGGCTGCCTGACCTCGGACTGTGGCTGGGGGTGCATGCTTCGCAGTGGGCAGATGATGCTGGCGCAGGGCCTCCTCCTGCACTTCCTGCCCCGAGGTGAGTGGGGGGAAGTTCACGCTTTTGTTAGACGCGAAGTTTGGGGGGCGTGGCAGTTTNCCGCTCCCCCCACCCCGTCCCCCCCGCCTCGTCCCCAATCTGACTGTGTGCTCCATCCCCACCAGACTGGACCTGGTCCGAGGGCTCGGGCCTGGGCCGCTCCGAGCCATCAGGGTTGGCCTCTCCCAACCGTTACCGCGGGCCTGCTCGCTGGATGCCCCCACGCGGGGCCCAGGGCACCCCCGAGCTGCAGCAGGAGCGGCGGCACCGGCAGATAGTGTCCTGGTTCGCCGACCACCCCCAGGCCCCCTTTGGCCTACACCGGCTGGTAGAGCTTGGGCAGAGCTCGGGCAAGAAGGCGGGTGACTGGTATGGGCCATCTCTGGTGGCGCACATACTCAGGTGAGGGCCGCTGCAGGGGACCTGGGAGGCACCTGCTTCCCCCAGGAACTCAGGCATTGCCTACCGCCCCTCCCCCCCCAGGAAAGCCGTGGAGAGCTGCTCAGAGGTTACCCGCCTGGTCGTGTATGTTTCTCAGGACTGCACAGGTAAGAGACTGGCAACCACGGTCACAGGGGTCGGGCCCTGAGCCGGTCGCTAGGACCCACCTGCCTCAGAGGCTGAAATAAGTTCTGGGGCAGAGGGACCCTTGGGAAGGATTCAAGGCCCACACAGTGCAAGGTGCTCAGGACCCCTCCACTCCCTCTGGAGCCTGGAGAGGACACTGTAGAGGCTTCTCTGCAAGTGATAAAATAAAGGACACAGGACTCCCCTCTCTCAAGTCCAATTTGGTCTTACTCTGTAAATAGTTCTTTTTTTTTAATTTATTTTTTAATGTTTATTTTTGAGAGAGAGAGAGAGCAAGCAAACAGGAGAGGGGCAGAGAGGGAGACACAGAATCCGAAGCAGGCTCCAGGCTCTGAGCTGTCAGCACAGGGCCTGACAAGGGACTTGAACCTATGAACCACGAGATCATGACCTGAGCCGAAGTCGGACACTTAACCAGCTGAGCCGCCCAGCCAATTAAATAAATAATTCTAACATGTACAAGAGTCTGATCTGTGCCTCATGGGATTGTCATGAGGATTAAATGAGTTAATAATACAAGTTAAGTCCTTAGAGCAGTGCTTGTCAAATAGGAAGTGTTCATTAAATCTCAAGGTATTAGTATTATTGTTCCCCACTATCCTCCAAATCAGTTTATTTATTTATGAGAGAGAGAGAGACAGAGTGTGAGTGGGGGAGGGGCAGAGAGAGGAGACAGAATCAGAAGCAGCTCCAGGCTCTGAGCTGTCAGCACAGAGCCCGACATGGGGTTTGAACTCACGAACCATGAGATCATGGCTTCAGCCAGTCAGATGCTTAACTGACTGAGCCCCCCAGGCGCCCCTCTGAGGTCTTTTTTATAAAGTCACTAACCTCACTCATGAGGACTCCTTCATGACCCAGTCACCTCCCAAAGGCCCCACTTCTTAATGCCATCGCCTTAGGGATTAGAATTTCCTTTTTTTTTTTTTTTAATGTTTATTTATTTTTGAGAGAGAGCCCCTGTGTATGCACGAGCAGGGGAGGGGCAGAGAGACTGGAGAGAGAATCCCAAGCAGGCTCACCGCGTCAGCACGGAACCTGATGCAAGGTTCAGGGCTCGATCCCATGTCCCGAGCCGAGATCAAGTGCCAGACGCTCAACTGACCGAGCCACCCAGGCGCCCCTGGGGAGTAGAATTTCAACATCTACATTTTGGAGGAAAATGCAGCATTCAGATCTTAGCAGCTACGTTTCCAGAGGGATTGAATCCGCTTTTCTGGGAGCCCGGAAGGGGCTTACATAGCAGTAAGGGAGGCGGTGGGAGAATGCAGAGCAGCAGATTGGACTTGAGGAGGAGGGACCCACAGGGATGTTCAGCTGAGGGGTGGTCGGCCCGGTGCCCCCCTTGCCCTTTGGCCAATCTGTGCTCTAAGTCAGTCAAGACCGATCGGGCCTGGAACCGGGGGGGTTGCTCTGCCTCCTCGGGTTTTCTGTTTTTCATGTAAACCTCAGGGCCTCAGTTGCCTTCTCTGTAAAATGGGGATGTCGACACCTACCTGGGAACCATGGGATTGTCCGCGGAGGGTGGGGTTTGGGACGGGCACCAGAAAGACCTCCTTCTCCGCTGGTGACAGGAGTGGGACCCTGAGAGGTTACGTGGGCTCGCGGAGGGCGGGCGACAGGGGGACTTGCCGCGCTGTCCTTCCAGTGTACAAGGCAGATGTGGCACGCCTGGTGGCCAGGCCGGACCCCGCGGCCGAGTGGAAGTCTGTGGTCATCTTGGTGCCGGTGCGGCTGGGTGGCGAGACCCTCAACCCTGTGTACGTGCCGTGTGTGAAGGTAGGTTCCACCGAGCCTCCCCTGGGAACTGGCCGGGCTTCCGCGGCCTGGGGTGGGTGTCTGCGCTTCCTTCGCCTCCGTATCTGTTGACTCGGTGGTTGCGAAGCACCCCTTACGTGCCGAGCACCGTCCCAGCTGCCGGGGACTCGGAGGCGGACAGGCAACCAGTGGTGCCCCCCGGGAGCGGGGATGGCCAGACGGTGGGTGTGAGCCCAAACCCACAGCTGTGGCGTCTCGCCTTAGGTTCTAGAGGCACTAAAACTAACGCCGTGAAGGGCAGATGGGGGTGGCTGCAGCCTAGGAAAGCCCCCCTCCAGCCAGGGCGGAGCGCCCCAGGCAAAAGGAATGGCACGGCTGGAAACACCCTGGTGTTCTCACTCAGAATAAAGGCCAGAGTTGTCCCTACAGCCTGCAAGGCCTTGCGCCGCGTCCCTGTCTGTTCCTCGACCTCCTCTGCCCCCACTCTCCTTCTCGCTTCACCCTGCCCCAATCACATGGGGCTCCTCACTGCTCTCAGAACACACCTGCCCCAGGGCCTTTGCACTCACTGTTCCATCTGCGTGGGGAAAGGGTTCTTTCCCCAGAGATGCACTCCTGACGCCCTCTCTTACCTCATCCAGGTCTTTGCTGAAACGTCACCTCTCGGTGAGGCCTTTCTGCTTCCCCTTAACCTCAAATCGCAAGCCTTCTTCCATCCTTTGTTCTCTCGGTGTTATTGCCCGCTGACACCTGACAGAACTTACTTATCTCCCACAGTAGAGTGTCAGCTCCCTGAGAACGGGCTGGGGGTTGTGCTAAGCGTTCATCAAGGGACCGTCACTGACGGCACCTGCCCGGAGCCCACTCCTCCAGCCACTTTCCTCCCTGCAGGAGCTCCTGCGNACGCCTCCACCCTTGCAGACGACTTCCTGCTCTACCTGGACCCCCACTACTGCCAGCCCACTGTGGACGTCAGTCGGGCTGACTTCCCCCTGGAGGTGAGCCGCTGGGATCCCTGGGGTGGGGCCGGGGGACGTGGACGGAGCGGGGGCCCTGAGCTTCCCGCATCTGTACGCCCCAGTCCTTCCACTGCACCTCACCCCGAAAGATGGCCTTCGCCAAGATGGACCCAAGCTGTACGGTGGGGTTCTATGCTGGAGACCGGAAGGAGTTCGAGACGCTCTGCTCAGAGCTGACCAGGGTGAGCGAAGAGGGGTGGAAGGTGGGGGGCCAAGGGGCAAGGAGGGAGTGGAAGACCCTGAGTCCAGCTCACACTTGGGGAGACCTGCAGGCTGTGTCAAGATCATTATGCTGCCCGCAGGCTACGAAAGCCCGGGCTGTACGTAACCGATTAGACAAAAAGGGCATAAAATGAAAAGTTAGGGGCGTTGTTGCTTGAGCTGCACCCTGAGGGGTCCAGTGGCGGGGCGTCTCCCCATCCCCTGGCTCTGCAGTCCCATCAGGGCTTTGCCCTCAGGACGTCAAAAGGTGGCCACCAGCCTTCCTGGGCACCCACCTCCCAGTTCAGCGGAAAGGGAGCTCCGCTTTCCCAACAGATGCAGCAAAAATCCCAGGGTTGCTGTTCACCGGTTACACTGGGGCACAAACCCATCACTGGGCCAATCATTGGAGGGGGGGGGGAATGGGCAGTGCTGATCGGCTGGCCTCGGTCATTGCCCTGAGGGATGGGAGCTGAGCTCAGGCAGCATCTGATACGTGTACCTACTGGGATAATTGTAGGACAGTGAACGTGGTTTGGAGCTCCGCCACTCTCTCCCTCCTCCCTCCAGGTCCTCAGCTCCTCCTCGGCCACAGAGCGGTACCCCATGTTCACCCTGGCCGAGGGCCATGCTCAGGACCACAGCCTGGACGACCTCTGCTCCCAGCTCTCCCAGCCGACGCTGCGGCTCCCTCGTGCGGGGCGGCTCCTCAAGGCCAAACGCCCAAGCTCTGAGGACTTCGTGTTTTTATGACGCGTGGGGTTGGGGGCGAAGATGCGCACTATTTATTTTTTTATTTATGTCATGCTGGGTGTGGGAGCTTGACGGCGGGAGGTGACGGGTCTCCCCCTTCCCGCCCCCTTGACAAGCGCAGCTGAGATCAGTCCAGGAAAGCTCAGGGCCGTTCAGACGCTGGGCCTCCCGCCAGCTGGGCCCCCCCCCTCACAGGGCAGGGAGGGAGGGCTTCCGGACACCCACTCAGGGCCTGACCCAAGTACTGTAGTTTGCACTGGACCACCCATGCCCCTCGCTGGTCCCACGGCCCCCGCCCTGAGGACTGGGGGTGCGGGGGGAAGGGAGCTGTGGCCCCCGGGGCCTAATAAAGCCGTTTAATTGGACTGTGGCTATGGCTGGGCCCAGCATCTAAGGGGTGGGGTCCAAGCCGTGTCTCAAGGTGAGGTGCGGGGGGAGCCTGTTAGGTAGGCCGCTGCTTCCACGGCTTCTGCGGCCACAGGTAGACACCAGGGTCTATACGGTCCACAAGCTCGACTGGAGGGGAGGGAGCCCCAGGGCCCCTGCCTGTTCCCTGGAGCTCAGGGGCCGCCCTTGGGACCCTGGGGCTTCCTCCGTTGCCGGCCCAGCTGCCGGAAGTGCAGCCGTTTGGGGTTGAGACCAAAGGCCTGCAGTCTCTGGCGGCTAAACTCCTGTCCACCGAGGGTCACGGGACCCAGGAGACGCGCCTTCTTGCCCCGCCTCCGCCTCTGGGGGACTGGCTTCTGGGTGGGAGACCCAGAACCCGCCTCTTCCTGTGCAGGGGGGCTCCCAGGCTGGGGCCGCTTCCCGCAGGCCCCATCAGCTGCCAGCAGCTGGCCCGGAGGGCCTCCTTGGTCTCTCTGTGGCTTCCCTGTGGCTTCCGTGAGCGTCTCGGTCCTGAGGAGAAAAGCAGGGGCTCAGCCCAAGGCTGTCAGTTAGGCCTGTTCCTGAGCACACGTCTCCCATTTGATAGAGAAGGAAAGGAGAGGTTCAGGGAGGCAAATCGGGGGCCTGCCTCAGACTCAAACCCAAGCCTGACACCAAAACTGGGGCTTTTCTTACTGAAGTTGGAGGCTGGACTGTATTGCTGATAATTCTGGTACCTGGGCCTCTACTGAGCTATTCATGGAAATGGACTTATTTCAGCTTTAAATCAACTCTGAGCTGTTATCACCCCTGCTTTATAGATCAGGAAATAATGGCCATAATACTAACACCTACACGGCATTTACTCTGTTGTAAATGCGTCACATGAATCAGTTCACTTAATCCTCAAAAACCCAACAAGAAATGAGCTATCTTTACCCCCATTTAAAAAAATGAGGAAACAGGCCCAGAAAGGGCAAGTGCTTTGGCCAAGGTCACACAGCTATGGCCCAGCCAGAATCTGAACCCAGGTATCAGAGAAAGGAACCGCCATTCTCAGAGCCAGGCAGCAAAATGGCCGACGGAGTAAGATTCAAACCCAGGCCCAGCGGGCCGCCTCCTCCAGCCAGTGACACTCACTCCTCTGGGCAAAGTGACTTGAAGATCTGCCTCTTTTTCCAGGGGTTCTGGGCCTTCTGGGTGTACGCCCTCTTGTCCTGGAGCTCCTCCTGCTCGGACCTGCGGGTGCCCAGCAGACACGCCCATTGCCCGATGCTCTGGGCGCTCAGGGAGGGGCCTGTGCCTGCCCGCCCCCGCCCCAGGACACCTGGCCTGGCCCCGAACCTATCACCTGTACATGCAGGTCTTCTTCAGGGAACACCACCGGTTCAGCTCCTTGTCATCGGCAGCAAGGATCTACTCAGGGAGGGAGGGTCGGGTCCTGCTGTTTTGAGCCCTGGGTCGGGAGTGTAGGCGGCCCGGCTCTCTGAGCCTTAGCCACCTCCCTGGTCAAAGCAGGGCAATGCTCCCACCAAGCTCAGCAGGGATGTCACCACAGCAGGACTGGTTTCTGTGGAGGCCACTAGATGTTCTTGGCAGGGGACATCGGATGGGGCAAGTGAGGCTCAGCAAGGCGATCCTTGCCCGAGTCACACGGGACATCAGATGGAGAAACTGAGGCTCAGCAAGGCGATCCTTGCCCGAGTCACAAGGCCAGGGATTTAAGATCCCAGTTTAGGGGGGCCCAGGGGTCCTAGAGCCTCACTCGGGCACTGTGGTCCCAGCAGCCTCAGAACAGGGCAAGGGTCTCGGTGCTCATGACCGGGTGTGCTAATGACAGATGAGGCCCAGCCTCCCAGCGCCAGGCCTCAGTTCCCTCATCTATAAGATGGGCAAGCCCCTTAGAAACTATTCAGATTGAGGACATGCAAATGGCATGAGCTCCATCAATGTCGCCTTTGCTGACCTATAAGAACAGTCAAGCACCCTGAGGGACAAGTGCCATTCCAAGAGCCACACGCATTCATTTGGCCTCCAGAGCCATGGGGTGGGGGCTGTCATTAGGCCCGTTTTACAAGTGGGGAAACTGAGGCACAGCATTCGAGGTCAGGCAGTTGCTGAGTGACCAAAGCAAGATCTGGATCCAGGCCATCTGTTTCCAAGGCCTGTTCCCAAGTCTTAACGGCCACCCAACTGTGGATATACGGCGACAGAATTAAAAGTGCTATTCACGGGGGCGTCCGTGGGCAAAGCCATTTGAGGCAGGTCACGTTCTGAGTGCTGTTGTCAGCGCTAACACTCCACACTCCCTCCTGCCCACGGGGCGCCCCCTGCCCCTGTGCCAGGCACCCCTCGGGGGCCCCACCTCCTCGGTGCTCAGCCCGAAGTCACAGGGAACCACGGTGCGGTACTTAAAGCGACAGGGCAGGTCGTCAATGATGTCCTCGTAGTCCAGTTGGTAATACTCATCCAGATACTCCTCGAACGTCTTGTCCCCTGCGCGGGGAGGGAGCCAGGCTGCCGGGCTGTGCCAGGCCCCACCGAGCCCCTGCCCGCCCCCCGCCCGCAGCCCCGGGCCTCACCAGGGTCGAACACCGGCTTTTCCTGCCCCACGGCCGTGGCGAAGGGCGACTTGCGCTTCCTCTTGCCTGTTGAGGGGGCCTCGCGCCGCTTTTTCCGAGGCTGGCTGGGGTCATAGTCAGCATCCATCTGCCAAGATGCAAAGGTCAGGCCAACCCCCGGGGGGGGGGGCCCTCCCCCCGTCCCCAGGCACCTACATTGAAATCGGGGTCCTCGCAGTGCGGCTCCTGATGGCTCCAACCTCCATCCTGCTCAGGCCCAGCCCACGTGTCCCAGTTCCAGTCATCTGGTTCCAGAGGAGACGTAGGGGGTCAGGGTGGAACTTTGGACTTGAGACCCAGCCACTACCGCAGGCTGGTGCCCCCAGTGACCTCACCTTCAAGCCCTTCTTCTTCCTCAAACTGCGGCTTCTCCTGCTCCGTGGTGCCATAGTACTCGTCCCCGAAGCATCTCTGTGGGGGGCGGAGCCAGGAGGGGTCAGCAAGGCCTCTCCTCCCCCCCACAGTCTGACTCCTGCACCTTGCATGGGCCCCAGCACCCTCAAGACCTAGCTGCGGCCTGTGGGCCCCTCCAGGCCCGATGCCCCCGCTTCTGGTCCCTAGAGCCACGGTTCTTTCCCTCCCACAGGCCTCTGCGCCTGCGGCACCCCCTCCCTGGCCGCCTGCCCTCACCCGCTCACCACCGTGCCTGACAAAGCCGACCGGAGACTCCCCGAAGACCCCACCTCCCCAGGCACTCCCCGCATCACCACTCTGATCCCTGGGGGCTCTAACCGTACAGTTAAGTGCCTGCCATTAGACTGGGAGCTCTGGGAAGGCAGGGACGGACCACTACACTGCCTGGTGCTCAGTGACTATCAGACTGGTTCTCGCTGTCCCATGAGCTCCAAGTCTACCGGGCCCTTGCTGGAAGCCCAGCACCCAGGGGGCGCCTGGCAAAGGCATATTGCCCACGGTGTTGTTTATTAAGCACCTACTGTATGCCCAACGCTGGGCTGCATCTCACTGCATTCTCACAACCCCCCCCGAGGGACAGAACTACCTCCATTCTACTGAGGAACCGAAGCCTACGCGTCCTCAGTCTCCTTCTCTGATCTCCTAGGCTTGGTCAGGGGCCTCTCGGGCTCCTGGGGTCCCCGCTTTCCCCATACGACCTCACTGCCTGTTTCCATGGCCTGGTGCTATGGCCGCTCTAACCCAAGGGTACACAGTGGCAACAAGATGAAATAAAACACTACTCCTTGAGCATTACTGACGTTTACACGCGTTCCTCTTAGGCTGTCCTTACAGCAGGCCTGAGGCAGACGCTACGGTGGAACTCACTTTACAGACAGGGACACACGCTCAGAGAGATCAAGTCACTGCTCAGAGGCCACACAGCCGGGAAACCACCGCTGATTCCAGAGCCTTGTCCCGGGCGCTGCGGGGCGGNGCCTGGGCGGGGGCGCGGGGGGGGGGGGGGGCGGGGGGGGGCGCAGGGGCCGCACCTGCATGAGCTGGTCGTGCCGCGTAGGGTCGAAGTCTTCCTCTAGGTCCTTCTCCTCAAAGCCCAGCGGCTCGTTGCCCGTGACCTGCCGCAGCCTCTCCAGCTTGGCCAGGATCTCCTTCCTTTTCAGGTTCTTCAGCTGCTTGAGCTCCTCCTGCTTCTTCGCTTTCTCCTGCGGGGGACGGGCCACGGGGAGAGGGGGGCGTGGGCTCTCCCTGCCCGGCGGGCAGCCCTCCCCGGCCTGACGCCCCCACACTCACCCTCCTCTTCCGCTCTCGCATCTCCTCTCTCCGCTCCTTCCTGCGCTCGTCCTTGCGGCGCACGGAGGACGCAATGCTTCGGGGGTAGGTCTTGACCTGTGGGCGCCAAGGGAGCCCAGAAAGGGCCGCGGAGATGATTCTGGGCTCTCCCGGCCTGGCCCCCAAGGTCCGGCTCCCGCCCAGCGCCAGCCCGGGCCACGCACCACGGCTGAGTCCGGCTCCTCGAAGCGGAAGTTGTACTTGTGCTCAAAGTCCTCCTGCTTCTTCAGAAAGAGCTCCCCCTCATCTGAGGAATCGTCCACGGCCAGCTGGACCGGGAGCGTGGGGCCCCTGAGGGACAAGATGGGGCAGGGCTGGGTGTCAGCGGGGCCCCTGCACTCATTTCATCCTCGTAAGGATCCTACTTTTGGGGCGCCTGCGTGGCTCAGTCGGTTAAGCATCTGACTCTTGATTTCGGCTCAGGTCATGATCTCGTGGTTCGTGAGCTCGAGCCCCGTGTCGGGCTCTGTGCGGACAGCACAGAGCCTGCATAGGAACCTCTCTCGATCCCTCTCTGCCCCTCCCCTGCCTGTGCGTGCCCTCTCTCCCTCTCTCTTCCTCTCTTTCAAAACAAATAAATAAACTTCAAAAAAGATCCCTACTTTTGAGGCATCTCCCCACTTGACGGAGGGGGAGCCCGAGGACAAGACGTAGCGACAGGGCCACCCAGCTCGAGCCCACGGCCCGCGGCTCTTCCTCACGGAACAAGAACTCTGCTACCATCTGTGTGAAAAAGCAAACGCCTGGTGCCCTTGGCTTTCCGGCTGGCATTGGCTCCAGGCCCCGGACATGGTTACTCACCCTTCTTCCTCCTCCTCTTCCTCCTCTTCCTCGCCTTCCTCCTCCTCCTCCTCATAGCGTTTGTTGAGAATATAATCACGCAGGAACCGCTCCCCTTCATCCAACTCTGGGTCATTCCAATATTCTTTGAGGTGGGTCTGGGGTCAAGGGAGGGATACGACACAGGTCGGGGACCTGGGGGCCGGGAAAGACGTGGGCACGGGCCCCCTGCAGATTTAAGTAACTGACACTCCACCGCCAGCCTATAAAGCAAAGGGGCCAATCCCCATTTTATAGAGATAGGAACTGGTGCCCAGAGAGGGGCACGCCTGGTCTGCAGGCTCTGCGCTCCTGACTCCTGACTCGCCCTCAAGGATTCGTTTCCAGAAAAAGGCTGGAGGAGACGGTGCAGACGCAACTCACCAGCTCTTTCAGGCTGTCAGTGCTGTGAATCTCCTTCTGCCCCTTCAGCCACTCCACGTAGTCCGCATCCTCATGGGCCTGAGGGTAGGTCAGCACTGAGGGTCTGGGGACACCTTCCTGACAGCAGCCCCTCCCCTCCCCCCAATCCATCCAGGCTCCAGCACTTACCTTCTCCTCCCTGGTTTTAGCGCGTTTCTGCAGCAACCCGGAGCCACCTTCCCCGGCACTGTCCTCACTCTCGCTGTCTTCCACAAAAGCCCGGAAGCTGCCCATGTGAGAGAATAAGCCTCAGGATATGCAGGCCGGTCCCTGCCCACAGTCGCAACATTAACCCCGTGTGCTAACCCGCCTTGTGAAGCCCTGAGCCCTTCACAACAAACTCAGAGCAGAGCTGTCACACAGAGAGCATCATCAACCCCCTTTAACAGATGAGAAAACTGAGGCACGGAAAGACTAAGTGACGTGCCCAAGGGCACCCAGCCATGAAGTAACAGGGCTGGATTTGAACCGGGGCCTGTCCAAACCCGTGGCCTCAGTCCTATCCATCCGGCCATTCAACCTGCCCAGGCTCACCTTTCCTTGAGCTGCTTCTGCTCTTCCACGTAACTTTTCGACGAGATTTGCTGCAGAGAGAGTGACAAGGGCATCAGGCCCAGCCCCCAGCCCCACAGGCCCCCACCAGGCCTCCACCCCACCTACCTGGAGTCTCTGATTGGAGGTCTCCTCGTCTGAATTTTCCTCATCGATATATTTGCTGTGCAAGGAAGAACAGAGCCTTCAGAACAGAGTCCCCGTGGCTCGTCTGCCCCCACGGGGTGGGGAGCTGTTAGAGCAGCCGTCGGGGGACAGTGGCGTACAGGTGAGTCACTGACAGCTGTGCTCTGGGGCTCCCTCAATCCTGGTGAGTCTCCGCCAGCTTCTTTCCACCCTTGTTTCTAAAGACTCCCATGTCTCTGTCTGCCCACCCTGGGAAGGCTGGGGGGGGGGGCGGCAGGGACTCAGGGTCTCTCCTCACCCTTCCTTCTCCAAGATAACCTTCCTTTCATAGTCCTTCAAGTACATGGGCCGTATCTTCTTTTGCTTCTCCTCGGCTGCTGGCGCTTCCTCGCTCTCCGAGGAGGATACTGTCGGGTTGCCAGAAAACACCTGCCATTACCCACAACCCCCCTCCTTCCCCAGGCGGAGAATCCCACAGGGCTGGGCCAGGACACCCCAGGTTTCGAATCCCAGAGCCACAAGTTCCCAGCTGTGAAACAGGTATCACGCTTATGCTACATCGCTGGTAGCTGGCGACGCTCATTCAGTGAATAACTCACGCTTTGAACAGTGCTAAGCACATGGTTGTTAACAACAGCAAGTAATAATCTAAACACTCTGCTAAGCACTGTCGACACAGAGCATATAACGTATAAGGGTTCATTAAGAAGGCACAACACCCAGTAAGGCAATGGGGAGCCTGAGCCTTAGAAATGAGCAGCCCCAGACCTGTTCTCTGATAGAAGGTGGCATCTTTCTGATAAATGCGGGGGTCCTTCTTCTTCAACAAGGAGAGAGTTCTGTAAAAGTCACGCTCTTGCTGGGGGTCAAATTCCTAAGGAATGAAAAGGATCGGGAACAGACTTCAGAAAGGAGATGGAGAGAGCCTTCGTGGAGGCTAGGGGACACTAAGTAAGAGCGGCAGGTGGGCTGCGAAAGCGTGGAAATTAGGGTGGAGGGAGGGGTACACATTAGGAGGCTGGAGAAGGGATCTGGCTGGACAGAGGCAGGTAGGGGGCTCCAGGGTGGGTATGAGGGGAGATCGGGAGATGTCAAAGAGGTGGAGGAGGAAGAGGGGCCCTGTTGGCGTGGACAAGGGTAGACCACACACGTACAGGATCTGAAATGGGGGGGCGCAAGGGGAGGATACTTCCGGAGGACAAAGGATTGACGGGGGGGGGGCGGTAGGTGAGCAGAGAGGGCGCATGTGGGACAGCAAGCAGGGGCCGGGTTGCACAGTGAGGCCCGGAAGATCAGGGCTGATGAGAGGCTGAGTGCCCCATGTGGCAAAGAGACGTCCCACCTCGGGGACAGGGTCCGACACTGACGAATGGTTAAACTCTTGGGGAAGAGAAAGTGGACACAGCGGTTGCTTCTCACATCAGGATGGGCAGGTGGATCGTGGCGAAGAGAGAGGAAGTAGGGGGAAACTGGGCCGCTCCATGGGGATGGGGAGGGCGTTGTGTGTCGTCCATGGGTTTAGAAAAAGGAAGTTGGACGCTCCGGTAGGGTGGAACGGAGTTCGAGGTTAGCCGCCTTCTGCATATCAGGATAGGGGTGCGATGGGGGGCTTGGATGCTTCCCGAAAGTATGGGGCCGGGGTGAGAAAAGCTCACCACGCGCTCGTCGCTAGAGTCAGACTCAGAGCTGGAGTCGCCGCCGCTGTCTCGGTCCCCGTAGCGATCTTTAACTGCAGGGCAGAGGAGAGCCCCCCACAGATCAGCTTGGAGAGCCCCCCACAGACCAGCTTGGAAGACCAGATCAACCCCCACTTCCCGACGACCCTGCTCGCGCCACCGCCCCGCGCGCATGCGCCCCGCACTCACGCCGCTGCAGCTCCTCGCGCTCCCGGTAGCGTCCGTACCGCGCGGCAAACGCCGCGTTTACCCGAAGGGGCGACGACCCGCGCGGTTCCGGCATGGCGGCTCTGCGACCCACTGCGCACGCGTGTGGCCAGCGTCCCACAGGAGGCGGGGCTACTCCCAGCCGGGGCCAAGGCAGGCCTTAAAGGAGGCGGAGCCTCGCAGGCCGCACCTAATCCCGCCCCCAGCCTTTCCCGGATCCCTTACGCCACGCGACCGCAGTCCCCGCCCGCGGGTCACGCCTCTGCGGGTCAAACTACAGCCACCGCCCACCCCCACCCCCACCCCGGGGCTCCCGGCACCCAGCTGACATCTGGGGGCCCTTTCTCCATTCGCGGTTTCCTGCCTCCCTTCCGTTCCGACGGCAGAAACCGCTGCCCCACCCAGCACACTCACCTCTGTCACCCTGGGAATTACCACTCTCTCCCCTCCCCCAAAGTATCTACGATATGCGACCCCCGTGCCCACCCGCCACACACACTGGACGCGCGACTCTCCATGGCAGACTCAAAAAAATCAGAAGCCACCAGCTCTGTGATCATGCACAAGTCTTAATTTAATGGGTAAAAACATTAAGTTATCACACAACAATTTTTTTCCATAAAGCTTAATAAATAGAATCTTTTTTTTTTTTTAACGCTGTACAAGAGACTGGAAAACAAGCTTCCAAGAAAATATGAACTCATACTACCCTTCTGTTGGTTTTAAACACTCCCCCTCCCCCCATGCCTGAAAGCAGTGTGCACACTTGAGGTCTCTCTCTGGGTACAGCGAGCCAAGGTCGCCAGGTTCCAGGAGCCCTGGAAGCGATGACCTCACTCGGGCTGGGGTTTTAAACGCTCTGCCCTTGGGCGTCTGCAGCCCCAGCAATCCGAGGCGGAGAAAACTGAAACTGAACCGTTTAGATGGCTGTTGCCGGCAGGAGCCCTTCTCTGCCCAACACATCAAAAGGGGTGAGAAAAACAAATGAGAAATGCCCCTCACACACACACACCCCACAAATCAACACCAACAAGCCACAAACTGGTGCCCCTCCCCTTTTGACAGTGGGCAGGAGGAGTGAGGGGAGAAAGTGTTTCTTTTCTCCTCTTTAGACACAGAACCCTGTGGGGTCCGGTTGCTGCAGGGGGTGGCCCCGGGTCACAGCAATACCACCGGGTGCCCCTGCAGTATGTCCATGAGATCCTGGGCCCCTATCCCCTGTGCCAGCTCCAGGGGCGTGAGCCCCCTGGCGTCCCTGTGATGGAGATCAGACTCAGTAGCCAGGAAGCTGACCACAGCGGTGTGGCCCTCCCGCACCGCCAGATGGATGGGGAGCGCCCCGGTGCCATCAGGCACGTTGACATCAGCGCCATGCTCTACCAAAACCCTCAGGGTGTCCAGGAATCCAGTGCGTGCTGCGTCATGGGCTGGAGTGGTGCCCGAGGTGTCCTGGACGTTGGGGCTGGCACCTTGCTTGAGGAGCTCCAACGCAATGGTGGGGCTTCCAAACATCATGACCTGCGTGGGGGCAGAGAGTGTGGGGTCCTCAAGGGAGAGGTTCCAGGAAAAGGGGTCTCTGAAGGGAGGGGTCACTCAAGAATAGGGAACATTAGAGGTCTTCTAAAGACTGGGGAAACCCCAGAGGACACAAGCTCTCACAAGGCTGTTTGATACCCCAGAGAAAGACATCTCCTTGGAATAGGGACCCCGAAGAAACTGGTCACCCCTCTAAGGATAAGACAACCACCTAGGGAATAGCTTCCATGGAAACTTTCAAGGAACCTAAGCTCCTCCCCAGGAAGCAGAGACATGCCCCATCCCCTATGGGAAATCACCAGGAAATAGGACCCCTCCCCCGACTCCCAGAAATAGGCCTCATAGAAGGAGAATTGCTCCCAAAGAACTTGGACAGCCACCTCAAGGGAAAGGAGATGCCCAGGGAATTTGGAACCCCGGGGTACTTGCCCTGAAGAAGCGGGGTTCCCCCTGTAAAATAACCCCCAGGGAATAAGATTGTCCATGCACTTGTAACTGTGGCCCCATTAGGACTTCCCTTAATACACCAGGAATCTGGAAACAAACACACACACACACACACACACACACAAACACACCCCCACACACACCCACCCCAAAACAGTAATGGAGAGTTACCCAAATAACTGGATACCTCTCAGAGAACCCTCCAGAAAACGAGGACCTCTGGAAACACGAATCCCTGCTTCCAATGATTGGATCCCCCCACAAAGAATCCAAGAAATAAGAGCCACCCCTATGAAACCGGGATCCAAAGAAACTGCTCTCGCATCGCGGAATAAGAACCTCCCCAGGGAAAATGAATCCTCCGCACCCAGAAAACAAGAAATCTTCCAGAGAAGATGGAAAGTCCTCCCCTCCCCCAACCTAACCCCATTCACCACCCACCCACGAAAGTAGACATGAAGGAGCAACAGAGGCCCAGGGGAAAAGGTCCGTCCCACCCCCACCCGCCGTCAGCGTCAGCCACCACCGCGGCCAAGGAGACGTGAAGGAAGGGGTCTGGGGTCCCAGTCTCGCCCTCGCTCCCGGCCAGCCGGGCCTCACCTGCAGCGCCGTCTTGCCGAAGCGGTTCAGGGCATCGGGGTGCACCAGCTCGTGGTGCAGAAGGCGGCGCACCTCCTGCACGTCGCCTCGGGCCGCGGCCCCGCTTAGCCGGTCGCCTGCGCGGACCTCCTCCAGCAGCATGTCGACACTGGCAGCCTGCGAAGCCCCCGCCCCACCCGCGCGCGGTCAGTGCGGGGAAACCCACCGGCGCTGGCCCTAAGATCCCCTCCGAGGTGCACCTGGCCTGCGCGACGCTCCCAGCCCAGCACACCAGTCGGCACCCGGGCGCGACCCCCGCCCTCCCGGCGGGCTCCTCCCCCTGTCCCCCAG
>NW_027530575.1:7652632-7668050 GCF_008692635.1 Crocuta crocuta | reverse complement strand
CGGGGGCTGCCCTGAGCTGCCGCCGCCGCCGCCGCCGAGCTGGCCGCTAGGGGGCGGAGCTAGCGCGCGTGAGACCCCGCCCCGAACGCTGCAGATTTGTTTTCTTATGAACTCGCTACACTGTAGCCCAGCCGCGTTGCCCGGCGCGCGACCTGGCAGCGCCCCGCCCACGCGGCCAGGGCAGCCAATGGCAACGCGTCTCCGGGGGAGTTCGTCGCTGCGGTCTGGGCGGTGCCGCTCCTGATTGGCTGAGCCTCGGCGACCGGTGGACCGCTGGTTAATGGCGGGGTTTTCGGTTTTCAAACTCGCCGGGCGGGCGGGAAAGACGGCCGGTTTAACTGACCTGGGGGAGAAAGGTCAGGGGCAGGGTAGCGCGGGCTGCTTCGGGACCTCGGCACCTGTGGGAGGAGGGGAGGCAGGGCTGGGGCAGCCCAGTCCCAGGTTCCACCACTGAGTCACGCGATAAGCATTTATTAGCGCTTACTAGGTTCAGAGGGCTTTATTTCACTCACTCACTGTGTGCCGGAACCGTTTTCGGCGCTGGGGAGCGCACATTCAGGCAACTACGTAATTTTAAAGGGCGTTAAGCACCGTCAAGAAAATAAAAGGGGGGCCGGGGTGGGTGAGAAGGAATCACGTTCCGGCTCAGATTGAGCCAGACCCGGCACAGCAAGTGCTGCGGCGAGGACAAAAGTTCGCGCTCCAGCCGCAGCCGCCACGTGCACGAGCCTGGGAGGCGAGAGTTGAGGTCGGAGGCGGCTCTTGCAAATGCCTGCATTCAAACATTTACTGAGCACCTTCTGTGTACCAGGCGCCCAACTGGAGAGCGAGCCAGCTAGGTGGTTCCTGCTGCGGGGCCCCCACCATTTAGGCCGGGAGAAGACAATTAAATCTTTTGAGGATGGTAAAATTTGTGGAGGTGATAAAACGGGTAAGTTATAATCTCTTGGGAAAAGAAGGCCGTTTGAAATAGGTCAGGGAGGGCCTCCCTGAGGAGGTGACATGTGCGACCTGAAAGGGGAGGGAAGGAGCCGTGTCACTGGGGAAAAGCATGCCAGGTGAAGGGCATTAGAGCCGCAAAGGCCGAGGTGGGAGCCCACTCGTGCACAGGAAGCCTGAGGTCTGGGGCAGGAGAGAGGGAGAAGGTGGGGGCAGCTCAGTGAGGGGAGGGGTAGTGCAGACCACGCTTGGGCGGTGAGCTCTTGACTTTTACTTCTAACACGGGAAAGCTTGTGGGAAGGTCGAGACCCACGACCGGAGTTCGAAGTTCACAGGCGCCCTCTGGAGGCCGCAAGGGGAACTGACGGTGGTGTCGGAGCGGGGTTGGAGCCTGCGGTCCAGTGAGGGAGTTGGGCAAATGCACGGGCCCAGAAATGCCCCCACGGGGGCACCGAGGAGTGGATACGTTGCCCACCCCCATCCCAGCACTTCGGGGGGGGTTCCCTGGCATTGCCAGTCCCCAGCCAAGAATATACACAGCAGCCAGATTCATTCTTTTTAATACCATCCTAAAACTCAGGGTGGCCTCTGGGCTCAGCAGCTGTGGAGGAGGGGCCCCAGCACCCCTAAGGCAGGTCACTGCAAGAAGGCACTCATGAGGGGGGCTTCAGGACCCTCTATTCTTCATATAAAATTGGAGGAGTGGGGAGCCTGTGGGTAGAGAGAAAGGCAGGGAGGGTGCTGGGAGTAAGAAACGGCTAAGTCAGGGGCTCTCCCTCACACACGTCCCCCATCTTCCTCCCTCTCAAGTCTAGAGTCCCGGCCTGGAGGGGAGGGAAGGCCCCATGTCCAGGCCCCACGTCTTCTCTCTCCTAGCTCGTGCGAAGTTGATAATCTGCAGGGAAACAATGAGCAGACACCATCTCAGAATTGGGGAAAGGGAACAGAGAGAAAGCCACCCCCCCCACCCCCCACACCCATGATCAACCCATGGAATGGGGTTGTAACACGGGGATGGTAACCATAGCAACGAGCCTGTTTCTAGGTGCAGATGGGGGTACTATGCGTGCCCTCTCTTTTCCAAACCCGGTCAGTACCCTAGAACGGCAGCTGCCCCCATTTTAAAGACGGGCCAAGTGAGGCCCAGGGTGGCTCGAGGATAAAGACAGGGTGGGCCTGGGGCCAGGCTTGCCGGATTTTGGTGCCCTCTGAGCCGGAGCGTGGTCAAAGCTCCGGGACCATCCTTTTGATCTCCTTGACCCCAGTGCCCCAGGGCGCCCCGGCTGCTTTACCGCCACTTTGGGTGATGTAGCGAACCCATGGCAGGGCCTGGTAGCCGCTTTTCTCAATGATCTTCATGTACCGGACCTGAGACGGAATGCAAAGAGGTGGCCCGGCTTGTGGGGAGAGGCTGGCTGCGGCGAGGGTAACATAACTCGGGCAACAGTGTTGGCACAGTTGGGGGGGGGTGATGGGGTGACGCGGTGTGGGTCAAAGGTTTGGCATGTGCGGTGGGAGCAGGGGGAGGCGGTCCAGGACAGCGGGAAAGAGCGCGGTGTGAGGGAACAGACACACGTGGTTTTGGGGGGGACCAGGTGTCACCGGCCAGGGGAACAGTGTACGGCTTGCGGGTGGGTGAACAGTGAACAAGTGACGGGGGGAGCGAGATGGCACAGACCGGCTACAGAGGTGAGGTGACACTGGCTGGGGAACAAAAGCAACCCGAGCCAAGGGGCAGGAGAATGGGGAATCCACTGAGGTCAAGGACAGGGCGCACCTGTTCACTGCACTCACCTGGATCCCAGAGACGGTGAAATAGGGGATCTCAAACTTGACCCCAATGGGGGGCCGGCCCTCCATCTCCTCCTTCTCCACGCTGGGGAGGCCAAAGTGGGCACGCATCAGGTACTCCTTGCCCCCCTGAGGGCACATGGGGGCATCAGATAAACCAAGAGGCCTCTACAACCCCACAGTCTCCTCACAGCCGCCCCCAAGCAGGCTCTGTTCTTTGTCCATTTCAGACATGAAAGTAAAAGCTCCCCGCCAAGGGGCGCCGNTTATTTATTGGGGGGTGGAGAAAGAGAGACCACAGGCACACGCACAGACAGGGGAGGGGCAGGGAGAGAGAGAATCCCAAGCAGGCTCCAAGCTCAGCGCAGAGCTTGAACCCACCAACCTTGAGATCACGCCACCCAGATGGCCCCTCACAGCTGAAGTTTCTAACTGCAAAGCCTGGTCTGAGTGCTTCTCACGACCACCTCTCGTTTTCCAGGCCCCGACGAACCTCCTCCGCCCCCCCCCCTCACCTGATCACAGGGACGGATCAGATCCTCCAGCAGCCCAAGAATGGGGATAACCTGATCCTGTCTGTTTCACAGATGAGCAAATAGAGGCTCCGTGAAGGGAAGTGGGTTTCCAAAGGCTGTCTGGCTCAGGGAGGCAAGGGCAAAGAACTTGAACCCCAGGCTGGTTTCCTCAAGACCTGGGAGGTGGGGGGCTTAACCCCCACGCCGGCCTGGTTGCCAGCTTTCTTACCCCTAAAGGATAAGCAGGGGCATGGGGCGCCTGGGCGGCTCAGTCGGTTGAGCGTCCGACTTTGGCTCAGGTCATGATCTCACGGTTATGGGTTCAAGCCCCGCGTCGGGCTCTGTGGTGGCAGCTCAGAGCCTGGAGCCTGCTTTGGATTCTGTGTCTCCCTCTCTCTCTGACCCTCCCCTGCTCGCACTGTCTCTCTCTCTCTCAGAAATAAATAAAAACATTAAAAAAAAAAAAAAGGTAAGCCTGGGCATCCCTACACGGGTCTCCGGCTTATTCTCTGGCACTTTCAAGCAGCAGGGGCAGGTGCCTCAGACCCCACACCCACACCCAGTACTCACCGGGAAAGACTTAATACTCCAAATGACGACATTCTTTTCGGGCACGTACTTGGCGCTGCCTACGCTGGTCTTGAAGCGTGGGGAGTCGGCATCGCTGGGGACGGGCACGGAGATCTCCACGCCGTTGGCCACCGACTGCTTCTTAAACTGCCCCTTGGCCTGTCGGGGGAGAGGGCGTGGGGTGTGAAGACTTCACCCCTGCGTTCTGCAAATCTTCGGCAAGGGAGCCCTTCCCCCACATCACGAGAGCCTCCACACCCCCGAGGTGGGAACGACCATCCTGCCCATTTCACAGGCGAGACTATGGAGACGCGGGGAAGCTACGGCATTTGCTTGGAGACACACAGCCCACAAGTGGCAGAGTTGGGGTTCACACCCACAGGAGACCCCAGAAGCTGCATTCCTGGTGCCTTCCATTTGGAAAGGGTCCCACACCTTTGACTAGTCTATAATGAGAGCCCTTAGCCCGTCACAGAGCAGTTATCATGTGATAGCTGGCATTTGGTTTTTAACTTTTTAATGTTTGATTATTTTTGAGAGAGGGGGGAGGGGAGGGGCAGAGAGAGAGGGAGACACAGGATCCGAAGCAGGCTCCAGGCTCTGAGCTGCCACCACAGAGCCTGACGCGGGGCTCAAACTCACGAACTGTGAGATCATGACCTGAGCCGAAGTCAAACACTTAACTGACTGAGCGACCCAGGCACCCCTACTTATTTTTATTGTTAAAAGATTTATTTTTTTAAGAGAGACAGCTCCATCTCACGAACCGTGAAATCATGGCCTGAGCTGAAATCAAGAGTCGGACACAACTGGCTGAGCCACCCAGGCTCCCCAAAGATTTCTTTTTAAGCAATCTCTACACCTAACATGGGGCTCAAACTTACAACCTTGAGATCAAGAGTCATATTCTCCACCAACTGAGCCAGCAGGCACCCCAGGGAGTTGCAATTTTAGATAAGGGAATCAGGAAAGGCCTCTGAAGAGGTGACATTTAGCAAAAAAAAACAAAAACAAAAACAAAAACCCGAGGGAGATAAGGGGAGGAGCCACGTGGGTATCTGCAGCGGGGAGGGGGTGTGATCCAAAGAAGGGGAACAACCCAACTGGTGCAAAGGCCCTGGGGTAGGACCTTGCCTGGTGTGAACAAAGAGGAAGCCGGTATAGCTAGGCGGGAGGGAGGGGACATAGCAGACTGTTTTAGGGTCTCGTGGGCTGCCTGAAGTTTGGCTTTTCCTCTCAGTGAAGTGGGAGCCATAGAAGGCTCTGGGCAGAAGAGAGACACACAGCCAGACTCCAGTGCTCACGGGTGCCCTTTAGGGGAACAGTGGGGGGTGAGGGCAGGAGCTGAGAGACCAGGGTAGATGCGGTAAAGACAGTGTGAAGAGGGCAGATGAGGGATCTGTTTTGACAGTATTTGCTGATGGTTTGTGTGTCGTCCCCCCCCCCACCTGCAGCTAGCAAGCTCCCCAAGGGTGGCAGAGTCTCTTTTATCTCCTCCCTCTTGTCGCTTGGTTCTCTTACAAAGTAGAGGCTCAGTTATTAGATGCTATTGAGAACTCACTGTGTTCTTACTGCGGAAAAGAAATCCACACAGAGGAGTAGACGCAGTGCTGACACAGGTCATAGAGCAGACGCCAGAGGGGGCGAGAGAGGGCGGGAGCCGAAGCCAGGGGCCTGGCTGCCGGAACAGCAGCCCAGGTAGAAGGAACAGCCAGTGCAAAGTCCCCACGGGGACCTGTGCCTGACATGTGTCAGAAGCAGCCGGGAGACCAGCGTGGCCGGAGGGGAGCGAGGAGCCAGGGAGGGAGGGAGAGAAGGTCAGGCTGGTGACTGGGGAGGGGCAGATCCCCCGGGCCTACCTTGACCATGATCTCCACACGGCTGTGGGAGAACTTCTCAATGACGGACTCGATCCAGATCAACGGCTTGACCTACAGGCAGCAGAAGGGGGAGTCCTTGAAGGCTCCAGGGTCACCTCTCACCCCCTGCAGTGGGGCTCTACCCTGCCTCACCTGGGTGCTGAGGCGGTAGGACATGAGTTCAAAGTCGCCGTCGGGCGGGATGAAGGAGATAGTGCGGTCGTTGTCGAAGCGAGAGAGCCGCACACACTGATGGAATTTCACGTCTTCCAGTTCCACAGACTTGTTCTTGCTTCCTGAAACTCGGAGCCAAGCGGGCAGGTGACCGTGGGCGTCTGGGACAGGCTCTCAAGCCCTTATCTTCCCTGACTACGACTTAGCATTACATCCATTTTACAGGTAAGGAAACTGAGGCCCAGAGAGGATAAGGAACTTCCCCAGGGTCACTGAGCTGGCCAGGGGCAGAGCTGGGATCTGGACCCAGGGAATCTGGCTCTTGCTGTCAGGTTTTTACATTTTTTTCCCCCTGAGTTTATTTATTTATTTAGAGAGAGAGACAGAGAGAATAAACAGGGGACGCGCAGAGAGAGAGAGAGGGAAAGAGAATCCCAAGCAGGCTCCACACTGTCAGCGTGGAGCCCGATGCGGGGCTTGAACTCCTCATACTGTGAGATCATGACCTGAGCCTAAACCAAGAGTCGGACACCCCATCGACTGAGCCACCCAGGCGCCCCGCTGGCAAGGTTTTTAATACGATGCTATTCTGTCTCCTCCTCCCCCTGAAATGTCAGCTCCCCAAGGGCAGGGATTGGTCTTTGTGGCCACTGTATTTGTGCCAGGCAGTATCCACTTTTTGCACCAATGAGCCAGCAGCTGCAGTACTGGCCATGACCAGCAGAGGGCACACAAGTGCTTNGCCCGTGAGCTCAAAGAGCACTCGGTCATTGAGGCCCAGCCGCAGCTCTGGCATTCCCGACAGAAACACCTTGAGCTTGATGGTGCCCACAATCTCGCTCAGCAGGACGCTGCCATTGGCATTGACCTGAGGATGCACAGTATGGGGGGATCAACACGCATAGGGCCTCCTCCCCTGCCCCCAGGCCACAGAAGGAACGGGGGCAGAGGTGTGGGGGCTCACCAGCAGGTTGACAGACTCTATGACGTCGATGAACACCTCATTCTTCTTGTACTTGATGCCCTCAGAGCGCCAGGACACGGCATTGGTGACAGTGGGTGGCACCCGCGACTTGCCGGTCTCCAGCTTGTTGCCCTGCTGTGTGATGTACCTGTCAGGAGGGCAGGGGCGACAAGTGGCTGGACCCGGGGACACCTCCCTGGCCCTCCCTGACTTCCTTCCACGAGCGGCTCCCTCCGTGGCTGCCCCCGCGGCCCACTCACTCCTGCAGGATCTTGCTGTCGGTGGTCTGGGGGAACCCGAAGTCCATGAGCTCGTCCAGCAGCTCGTAGATGATGACAAAGTTGTCGCGGATGCTCTCCTCCTCCAGCTCCTTGAAGTATTCAGAGAACACCTGGGGGTGTGGGGGGACAGACACCTACAGGGGCGTGGCTGTGGCACAACTGGGACCATGGGCTGGGCCCCACTCATCCAGCCAGCAGTTCAACAAGCAGCTCTTGGGTGTCTACTGTATACCAGTACCGGAACATCGGTGGCGAACAAAGCCCACAGTGTCCGTGCCTTCGCGGAGCAGTCTGGTGGGGGGGATGGACTGGCAACATGACCAACACAATGCAACATGCTGAGTGCAAACAGTGGGGAAAACACAAAGTAGGAACCCAGAGGCATGGAGGTCCAGGAAGCCTTCCTGGAGGAAGGATGGGAAGGGCTCAGAAGTGTGTGTGTGTGTGTGTGTGTGTGTGTGTGTGTGTGNGCTCCATGAAACTCTGTGTATCTGGTGCGGTTTACAGAGTAAGGTTTCCAATGCGTAAAGTATACAAGACAACACGGGAAACCCATTATACAGAAATACAGCTAAGCTCGTGGATTCCCTGAATTCTATCCACAGGGCTTTAGGGGCTTGGGGGCCCCAAGTCCAGAGCCTCCAGGGATTAGGAGGCAGAGACCCCATCAGTCACCTGACTTTTGAAAAACCCTCCATCCCCCATTCTGTTCCCACCCCACTGGCTTACTTTCTGTTCTCACCCCAGAGCCTTTGCATGTGCTGTCCCCTCTGCCTGGGACATTCTTGTCATGCAGGCCTCAGCTCCAATGTCACCTCCTCAGTGAAGCCACTACCATCCCTCCTGCCCCCTTGAGTATCAAGGTGAGTCTAGCACCCTGGCCACTGGTTCTCATAATGTCCTGTTGAATCACCTTCATGCCCGTTAGCTCCTTGGGACCGGCAGGGACTGTGCCTGTGTTATGTGTGGCTGCCTGGCAGGAGACAAGGCGATACATAGCCCTTGGTGGTTGAAAAGTGTTGACTGAGCCCTTTCTCAGTCACTGAAAATGGCAAATAGCAAGCACTCAAATTATTATGTGATTTTACTAGAACAGTGCTAATGCTACCAAGAATGCCAAACCTTGGGGCGCCTGGGCGGCTCACTCAGTTAAGCATCCGACTTCGGCTCAGGTCATGATTTTGCGGTTTGTGAGATCGAGCCCCGTGTCGGGCTCTGTGCCGACAGCATGGAGCCTGCTTGGGATGTTCTCTCTCCCTCTCTCTCTGTCCGCCCCCCCTTTTCTCTCTCAAACTAAACAAACTTTAAAAAAAGATACCAAACCTTTACTGAGCACTTACTGGATACTAAGCACTATTTTAAGCACTCATAAACATGAATGTGACTACTTTGTACACCCCCCCCCCTCCCCGGCAGGGCTTGTAATCTTCAGTTTAGAGACACAGAGAGAAGTGACTTGCTCCAGGTGACACAGCCAGGAAGAGGCGGCGCTGGGATTGGAACCCGGTTTTCTCTGGCTCAGATTTGAGCAGTATACCCTCTTGGGGACCCCCTCGGTCCTTGCCCTATAGGGAGAGATGATCCCATAAGAGCTACTGAGAACACAGAGATGGGGCTTCCATGGGGCGAGGTCAGGGGAAAGCTTCCTAGGAAGGACGGATCCTGCAAGAGAAGGGTGAGACGGACAGACAGACGGGCGGACAGACAGGCGGACAGGCGGACAATGAGAAGCCAGAACCTACCTCCACCGTCTTGTAGAGGAAGGAGTACACGAGGGAGGCGTTGGCGTTCTTCAGTGTGGTGGCTACCACTATGGGCAGCAAGGTCAAGGAAAAGGCCCCATTTCGGAGGTCTCCAATGAAGCACAGACTCTAAAACCTCACCCTGTCCTCCCACCCCCTCACCTCATCTCTGTCCAACCCGCACCACCCCCCCCAACCTGAACCACTGATGTGCTGTGCAACTTCTGTCTCAGTGCACCCTCTCTGGGCCTGAGCTGCCACCACCCCAGGTCTCCGGGGACCCAGCCAGGGTCTGGATACAGTAGAGGTTGCTGTGTTTGATCCACAAAAAGTGGACCCGGCCATGGCTCAGCAGCGGGGCCAGGGCGCCCTCCTCCTCCCGCTGCATGAGCAGAGGCATGAAGTGCTCAATCTCACTCATGGCCACATCGCCCTTGTAGTTGCGGCTGATCAGGGGCTAAGCGTGAGCAGAGAAGGCGCGGTCACTGCTGGGATCTGGGACCCTTCATGGAGGGGGACGGGCTTCAGACTGCCCGGTTCTGACCCTACTTCCTGGGTGAAGGGCAGGGGCAAGACTCCGCCACTCTGTGCCTCAGTCTCCTCTTCTGTAAAATGGGTGCATGACAGCAACACCAAACATGTCCAGAGTGGTTCATGAGGACCAGGCCGTGTCCTACTAAAGACTGGATGTTTGCTAACTGATTTTGTTCTTACTGTGGGGTGTGCGCCATCATCCGCTTAGTTTGAAGGATGGAGAAAGTTAGCTCATATACCTCTGTCTGACAGCCAATCAGCAGTCAATAATAATAGTACCTGCTTCCTAAGGTGGGTTAGCCCAGGGTTTAGAACCAGGACGGCACAGAGGTGGTCCTCCAACACCCTAGCCTTGACCACCACAGCTTTTGTTGATATTAAATGACAAGACGAACGAGAGGGGCTTCAGAAAGGGACAGCCCCAAAGGAGAATGAAGGTCCCCTGCCCCTGCTGTCTTCCCCAAATATTAATCATGTGGATGATGGTGACATAAATCATTTCAATTGACATAATGCCTAATGTTTGGAGCAGGGCTACTGTGCTAAGGAGTTTACACTCATCGAGTTGTATTAATTCTTACTGGGTGGGGACTTGTTATTCCCATTTTTACGGATAGGGAGACTGAGGCTCAGAGACGCAAAGCCCCGAGCCCCGGGGCACGCGGTTGGGAAACTGGAGGTGGGATTCGACCTGCGAGTTCCAGGGATTGGGGGAGGGGTGTTCCCACTCGCCCGGAGCTTTCTGGAGCCTCGCTGCCTGCGAGGAGGGGCCGCCTCCGGGTCCAGGGGAGCGCAGCCTCACCTGTCCTTCCCCCGTATCCCCAGCTCCGGCCTTACCTTGCCCTTGACGTCGAGGATGAAGACAGCCGAGGCTGACATTGTGGCGGCCGGCGGACCTGGGAGGCGGGGAGCGAGCGCCGGGAGGCGACGGCGGCGCGGCTTCCTTCTTCCTGCGGAAGCGCCGGCGCGCAGGTGAGAGCCCAGGTGAGTGCGTCTTAAAGGGGAGGCGTCCAGGTGAGCGGCGCTGTCGGCCGACGCGAAGACTGCTGCAGGGCGGGGCTTTGGAGCGGAGAGCCGCCCCGCCTCACTCTCCCTTGGCACCCAAGGGTGCTGATGGGAGGAGTCTCCACACCAACCATCCATCCATCCATTCGTCCACCCAGCCGGCAAGCCAGCCGGCCTCCCGCCCACTCCACCCCTGCCTATCCATCTACCCACCTACTCATTCAGCCACCCACCCACCCGTCCATCCAGCCACCCATTCATCCAGCCACCCAGCCACCCAGCCACCCAGCCATTCGTCTAGTCTGTCCTCTGTTTCTCCCACAGGCATAGCAGCCCCATTAGGGCAGAGATTTTGCCTGTTCATGTCTGTGCCCCAGTGTCCCACACTGGGTACTCAATATTCGTCCAAATCATCATTCATTCATACAATAACTATTAACTAATTTATTCTTTCACTCAAATATTTCCTGACTAGTAAATTCCTTCACTGGGGAACTATGGGTAGCATTCTAAGCAGAAGAAATGTAGCTGCTTTTACTATTATTCCTAAACATACTCTTATTCATTCCAAAAATATTTAAAAGCTCCTACTATGTGACACTAAGATGTTGATAGGCGCCTGGGTGGCTCAGTTGGTTAAGCATCTGACTTTTGACTTCAGCTCTGGTCGTGATCTCTCTGTTCGTGGGCTCGAGCCCTGAGTCAGGCTCTGCACTGACAGTGCAGAGCCTGTTTGGGATTCTTTCTCTCCTCTCTCTACCCTCCCCCATTCTCTCTCTCTCAAAATAAATAAATAAACTTAAAAATATTTTTAAAAAGAGGTTGATAGAATGTTAAAAAGATAGGGGTGCCTGGGTGGCTCAGTCGGTTCAGCGTTTGACTCTTGATCTCCTCCCAGGTCACCTCACAGTTCGTGAGTTCAAGCCCTGCATCAGGCTCTGCACTAACAGAGTGGAGCCTGCTTGGGATTAACTCTCTCTTTCTCTCTGTCCCTCCCCCACTCTCTCTATCTCTCAAAATATATAAATAAACATTAAAAAATGTTGAAAAGTAAATGATCAGGGCACCTGAGTGGCTCAGTCGGTTAAGCATCTGACTTCGGCTCAGGTCATGATCTCACAATCCATGGGTTCGAGCCCCACGTCAGGCTCTGTGCTGACAGCTAGCTCAGAGCCTAGAGGCTGTTTCAGATTCTGTGTCTCCCTCTCTCTTTGACCCTCCCCTGCTCATGCTGTCTCTCTCTCTCTCTCTCTCTCAAGAATAAATAAAACATTAATAAATAAATAAATAAATAATAAAAAGTTCCCTCTAGGGGCACCTGGGTGTCTCAGTCGGTTGAGTGTCCAGCTTCGGCTCAGGTCATGATCTCACGGTTTGTGGGTTTGAGCCCCGCGTCGAGCTCTGTGCTGACAGCTCAGAGCCTGGAGCCTGCTTCAGATTCTGTGTCTCCCTCTCTCTCTGCCCCTCCCCTGCTCACTCTCTGTCTGTCTCTCAAAATAAAATACATTAAAAAATTTTTTAAGAGAAAAAGAAAAAAAAAGAAAAGAAACTGATCAGTATTATTGTGGTTATATTAGAAAAATTTTCACTCAACGAACATTTATTGAGCACCTACTGTGTGCTAGACGGAACACACAGAAGCCACTTTCATTATAGTGATGATGCTGGTGCTGTGGATGGGGGTTCACGCGGCCAGTGGGTATTTATTGAGCAGCTTCCTCGGTGGCACTATGGGCGGCAAACGGGCAAAGCCACTCCGCTGCTCTCTTCAAGGGAGGGTGAGAAAAAAAAACAAGATCTCTGATCATGACGGGAACTCTGAAGGCCAGTGAACTGGTGGCCTGGGGTTAGGAGCTGTTAGAGAATGAAGGCGGGGCTGTGACACAGACCAGGGGAGGGGCTGGCATTTGGAGGTTTCCCACCCGGACCTCATGAGCAGGAACAAGCCAGAGAAAGAGCTCTGGTGCAGAGGCTGGCATAAAGCTGGTACTAATACTGTTTTTTGTTATTGTTGTTTATATGTGCTGGTAGAGGGGCACCTGGGTGGCTCAGTCGGTTAGGCGTCTGACTTCGACTCAGGTCACGATCTCACGGTTTGTGGGTTTGAGCCCCACATCTGGCTCTGTGCTGACGGCTCAGAGACTGGAGCCTGCTTCGGATTCTGTGTCTCCCTCTCTTTCTGCCCCTCCCCTGCTCTCTCTCTCTCTCTCTCAGAAATAAAATAAACATTAAAAAAAATTATACGTGCTGGTAGAGCGTGAGGCCTCTGGAACCCATGGCTTGGGCTCAAGTCCTGACTCTGCCACCACCCGGCTGGGTGGCCTCGGGCCTCGCCCTCCCCTCCCTGGATTCCTGTTTGGACGACTGTGAATAGACTTAGCTGCACTTTCCTCATTAGGCCGCTATGCGGAGGGCAGGCCCAGGACGGAGCCACCACTCAGCCAGTTATTAGTTTCTGCTATTATTGCTGCTATTATTACTGATGTTGTTATTACCATTATCATTATTTACTGTGCAGCGGTTAAGAACACAGGTGGTGGCTTTGAAACCTGACTCCACAATTGGCTCTGAGGCGTTGGGCTAGTGATGGCACCTCTTGTGCCTCAGTCTTCACTTCTGTTAAATGGGCATAAGAGTCTTGGCGCCACCTCTTCAGGCTTCGCTCACCGGCCTACAGGGCCTACCTCGATGCCCGCTCCTTAACGATTGCAGACCCTTTCACTGTCTGACCTCCTCACCGGATGAGCTGGGGAAGGAAAGGGAAAACTCACTTTCAGCCCGACTGGAACTGATCCTGCTCAACGGTGGGAGGGTCCCCAAGGGGCTGGTGGAGGGGAGGGGCACTCAGCTCTCGCAGGCTTCGTCCTTCCTTCCAAAAACCCAGCCCCACACTTTTATCAGCTCCTGGGTTTGGAGGGGGGGTTCCCACAGGGGACATGAGGGAGGGCGGTTAGAGCAGCAGATATCAGAACTTACCACTCCCCTCTCTGCTGGCGTCTAACGTGGATAAGATCACGGCGACAATAGTTGAAGTGCACGTTCATTGAGCACTCCAGACCCTTTTTTTAAAGTTTATTTATTTTGTGAGAGAGAGAGAGAGCAGGAGAGGGGCAGAGAGAGAAGAAGAGAGAGAGAATCCCAAGCAGGCTCTGCGCTGTCACTGCAGAGCCTGATGTGGGGCTCGAACCCACAAACCATGAGATCATGACGTGAGCCAAAACCACGAGTCAGACGTTGAACCGTCCGAGCCACCCAGGACCCCCACTCCTGACACTTCTTGATGTCTTCCTCAGTTTGTTTTTTCAAGTTTGTTATTTTATCACTGTTTGACTCCAGCCTTCCCATCTTTGGTTTTCCTGAAAATTCCCTGAGGGGGGAAGACATTTCCTGTCTTCTTACATTGGAGGAAACTGGAGCACAGAGAGGTGAGGCCACTCGCCCAAGGTCACACAGCCGTGAAACCGCTGAACCAGAATTTGAACCTGAGCCTGGGCCTTCAAGACCCGCTCCCAGACGCTCCGCCATATTCCCAGATGCAAGTATTGCTACTAAACGGGGAGCCTGGGAGGCTTGGGCGGTTGCGCGATCGACTCTCTATCCTGGCTCTAGCCATGATCTCAGGGTTCATGAGTTCAAGCCCCGCATCGCTCTCTGTGCTGACGGTGAGGAGCCTCCTTGGGATTCTCTCTCTCTCCCTGTCTCTCTCTGCCCCTCCCCCACTCTCTCTCAAAGGAAGTAAATAAACTTAAAGCAAGCGAGTATTGCCACCACTAACAACAGCTCACGCTTGTGTGGTGCCCAGGCCCTGCCCTAAATGTCTTCCGTGGGGGAATCTCCTAGAAACAACGCTTTGAGTTAGGGACGCCTATTATCTCCAGTCCACAGACCAGAAAGCTGAGGTTAGGAGAGCAAGTCAGCGATGGAAAACCCAAGCAAGTCAGCGATGGCTTTGCTCCAACGAGGGGGATTCCCCTCTCCTACCTGCCCCCTGCTCAGAAGGTGACCCAAGGGGACTGCGGACGCTGCCGGCCCCTGGCCCCAGCCTGTCATCACGCAGCCTCTCCAGGGCCCTTCTCCTGGGTCCCCGAGATGTTTTCAGGCAGTAAATAGAACCCAAAAGCCTGGGCCCAGAGCCCTAGAATCTGAAACTCAAGGCCTGTTTGGCTGAAAAATTCATGAACCCAAAAGCTTCCGTGGGGTCAGAGAACAGAGCAGCTCTGTGTGCCCGATGGCCCGTCTCAGCTGGAACCTCCCCTGTCCCCAGGGGCTGTGGCCTTGTCCCAGTTCCTCCTAGATGCCTGCAGCCTGCCCCAGCCTCCCCTCCAGACTCTGCCTCTAGGCACCCCCTTCAATCCCTTCTCCACGCTTTCCTGGAGGGCTGGATCTGAAGCTCGCAGCTCCCTCACTCTCACATCCCCCATGGCTCCCGTTGCCCTCAAGCTGCCCGGCCTGATACAGTCAGGACCAACCCATGATGACCTCTCACACGAGCCACTGCTTGAACCCACTGCCCCAGATACACTGACTTCCTTAATTTCAGTTCCTCTCTCTCTTTCTCTCTTTCCTCAGGCACCTAACTGCTCAGCGCTCAACGCCCTGCCCCTTTGTGCTTTCGCAGACTCTTTCTCAAGCAGCAAGAAGGCCCCCTCTTGAAGGAGCCCCTCTCTGACCTCCCGATCCACCCGCCTAGGTCACGTCTGTCCCCCGGGCTCTCTTGAGTGTCCCACGCTTCCCTGTCACAGCTGTGTTGCACCATGTTTTTAAAAAATCTATTTTAAGGGGTGCCTGGGTGGCTCAGTCGGTTAAGCGTCCGACTTCGGCTCAGGTCACGATCTCACGGTTCGTGGGTTCGAGCCCCGCATCGGGCTCTGTGCTGACAGCTCAGAGCCTGGAGCCTGCTTGGATTCTGTGTCTCCCTCTCTCTCTGCCCTTCCCCCATGCACGCTTTATCTCCCCCCTCCTCTCTCTCCCAAAAATAAATTAAAAAACAAAAAAGAACTTATTTCACCTTGCAAAACTGAAACTCTGTCCCATGAAACCCTCA
>NW_027530575.1:7648758-7652590 GCF_008692635.1 Crocuta crocuta | reverse complement strand
AGGGACCTCCGATGCGTGGAATCATACAGCATTTCTCCCTTTGTGACTGGCCTGTTTAAATCTATTTTTTTAATTTTTAATGTTTATTTATTTATTTCGAGAAAGAACAGGGAAGGGGCAGAGAGAGAGGGAGAGAGAGAATCCCAAACTGAGATTCAGTGCAGAGTCAGATGCAGGGCTCGATTTCACCAACCTTGAGATCATGACCTGAGCCAAAATCAAGTCGGACACTCAACCGACTGAGACACCCAGGTGCCCCTAAATCTATTTTTTACCTATCTTAATTTGATCACTTTTTAACTGAAGTGTAGTTGCTTCGGTAACTCGGCTGCTTTAAATAATGTTGCAATTAGTAAAGGAATACATATACAGGTATCTTTTTTTTTTTAGTTTATTTATTTTGAGAGAGAGAGAGAGAGTGTGTGTGTGAGAGAGAGAGAGAGAGAGAAAGAGAGAGAGAGAATTCCAAGCAAGCTCTGCACTGCCAGCACAGCATGGGGCTCAGACTCCCAACTGTGAGATCAAGACCTAAACTGAAACCAAGAAGCCTGGCGCTTAAGGGACTGAGTCACCCAGGTGCCCTGGGGTTGCATGTATCTTTTATAGTATTTTTGTTGCCTTTGGGTAAATATTCAGCAGTGGAATTACTGGCTCATATGGTATTTCTTTTTTTTTGGTTTATTTATTTATTTTAAGAGAGTGAATGTGAGCAGAGGAGGGGCAGAAGGAGAGGGAGAGAATCCCAAGCAGGCTCTGCATTGTCAGCACAGAGCCCTAGGCGGAACTCGAACTCCCCAATCAGGAGATTATGACCTGAGCCGGAATCCAGAGTTGGTTGCTTAAACGACTGAGCCACCCGGGCTCCCCGGTATTTCTATATTAATTTTTTATAGAAACTCCAGACCAGTTTCCGTAGCGGCTGTACTATTTACTTTCTCACCGACAGGGCACCAGGGTTCCACGTTATATCTTTTTTTTAAATAGAGTTTTAATTCCCCAAGAAACACATGAACATTTTCTCCTATGAGAGAGAGGAAGAAGGAGAGAACACTGTAGATTGGGAAAAGGTGCCCTCTGAACACCCTCCCATCTTGGTCTTTCTGACAGCCACTAGTGTGTTCTGATCTTTTTCTATTAAGGTACACGCAGGGGTGTGTGTGTGTGTGTGTGTGTGTGTGTGTGTGTGTGTGCACGTGTGTGAGGTCATTATCTATTTCCCCCATACCCTACACAACTGCCGACTAAATACAACTTGCTATTTTTTAAAAAATTTTTTTAAATGTTTTATTTATTTCTAGGAGAGAGAGAGAGACAGCATGAGCAGGAGAGGGTCAGAGAGAGAGGGAGTCACAGGCTGAAACAGGCTCCAGGCTCTGAGCTGGCAGTCAGCACAGAGCCCAACGCGGGGCTCGAACCCACAAACCGCGAGATCATGACCTGAGCGAAAGTCGGACGCTTAACCGACTAAGCCACCCAGGCGCCCCTACAACTTGCTATTTTTACTCACCAATAGGGCCTGGCAATCTAGCAGGGCTACTCTGGCAGAGTTATGGATTATCTGTGAATGGTGAAGTCAGGCTTCTCGTCTTGGGTATATCCCCGCATTCACTACCTGGGTGACTGTGGAGAAGTCACTTCACCCCTCTCTGTCATTTTCTCCAACTGGAAAATGCTTATAAAGATTGACTATAAAGCACTTAATACCTCTTCTGATGCTGACTAAGCTCCCTCTACACATCCATTCTTGTTACAACCTGCAGAGCCATCCCCTTCTTTTTACAGCATTTTGTCTTCTTTTTTTTAACGTTGATTTATTTTTGTTTTATAGTTTATTGTCAAGTTGGTTGGTTTCCATACAGCACCCAGTGCTCATCCCCACAAGTGCCCTTCTTCACGCCCAGCAACCCCCTTCCCTTCTCCCCCACCCCCATCAGCCCTCAGTTTGTCCTCGGTATTTAAGAGTCTCCTACGGTTTGCCTCCCTCCGTCTTCTCTTCTATTTTTTCCCCTCCCCCTCCCCCTCTCCCATGGCCCTCTGTTAAGTTTCTCCCGTTCCGCATAGGAGTGAAAACATATGGCATCTTCTTATAGTATTTTAAGTGTTTCCATTTTTAAAATGAAAGGCGTTAAGAAGGGGCAGAAGTGAAATACTTGCCACAAACTGAAGCCACCTGTGCAACCACAGCCCTGGTTCCTGTCACCCCGGAAGCTGCCCCCAGAGGCTCTGGCACCCACAAAGGCAGCAGAAGCCACGTTCCGTCACCATAGGTTGATTGCCCAGGTCTGTCCTACAACTTTATTCAAAAGTACCTGGCCTTTCTCACTCGACATAATACACGCTTTGATATTCATCCATGCTATTGAGCTAGTCAGTAATTGATGCCTTTTGATTGCTGAGGACTATGCTGTGCTATGGATGCGACCACAGCGTGCTGAACCATTCACCCATTTATGGGCACTGGGGTTCCTACCAATTTTTGGCCATTGGGAATAAGGCTGTATAAAGTTGCTATGGGCATTTGTGTACAAGACTTTCTGTATTTTCTTTCTTTCTTTCCTTCCTTCCTTCCTTATTTTATGGTTTTATTTTTCTTTGATAAATACCTAGGAGTAAAATGGTTGGATCATCTGATAGGCGCCTGTTAAACTTTATAAGAAACTAAGAAAACTTTCTCTTTTCTTTTACATTTATTTATTTATTTGTTTGTTTGTTTATTTTTAATTTTAAAAACGTTTTCTTTATTTCTGAGAGAGAGAGACAGCGTGAGCAGGGGAGGGTCAGAGAGAGAGGGAGACACAGAATCTGCAACAGGCTCCAGGCTCTGAGCTGGCTGTCAGGACAGAGCCCGACGCCGGGCTCGAACCCACGAACCGTGAGATCATGACCTGAGCCGAAGTCGGACGCTTAACCGACTGAGCCACCCAGGTGCCCCTATTTATTTATTAATTTTTGTTTGTTTATTTTTGAGAGAGAGAAAAAGAGAGAGAAGAGAAGGTGAACAGGGGAGGGGCAAAGAGATGGTGAAAGAATCTCAGGCAGACTCCATGCTGTCAGTGCAGGGCCCGCCAGCAAGGCTGAAACTCACCAACCCGGAGACGGTGACCTGAGCCGAAATCAAGAGTCAGACGCTTAACCAATTAAGCCCCCCCCAGGCGCCCCAAGAGACCTTTTCCCAAGTGGCTGCGTCAGTCTACATTCCCACCAGCAGTGGAGAAGAGTCTCATTTGCTCCAGTTGTTTACGCAAAACTTGGTACCATTGACTTTGTTACTTCTAGCCCTTCTGGTGGGTGTATGCTGGTAGATCTCTGAGTTTTAATTTGCCTTTCCTCGATGGCCTTCTTTTTATTCACTGCATAGTATTCCCTCCCTCTCATCGTGTTGCGTGCACGCCTTAGTTGGTGGGCCCGCAAACCTCCCCTGTTTTTTACAATGACTAGCAAAGCAGCAGGTGGCAACCTTTGACAGGTGCTCTCCATGCACACGCGCCTCCGATGGCTTCTCCAGGGTCAACGGCAGAGATGAATCGCCCAGAGTGAACACGGTTGGATTTCATCTTTCTGCCAGGTAGCATTTTGTCCCCTAGCATGTGCTCACCCCGCTGATTGTTACCAGACTGAAATTCTTGCCAATCTGATGAAATTTAAAAAATGGCATCTTTTTGTCTGTTTCACTGGCGCACAGTCAGCGCTCAATACTTATTAGATGAGTGAATGGGTGGGTGGATGAATGAATGGGTGACAACTGCTCGTAGCCCACCAAACACGCCTGGCGAGCGTCTCCCGAGGGCCCAGATGCGAAACAAAGGTTGGGGCCCCACCCTCTCCCGAGCCC
>NW_027530575.1:7633891-7648637 GCF_008692635.1 Crocuta crocuta | reverse complement strand
GCCCGGGCTCGGACTCCCGTCCCCGCCCGACGCGGCCATGGAGGACGAGCGCAAGGACGGAGCCTACGGTAGGAGCCGCCTCTGGCCCGCGACCGCCTCCGCTGAGTTGGGGGGCCTTGGGGGAGGGGGACATCCGAGGTCTTGAACATCCGCGCTGCAGCTGGAGGCCCCGCTCCGGCTTCTCGGCCCAGCATTCCTCTCTGCGCCGAGCCCACGCCCCCCCTGCTCCCGCCAGGTCGCCCTGCGTCCCCTCTCCCGGGAGCCCCCGCACTCCCTCCGGCTGATGGGCCCGGGCGCACGGCGCATGCTCCGCCCGGGGAGGTCCCGTTATCTGGGCGGCTCAGATGCCAGGCGGGGGAGGGGAGGCTTGGCGACCGGGGCTCGGAAAAGGGACAGGGCCCCGACTTCCCCAAATCCCCCTCGTCTTCTGGTCGCCTGAGTCCACTTCTTTCTGCCGCCCACATCCCCCTGGGAGTAGCCATCTCGGGCTTCTGGACAGATGGGGAAACTGAGGCAAGCCTGGGCAGACCGAATGCTGGGGTGGGAAGCCCATCGGTTCTTGCTAGTGGCCTGGAAGAACGGAAAGAAGGGCGCCCTCGGTGAGGTTGCTTAAGGAAGAGGAAACCATTGAGAAACTTTCCTGGCCGTGCACAAGGTGCTGGGGGTGCCCGCTACCATTTCGCGAGGTCCCTGCGCCGCGGACCCCGTTCCCACGAACCTCTGTGGGTGGCATTTGCCTCTGGGCCCAGAGGTTGGGGCCAAGATGAGGCCTCTCCCTACCCACGCCCTACAGTGCCTCCCTTCCCACGGTTCCCACGGAGGGGGGTTGCCATCCTCAGTTTCTCCTTTCTCTTCTCCATTTTGGGTCCCAGGGCTGAGCTGGGCACATGTCCCACGTAGCTCTCCCCTGGGGCAAAGGGGCGCTGCTGCCCCTCCTTGTGTGACAGCAGCTTCCTGGAAACTGTGAGACAGAGGCTTTGGGGAGGGGGCAGGAAACCGCGCAAAAATAATCAAGAAAAACAAGCTGAGTAGAGACGCGCCTCCCTCCCGCGCCTCCCTCCCCGCTGCTTCCACCAGGGACTGTGGCCTCAGCAGGTTGTAGAGGGAAACAGATAGGGGAGGCTGGGACCCTCCCTGCCCAGCCCAGCCAAGAGGGAAACATAGGGACCTGGTCACCACCCAGCCAGTCACCTCCCTGCTTGAAGCTGTCAGCCAACATCCTGAGGGGCCTTCTTGCTCTTGGATTTGGCTCAAACCCCAGGCCCTGCATCTGTGGGTGCTGTGCGTCCCTTGGGTGTGGCTGCCTGTCTCTGATCTGGGAATCTCAGCCCGGAGCCCTGGCCAGGCCCTGCCTGCCTGTGGGCAGCACCTGAGGGATCTTTGATGTCTGTAAGGCACTGTGGGTGGGGGTGGGGAATAGCCGTCAGAGTGGACAAGGATGTGATTCATCAAGCCTTGAATTTGGCCAAAGGGAGCCAGCCATGGATGGGCCTGAGCAAACCCTCCAGGCCCTGCCAGACCCACACTCCAGACAGGCGACCTCTGTGCCAGACAGAGGTTGTGCTGGGTGCCGGGAGCCCCTTCCATCAACAAGTATTTCTTGAGCATCTTCCGGGCAGGGTCCAGACACTGAGAACACAGAGGTGAACAAAGCAGAAAAATTCTTGAATAAATGTGTGATTTTAGGTAGTAAGTGTTGTGGAGCAGAGAACAGGACAGCATGTGTGTGGGAGAATCATCTAGGATTATTTTAGGGGACGAAGGGCTGGAGTTTGAGCCAATGGCCAGGGGAAGATTTGGGAGAAGGGTGTTCTAGGCAGAAGGAACAGCAAACAAATCACACAGTTGCTTAATTATTTTTCTCCATGAGCCCCAAGGAAGCCTGAGGTGGAGCTAGGTCTTGCAAGCCCAGGCCATCACCTCCTCCAGAGGGGCCCCCAGGCTTGACTCCTTGAAGTGGGAGGATCTCACATAGTTTGTAAATAGTCCATTCTCATCAGAACCAAACACCTGGAGTCCTAAGGCTGCCCCATGAAGTCCCTCCCAGATAACGAGGGGCTTTCCTTTGGGAACGAGGGGCTTTCCTTTGGGAACGGTAAGCCACCAGGGTGGCTCACAGATCCCAGTGCTCACAGGGGCGCCTGGGTGGCTCAGTCAGTTAAGCATCCAACTTCGGCCCAGGTCATGATCTCACAGTTTGTGGGTTCGAGCCTCGCGTCAGGGCTCTGTGCTGTCAGCTCGCTGGAGCCTGATTCGGATTCTCTGCCTCTGTCCCTCTCTGCACCTCCCCCACTTTGCGCTCTCTCTGTCTCTCCCTCTCTCAACAATAAATAAACATTATTAAAAAAAAAAAAAACCCACATGTCCCAGTGGTCACAAAGCCCTTGTATCCCAATGCCTTCCCATCCATCGGTTGTCATGAATTCGGGGAGTGACATCAGACAGACTCAGGTTCAAATCTGATTCTGGCACTTAGGAGCTGTGTGGCCATGGGAAAGTTGGCAACCTCTCTGAGACTCTGTAGCCTTGTCCGCAGGGCTAGGCAGACCGTACTCACTGCTGGGCTGCATATTGCACAGTGGCTGGTAGGCTCTCTATGTGCTCAAGAGGCCTCTGGGGCCCATAATACTGGAGACATGGGTTTTCCAGAGCTGGACATAGACTTGGTGAGACTGGGCAGGGCAGGAAGCTCCCTCGTCCACAGACACAGTATCTAGAGGAGGCAGCGGCCCTGAGGAAACTGGGGAAATGGCTCCTGGCCCTGATGGATGACATCAATGGCTTCCGCCATCCTTCCCACCCACCCTTGGCATGAGCGTGGAAAAAGGTTCTAGAACTTAAAACAATACACTCTGATAGGGGGCGGGGGGGGTAACGTGGGACAAAAGTAATGGTGCTTGTGTAAAAAGCAGATTCAGGGGCACCTGGTGACTCAGGCAGTTAAGCATCTGACTCTGGCTCCAGCCATGATCTCGTGGTTCATGAGTTCCAGCTCCGAGCTGGGCTCTCTGCTGTCAGCACAGAGCCTGCTTCCCATCCTCTTTCATCTGTCTCTCTCTGCCCCTCCCCCAATCTCTTTCTCAAAAATGAGTAAACATTTAAAACAACAACAACAGATTCTGTGGCCCCATTTGCTTGAGTCCAACTCAGCAGGCAGCGAGGATCTGGTATCTCTTTTTTATTTTATTATTATTATTTTTTTAATGTTTATTTTTTCTTTTTCTTTTTTTTTACATTTTATTTATTTTTGAGAGACAGAGTGCGAGCGAGGGAGCGGCAGAGAGAGGAGACACAGAATCCGAAACAGGCTCCAGGCTCTGAGCAAGCAGTCAGTGCAGAGCCCAACGTGGGGCTCGAACCCACTAACCGTGAGATCATGACCTGAGCCAAAGTCGGACACTTAACCGACTGAACCACCCAGGCGCCCCTTTAATGTTTATTTTTGAGAGAGAGAGAGCGAGCACAAGCCAAGCGGGGCAGTGGCAGAGTGAGAGGGAGACACAGAATCTGAAGCAGGCTCCAGGCTCTGAGCTGTCAGCACAGAGCCCAACCCGGGGCTCGAACCCAGGAACCGTATGATCATGGCCTGAGCCACCCAGGCACCCCTGGCATCTCATTTTTTAAAACTTTGTTGGGAGACGGTATTTACTTGTTAATTGAAGGTTTATTGTTTTCAAAAGAGGGGATACCTTCACACGCTTCAAGATGCAAAGACGGAGGCTTCAAGGTGCAAAGTCTCCGCCCCCTCTCCCAGCGTGACCCGCCCTTCTTGGCAAATAGCATCGGTGTTCCAGCATCTACTGCTTTCTTCCAAATGGAATCTGGGCCTTAGAACTTCACAGGCAATTATATACCTTATCTAGTGGCTGTGTATCTCCTCCTTTTACCAAAATGTCAGCAAATCCCTAGTGTGCTAATTCTGCGAGGCAGAGAGTTTGTGTTTGGTTGGAAGGTGGATCCACGGTGCCTGGCACATAGTAGGTACTCAACAGCTATTGACGGAACGAAAAGGTGTTTGTTTCACATGTTGCTTTTTTTTCCCCTCTCTCTCAAAGTTTATTTATTTTGAGAGAGAACTTGCGAGCGCAATCCGGGGAGGGGCAGAGAGATAGAGAGAGAGGGAGGGAGAGAACCCCAAGCAGGCTCTGCGCTGATGGCTCCGACGCACCAACTGTGAGATGGTGACTTGAGCCGAAACCAAGAGTTTGGGAGCTCAACCGACTGAGCCACTCAGGTGCCCCTCACATGTTGCTTTTTTTCTGTTTGTTTTCCACTTTTTGTTTGTTCCGTTGATTAATAGATCTTGGAGACATCTGGCAGGTCGGTGCCTGGAAAGCTTCCTCTGTGTTTTCTGACAGTCGCATCAAGTAATGTATTCGTGGGTGGAACATTTTATATTTAACCGGTCTTATATTTAACCAATCAAGAGGAATATTTTAAATGTTTTATCGAAGCAGCCAGTTCATACATGAAAGGAAACAAATCCTAAATGCGTGAGGCTCCAGGAGTTTTCGAAGGGTGAACACACCCAGGAAATCAGCACCCAGATCAGGAGGGGGGAAAAAAAGTACCAGCCCCCACAAGCCACAAGCCCCTCATACCTAAGGAGGGTCAATCTGTATTGTTACTTTAATCTTTTGCGGTAAAAAAAAAAAAGGAAAGATAAGATTTACCATCTTAATCATTTTTACTTGTACGTTTCAACACTGTTAAGTATATTCATTGTTGTGCTGCAGCCTGTTTTGGTGAGGCCAGTGGACTATGAAAGGCTCCATTGTTTGTAAATTGTTGTTAAAAAAAAAAAAATAAAAAGGAGGAGCCCGCCTCCGTGGCTGAGACTGTTGGGCGTCGGACTCTTGGTTTCGGCTCAGGTCGCGATCTTTGTGAGATCGATCCCCACATCCAGCTCCTGCTCCACGCTGACCGCACACAGCCTGTTCTGAATCCTCTCTCTGCGCCTCCCTTGCTCCTTCATTCTTCCTCTCTCTCTTCCAAGATAAGAAAATTAAAAGGAATATGTGACAGAAATGATATGCGAATTCCAAAGCTTCAAATCTTGACTCTCTGCCCTTTAACAGAAGAAAATTTGCACATCTTCCATAAGAACCTTCCCATTACCCCAGAAAGTTCTCTTACTAAGCTCCTTCCCAGTCAGTCCCCAAAGGGAGAGTTGTTTTAAAATAGGATTTTAAGGGGCGCCTGGGTGGCTTAGTCGGTTAAGCGTCCGACTTTTGCTTAGGTCATGAACTCGCGGTTCGTGGGTTCGAGCCCCGCGTCGGGCTCTGTGCTGACTGCCAGCTCGGAGCCTGGAGCCTGTTTCAGTCTGTGACTCCCTCTCTCTCTGACCCTCCCCTGCTCACGCTGTCTCTCTCTCTATCTCCTAGAAATAAATAAAGCATTAAAAATTAAAAAAAATAAAATAAAATAAAATAAAATAGGATTTTAAAAACTTTTTTCAACNGACGCTTAACCGACTAAGCCACCCAGGCGCCCCAACATTTATTTATTTTTGAGAGAGACAAAGCAGGAGCCGGGGAGCCAGGGAGGAACAGAGAGAAAGGGAGACACAGAATCGGAAGCAGGCTCCAGGCTCTGAGCTAGCTGTCAGCACAGAGCCCGACACGGGGCTCGAACCCACGGACTGCGAGATCACAACCTGAGCTGCAGTGGGCCACTTAACCAACTGAGCCACCCAGGCGCCCCTATTTTTAAATAGGATTTTAGGGGTGCCTGGGTGGCTCAATTGGTTGGGCAGCCGACTTCGGCTCGGGTTATGATCTCACGGGTCATGATCTCACGGTTCATGGCTTCAAGCCCCGCGTCAGGCTCTGTGCTGACAGCCAGCTCAGAGCCTGGAGCCTGTTTTGGGTTCTGTGTCTCCCTCTCTCTTTGACCCTCCCCTGCTCATGCTGTCTTTCTCTCTCAGAAATAAATAAAATGTTCAAAAAATTTTTCAAATAAATAAATAGGATTTTAATCTCTTACATAATAAAATAAATATATTCTCTCTATGGGGGCAGGGAGGGAGGAGCTAAAAGTTAAAAATAAGCCCTCAACCACACAGAATATTTTAGGCTTACATGTGAAAGAGCCCTTTACCTACCCTGGGCTAACTCATAACAGAGGCAGCACAACCAAGAAATCTTTTGCACAAGCTTAGCCTATTTCTACGTGTGTTTGTGGCATCTGTAGGGTATTTTTAAAAAAATTTTAACGTGTTTTATTTCTTATCGAGAAACAGAGAGAGACATAGTATGTGCATGGAGGGGAGGGCAGAGAGAGGGGGAGACACAGAATCCGAAGCAGGCTCCAGGCTCTGAGCTGTCAGCACAGAGCCCGATGCAGGGCTCGAACTCCCAAACCGCGAGATCATGACCTGAGCTGAAGTCGGATGCTTAACCGACTGAGCCACCCAGCTGCCTCTGTAGTGTATTTTTTTAAGCCTCCTCCAGCCGTTTAATGAAAACTGGTCCTGTTCCCAGAGTGAGATACTATGTTGTTCTGTAAATAGCTTTAGGTCTAACCTCCCTGATGGGAGCCAAGCATGTGAAACAGCAGAGTAGGGAACAGTATGTGTAACAAACAGGGTGTGGGGGGATAAACAGCTACAAATTTGCTTATGCACACGTCCTTAGCCTTGGTCTGGAGGGAGGAGAGGGAAACCAGAGAGAGGAAGCTTGGGCTTTGGGCCAAGGGTGAGAGAGAGAGTGATTCTTCCCGGATAAGCAGTGTTTTACCCGGAGAAGCATACCGTTTACTTTACTCTAAACAAAGTCCATCGTGGGGGGGGGGTTGGGTACCGTGTGCCAGGTTCTGTTCTAGACCCTGGGGACGGCAGGTGCTGCCGTGACAGAGCTGACCTGCTAGAGAGGGAAACAGATAGAGGTATTAAGTTGAGGGAAATCCTTAGGATGTCAGAGAAGGGCTCAGGAGAAAAATAATGTGGGGAAGACGAGTGGGAGGCATCTATAGGGCCTGGAGGCGGAGTTGAACATTTTAAGACCGTCCTCAGGTGACCAGAGGCAGGCAGGAGGGAGGCGTCTAGACAGTGCCTGGCCTGAGCACAGGGTACAGGGCCTGTGGACCATGCAGAAGACTTGGGCTTTTGCTCTGAGATAGATGGGAGCCATCGAGAATTCTGAGCAGGGGAGGGAACCGGCCTGCCCCCAGGCAGCCTCTGGCCCTTGTGCGGCGCAATGGCAGAAGCCGGGAGACCAGGGCGGCACCTACCCTGAGGGATGACTCCCCTGGTACCAAGGCGCTAAGTAAATGAGCACAGCTACAGAAAAGCGAAGCACAGACTTCTGACTCTGCCGGGTTCTAGAACCCAGCATCGCCTCTGCTACAGCACAGCCGCCTTCTTCCCAGTCCTGTGCTGCGCCCCCCCACCCCTCTTTGTGTCCCTGAGCCTTTCACATGCCTGAACTTCAGTTTCTCCATCCATAAAATGGGGTTGACGGCAGTACTGGCTGCTTCTTGGTGCTTTTGGGGGTTCGGGGAGCAGATGCGGGTTCAGCCCTTAGCCTAGTGCTTGGTCCATGGCAAATGGTCCATCCGTGGGGGTTAGTCACAGAGCATGGAGTTCAAGGGCATGGTTGTCAGGAGCCGAGTTCAAATCCCAGCTCCAACTGGCTGTGTGATTGGGGGCAAGTCATGAAGCATCCCTGTGCCTTGGTTTCTGCCTTGAGCCCGGTATGCTGGGAGCCTTGTGAGACGATGACATGAGCTTCTAGAAATAAATGTCCGCTTTGGTGCCCAGCACGGGCCCAGCACACAGTAGGTGCTCTGTCTTCTGCTCTCAGCGTTGTGACCAGGACTGTGACTCTCAGCTTTCCTACTCAGACTCTTTCCTTCCCAAACTCTTTGTCAAAGGGACTCAGCTGGGTGGCTGGGATGCCATTGGCCGGGCAGCCGGCACAGACTTCCGGGAAGGCCGGGTGAGCTGGCCTGGCTGTGTGGGCGAGGCCCTGAGCTGCTGCAGGCCTTGGGGACTCAGCCAGTTATCTGGAAGCCACGGGGGCTGGGTGGCACTTGATGTCCTGGCTCCGGCATTGGGACTGGGCAGCCCATATCGGTTTCCTTATCTCCTACACCCACTGCACTGGCTGGGACCGCCTTTGTGCCCAGCAAGGCCAGGACCCAGGGGNTCAGGCTCAGCACTGATGGCTGAGAGCCTGGAGCCTGCTTCGGATTCTGCCTCCCTCTCTGTCTGCCCCTACCCCGTTCACACTGTCTCTATCTCTCAAATATAAATAAATGTTAAAAAAAAAAAAAAAGGCCGGGGTTGGAGCCAGAGGGGCCTTGGTTTGATTCACATAGCTCTATCCCTTACCACCTGGGCGGGCTGAGCCTCATTTGGGCCTCTCTATCAAATGGGACCATGCCCCTGGTTAGTGTTTGCTGAACCTCAGACCTTTGCTAAGTGCTTTTGGAGCACTGAATCCTGACAACACCCACGAAGCAAATACAATTGTTAATCGCGTTCTCCCAGGCAGGAAGATTGCAGCCTGGAGAGGGAAAGGGCTTGTCCATCCACGCAGCCCTTTGGTGGACAGTGATGCCCCTCCGGATTGGAGAATCCGGCTCCTCACTTGCTGGTTCATGGCCTACAGACTGAGGGGGCGGCCAGCTTTTTCTACAAAGGGCCAGAGAGTACGTATTTTCAGCTCTACAGGCACATATAGTCTGTCTCGGCTCCCCAGCTCCGCGCCTGTGGCCTGAAAGCAGCCGTGAACAACATGAGAAGGAACCAGCATAGCTGTGTCCCCAGAAAACTTGACTTAACAGCCACTGACATTTGAATTTCGTGGAGTTTTCACATGACAAAATAGTCTTCCTCTTTTGATGTTTTTCAGCCATTTAAAAATGTAAAGAGGGGAGCATGCCTGGGTGGCTCAGCTGGTTGAGCGTCTGACTTTTGGAGCGTCCCACTTTTGGTTTTGGCTGTCATGATCTCTCAGTGTGTGGGTTTGAGTCCCCTCATCGGTCTCTGCGCAGGCAGCGCGGAGCCTGTTTGGGATTCTCTCTCTGCCTCTCTCTGCCCCTCCCCCCTCAAAAGAAATAAATATAAGTTAAAAAGAAGAAAAAGGCCATTCTTTGTTCTAGATCATGTGAAACAGTCTGTGGGTGATTCCTTCCACCCCGCCCCCGCCCCATGACAGTTTGTCAGCCCCTGGCCTAGATGGTTACACACTGTGATAGGCAGAATCACGGTTCCCCCAAAGATAATCCACATCCTAATTCTGGGAACCCGTGACTGTGTTAGTTTACAGGCCAAAAGGGAATTTGCAGATGAGATTAAATTTAGGATTTTTTTTTTCATTTTTTAATGTTTATTTTTGAGAGAGAGAGATAGAGTGTGAGCAGGGGAGGGTCAGAGCGAGAGGGAGACACAGAATCCGAAGCAGGCTCCAGACTCTGAGCTAGCTGTCAGCACAGAGCCCGACGCGGGGCTTGAACCCACGCACAGTGAGATCATGACCTGAGCCTAAGTAAGACGCTCAACCGACTGAGCCACCCAGGCGCCCCTGAACTTAGGATCTTATAATGGAGAGATTACGTTGGATAATCTTTCCAGGGCCCAAGGACAAGGGAGGACCCTTATAAAGGGAAGAGGGAGGGGCACCTGGGTGGCTCAGTCGGTTGAGCTAGACTTCAGCTCAGGTCATGATCTCGCGGTCCGTGGGTTCGAGCCCCGCATCAGGCTTTGTGCTGACAGCTCGGAGCCTGGAGCCTGTTTCGGATTCTGTGTCTCCCTCTCTCTCTGACCCTCCCCTGCTCATGCTCTCTCTCTCTCTCTCAGAAGTGAAAAAAACATTTAAAAAATTATTTAAGGGGCGCCTGGGTGGCTTAGTCGGTTAAGCGTCCAACTTTCGCTCGGGTCATGATCTCGCGGTCCGTGGGTTCGAGCCCCGCATCAGGCTTTGTGCTGACAGCTCGGAGCCTGGAGCCTGTTTCGGATTCTGTGTCTCCCTCTCTCTCTGACCCTCCCCTGTTCACACTGTCTCTCTCACTCTCCTAGAAATAAATAAAAAAAATTAAAAAAAAAAATTTAAAAAATTATTTAAAAAAAAAAAGGAAGGAGGCAGTAAGGAGTCAGAGAGAGAGATGTGGTGGGTGTGGACTGGATGGGCGTGCTGGCTTTGAGGATGGAGAAGAGGTCACAGGCCAAGGAATGTGGGTGTGCTGGCAGCTTCTAGAAGCTGGAACAAGAACGGAAACAGATTCTCCCACAGAACCAGCCAGAGAAACGCGGCCCTGCCAGTGCCTTGATTTTAGCCTTGGGCGATCCTCTTTGGCGTCTGACCTCTAGAATCGTAAGATCATACATTTCTGCTGTCTTAAGCCACCCAGTTGGTGGCAATTTGATACAGCAGCCACAGGGAACTCATACAGGGGGTAACCCGTGAGCTGGGCAGACCCCACCCCCCACTACCCACCCCCCAGCTCTGCTGCTCACCGTGGGGGCGGTATTTCCCTCTGGGCCTCAGTTTCTGGGTCTTTCAAATGGAGGTAATGAGGGGATCAATCTCACAAAGTTGCTGTGAGGATGAACTGAGGGGAAAGCATGTGACAGGCTGGAAGAGCTCCTGGCCACATGGTAAAGGGTGGGTAAAATGGAGCCATTGGGTCACTTGGCCTGTTATTATCTTGCAAGGTTGTTGCAAAGATTCAGCGAGTTCGAGTTCCCATCCTGCAGGGTTTGGATCAGGCTCAGTTATCAGAATGGAGGAGCAAGGGGGGTGCCTGGGCTGCTCAGTGGGTTAAGCATCTGACTTCGGCTCAGGTCACAATCTCTGGTTCATGAGTTCCAGCCCCGCGTCGGGCTCTCTGCTGTCAGCACAGAGCCCTACTTCAGATCCTCTGTTCCTGTCTGTCTCTCTCTCAAAATAAATAAATACACTAAAAAGAAAAACAAGAATCCAGGAGTATTCAACTTGCCCCCCCCCCAAAGTTAATGAGCTAATGGAACCCCTCAGAAGCTTGTACCAAGGTTCCCTCCTGTATTTCTCGAGAACCAGCAAGGTCAGACCCTAGGCCACACCGGTGTCTGGCGCTGTAGTAAATCTTTAGTTCCCTCTTACAGGGATAACTCCGGTTCACACGGCAAGGTCATGGCCCCACTGTCTCATCCACAGCCACCAATTTCTCTGAGACCTGAAACCTCTCTGTGTTTCTTCCCCTCCCCCAACCTGGCCAGGTAATGCTCTTGCTCAAACACTCTCAGTGGCTCCCATTCACCCCTCAGACCTGGAGTAGGGATCTTCTACTTGTTGGTAGGTGACGGAGCAAGCCATTTCCCTTCCCTGGGCCTTGGTTTTCTCCACTGCAAAATGGGTTGAGGATAGGACCCCGTAGAATGAGGACAGAGCTCGAGTCTGAAGGATACTCCGGAGTGCATGCCACCCACTCTCACGTGGTTCCTTGCACTCTGCCATTCAGCTAACGTGGAGAAACTTCCAGTGCTCCCCTTATCCCTTCTCCACCCTTACCAGTCTCACTTCTTATCAGATGGTAGAAATATGTTCCTGTTTTTCCGTTCATACCTGTAATAGTTTTGAGGTGTTTTCTTTTTTTTTTTTAATTTTTTAATGTTTTATTTATTTCTGAGAGAGAGAAAGAGACAGCGTGAGCAGGGGAGGGTCAGAGAGAGAGGGAGACACAGAATCTGAAGCAGGCTCCAGGCTCCGAGCTGTCAGCACAGAGCCCGATGCGGGGCTCGAACCCACGAACCATGAGATCATGACCTGAGCCGAACTCGGACGCTTAACCGACTGAGCCACCCAGGCGCCCATTGAGTTTTTATCTATCTTGCATGATTAATCCACGTGGAATTTATTTTGCTTCATGTTGGGAGTGGAGTTAGCTTTTTTCCTTCTGAATGCAGTTGAGGCCACGGACTGATTTATCCTTTGCCTGCCCACTGAAAATTCCACATGTATCACGTATTAAATTCTTGATACATAAAATTCACAAATTAACTTAAAAATTTTTTCTAATATTTACTCATTTTTGAGAGACAGAGACAACATGAGCGGGGGAGGGGCAGAGAGAGAGGGAGACACAGAATCGGAAGCAGGTTCCAGGCTCCAGGCTGTCAGCACAGATCCCGATGCGGGGCTCAAACTCACGAACCACGAGATCATGACCTGAGCTGAAGTCAGACGCTCAACCGACTGAGCCACCCAGAGGCCCCCCCCAATGGACTTTTTAAATACATGCACCCGGAAAACTCGAAGCCCTACTTCTACTTCTTCTTAGTACCTGTACATGGTTTGTACACTGTGGTTGTTCATTCAGCAAACACTCACTACGTGCTATTCTGGGCCCGGATACAGTTGTGAATGGAACAGATATAAACCCCCGCCCTTGTGCTGCCGACAGGGAAGGGGGCAGACAATAAACAAGCAATAATGTAAACATGTGACGTACCAGGTGGTGATAAAAAATAAATAAAAATAAAACAGGGCGATGGGACAGAGGGGAAAGGGATGCTGTTTTGGATTCTATGGTCAGAGAAAGCCTCTCTGAGGAGGGGATGACTGAGCAGAGGCCTGAGTGAAGGGGGGCCACATAGACATCTCTGGGAAGAGATTTCTAGGCAGAGGGAACAGCCAGTGCAAAGGTCCTGAGGCGAGACCATGCCTGGTGAGTTTGTGTATAGCCAGTGAGGCCAGGGAGGCTGAAACAAACAGGCGATGGGAAGAGAACGAGGGTCAGGGCTGAGCGTACAGGGCCTTTTAGGTGATGGCAAAGAGTTGGGGTTTTCCTCCGAGTGAGGTGGGAGCCATGGAAGGTTATAGACAGCAAGAGACCTCCCCTGACTCAGGTGTTCACAGACTCCTCTGGTTGCTGTGGGGGGACCGGACAGGAGTAAGTGTGGCAGCTGGGAGAGCAGGGTGGAGATGCCTGCACTGGTGACAAGAGTCAGGGTCAGAAGTGGTTGGATTCTGGATAGATTCTGAAGGCAGAGAAGTACAGAGAGGCGTCCCAGGCTTCTGGTCTGAGCACTTGGGAAGACGAAGCTGCCTCTTCTGAGCCGGGGGCAGGTTGGGGACCATCAGGGGCTGGGATGTGGCTGTGCGGAGTGTGAGATGCCCATGAGACCCCCCAGGAGACAGGTGTCACAGGGGCGTGCAGTTCAGGGGACCGACATTTGGGAATGATCAGGGTGGAGCTGGCGGTTGAAGCCCTGAGTCTGCAAGAATGTCCCCAAGGGACCTAGTATAACTGGGAAGAGACTACAGCCTTTTTTTGTCCACTGGTTGGACTGGGTGGGTGGGACCAGCCAGCACTGGGGTTGGCAGGGACCACAGGAGCCACAGCATTTCTTTGGGAGGCCTGGTCACCCAAGGGCATGGCTTGGAGCCTTGAACCTCTCCTGTTTGCTAAAGCCTGTGGGCCACGGGTCAGGTGGGGCTTCCGCAGCTGGAGGCCCCTGGGGAAAGGTACATTCCTCTAGGGACAAGCTGAGTTAGTGACCAGAGCCCTGCCAGGGAATGCTTGTCTCTGAGGTAGCAGCTACAATTATCGAGCACCAACTGTATATGACCACGCTGTATAACCCCATTGCTGACTGTATGCCTCATACTGGATGTTTGTTTCCGCAAATCCTCTGCGCCAAACGTATAATCCACTATAGTGTATAGTGTCCAGCTGGCCTCAAAGAGAGCTCTTGGGAGGGGGGTACAGAGAGAAGAGGCAGGTGATTGAGGGGGTATACAGTTGGCTTGGGGAGAGGATGGTCGGTGTGGCGGTGCATAGTATAGCCAGCTGATTGTACCCCATGCTGGTTGTATACCCCACACTGGCTATACAACCCCTTGCTGACTATATACCTTGGTATCCCCCAACCCTGCTATGTACCCCATGCTGATTAAACACCCCCATGGCAACTGTATACCTCTCTGTGGACTGTATGCTTGCACCCCAACACTATAATGCCATTCTCTATGCCCCATACTGGCGGTCCCTCCGTACCTATTGCATACTCCCACATTAAACACCCTTACACTGACTATAGTACATCCATGCCAACTGTATACCTCCTGGTATCCTTTGACTGGTCTTTGACCAGTTTTGATTTTCTACTTGTAGCCCCATTTCACAGTTGAGGGTGCTCAGGGCAGGCAAGACACTGGCTGAACTTGCCCTCCGGCTTGGATGAGGCAGAAGGAGCTTTTGAATCTAGGGCCATGTGGTTAGGATGTGCGCTCCCCGAGAACAGACCCACAAGATTGGGCTCTCGTTTGCTATTGTATGTACTCAGCGCCCAGCCCTGGGCCTGCACCCAGTAGGTGCTCCATAAATCCTTGTTCTACCGAACAATGACTTCAGGCTTCAAGCTTCACACTCGGGATGTGTGCTGGGATGGTGAGCTCAGGTGGATAGCCCTGGGGGCCGCAAAGGGCAGTGCCAGGCAGGGATGTGGCATCTGGGCTCCCAGTCCCATTTTGCCAGTCTTCAGAAGACCGGCGATGTGGATTTTTATATGGAGTCTCCCAAACGTTTAACTTGGCATTTCATTTTTTTTTTAATGCAGACCAAAATAAAAACCGGTTGAGAATTTCCAGCTCAAATACTCTATATTTGGGACTTTGGGTGCAGCCATCTGCCTGCTTTGCGGCGCCTATCTCGAGTTACCTCTCTACGCCTCAGTTTCCATACCTGGAGAATGGGGCAACATCAGGCGCCCTTCCTGGGTTGGGAGGTGTCCCAGGCGGCGCGTGGTTGGGACGCTGGGGTG
>NW_027530575.1:7625632-7633861 GCF_008692635.1 Crocuta crocuta | reverse complement strand
CCCGTGTCGGCCTCCTGGAGGGGGCGGCGGGAGGAGCCCGCGGGGAGCACGCGTGGGGAGCAGAGTTGCCCATCTCTGCCTGTAGCGCCTCATTCTCGCGTGCCTGCACCCCGCGCCCTATTCGGCCCCGGAAGCTGCCTCTCAGAAGTCCCTCCAGGCCCCCTGACCAGAAGAGCCTGTCTTCGGAGCCCCCTCCCCAGTACTACTGCCAGAACCTTCTCCAGACCCCACCTTGGATCCCTCGCGTCCCTACCTGGCTCCCAGCCCCCCAGTCCAGCGCCCTCCCCAGCGGGTGGCCTCCAGGGGGTTCTCCATGGGGACTGCCCCCCCTGCCTTGGGGGGCCCCCCCCGCTGGGGGCTCGGGCGTGGTCGCCTGGAAGTGGGGTGAGGCAGAAAAAGCCCGCTGGCGCTCTGGAAGTTCCTGTTCCCTGGCTCCGAGATCCCCCTCGGGGCTTCTGGGGGAGGATGGTCTCCCGTCGGCTTCTTGGTCACCCTGCTCAATCTTCCTGATTTTCAGGAACACCACAGAAGTACGACCCTGCCTTCAAAGGACCCATTTACCACAGGTAAGGGCTCTGGGTGCCTGGGAGGGGAGGGGGTCTCTGTTACTAATGCCTCTGCCCCTGTTTCTTCACTCCCCCCCCCATCTGCTCTCCAACAAACTGGTGATAGATATCAGCAACTTGACAATTAAAGAACTAATTTCCTTAATACGCCAAGAGTCTTTACAAATGCATATTTAAACTCAGGCAAGAGATTGGAAGAGATAATTTCTAGAACAAGAAATACCGGAGACAGTGAAGTTACGAGAAAGTAGTCAAACTCACTGAAAGGTAAAGGAATGGATAAAACAATAACCAAATAGAATCTCGCCACCATAGATTAGCAGAGATGAAAACGATAGGCACTTCATGCTGCTCCGAATTGAACCCGCACAAGTGTCTCTGGAGGGAGTTTGGAAACAGGAATTTTTAAACGTGCAGCTCTTTGTTCCAAAGAGTAAAATTCTAGGGGAAAATCTTCTCCACGAGCCTTGTACACCTGGACAAAGACGTATGGTGTAGCTGCCTTTTTGAAAACGACAAGACCTTGGGGCGCCTGGGTGGCTCAGTCGGTTAAGCTTCCAACTTCGGCTCCANCCCTCTGTCTTTGACCCTCCCCTGCTCATGCTGTCTCTATCTCTCTCTCAAAAATAAATAAAGTATTTTAAAAAAAAAAGAAAGAAAGAAAACAAGACCTAACCATCTGAACGTGCATCTTTGGGAACTGGACCTAGTTTGATAAACGTACAGTGGATTTTTGGCTTCTACTGTTCCATAGCTCTTAAAACATACAGAAGCCCTTGTAAGTGGTACCATGGATCACTGGCAACATGTTAACTGAAAAAAAGCAAGACACAGAACAGTGTGTGTATCATAATCACACTTGAGTTAACCAAAAAAAAAAAAAATGTTTTTGAACATTTGTATCCAATAAGTAATCCAAAAGACCCAGGGGAGGGTGCCTGGCTGGCTCGGTCAGAAGCATCAGGTCAGAAGCATCCGATTCTTGATCTCAGGGTCCTGAGTTCCAGCCCCATGTTGGGTGTAGACATTACTAAAGAAAAGTAAATAAGTAAATGGAAAATAAAAAAGAAATCATTAACAAAGTTTACTTCTAGGGAGAGGGACTGTGCGGGTGACTTATTTTTTTATTGTATGCATTACTGTGTGGTTTTGATTTTTACCATGTTCACATTTAATCTTATGATAATAAAAATAGTTTAAATTTTAAAAATTCTATTTAGTTATTTTTTTAATTTTTTTTTTTATATTTCTAGGAGAGAGAGAGAGAGAGAGACAGCGTGAGCAGGGGAGGGTCAGAGAGAGAGGGAGTCACAGACTGAAACAGGCTCGAGGCTCTGAGCTGGCAGCCAGCACAGAGCCCGACGCGGGACTCGAACCTACGAACCGCGAGATCATGACCTAAGCGAAAGTCGGATGCTTAACCGACCAAGCCACCCAGGCGCCCCTATATTTAGTTATTTTTATCTTATTTTATTATTTATATTCGAGAGAGAGAGACAGAATGTGAGTGGGGGAGGGGCAGAGAGAGACAGAGACATCATCTCAAGCAGGCTCCAGGCTCTGAGCTATCACCACAGAGCCTGACCCAGAGCTGGAACTCCTGAGCCATGAGATCATGGCCTGAGCCAAAGTCAGATAATTAACCTACTGAGCCACCCAGGTGCCCCAAAATAGTTTAAATTAAAAAAAAATCACCACCGATTGCTATTAAAGATGTGGGGACATGGGCACGCTCAATCAGAAGAAAGCTGAACACTGGCAAACTGCCTGGAGAACAGTGTAGCATTAGGTACCACAGTGTAAGGGTGCCTGACTGGGTAGGGCATGCAACTCCTGATCTTAGGAGGTGAGTTCGAGCCTGGTGCTGGGGATAGAGGTTGCTTTAAAAAAAACAAAACAAAAAAACGTGAAATGTACACGCTCTTGGGTACAGCATTCACACCACTATGGAACACGTGGGTGCGCGGATGTGTTCGGGGCAGGAGAGGGGCCAGGATACGCCGGGCCCCGAGGTTTCTACCCAGATGCTGTTCTTTGTTCCCCAGGGGCTGCACAGACGTCATTTGCTGTGTGTTCCTCCTTTTGGCCATTGTGGGCTATGTGGCTGTAGGCATCATAGGTGAGTGGAGGAGGGCTCTGGATTGGGGTTCCAAGGTGGGTGGGCAAGCCACAGCCTCTAGGGCAGGAATGGGGATGGTGCTTGGGAATGGCAGTGCCTCAGCGTCCCTGGATCCCTCCACAGCCTGGACCCACGGGGACCCTCGGAAGGTGATCTACCCTACTGATAGCCGGGGCGAGTTCTGCGGCCAGAAGGGCACAAAAAATGCGTGAGTCTGGCTCCTTGGGGCCTGGTGCGACTGGGGAGGCATGGGCAGGAAGGCTTCATGAGCACTGTGGAGAAGGTTCTCGGCTTTCTCCGCCGCCATCCATCCATTAGTTTAGTCAACAAGTATTTATAAACCTCTTCCTATCCCCGGCTGCTATTCTAGGCCTTGAGGATGAAGCACCAAAGGAGACGTTAAGAGTCCTGTTGCCTGGTAGCTCACATTTTAGGTGAGGGACAGAGAGGAGACAGTCCCGGATCTGGTGTCACATGGTGATGAACCGATGAGCAAAAAGCGAGTTCAGTCCAGGCTGTGCCACTCCCTGGCTGTGTGACCTAGGGCAAGTGTCTCAACCTCTCTGGGCCTCATTTTGCTCAGCTCTGAAATGGGGGTGAGGACCGGCTGTTGTGATGGTTAGATGAGCCAATAGGCAGAGCTTAGAGCCGCGCCTGGCATGGAGGGGTTCCCATTACAGTTGTTGTTTTCACGAGGTATTTTATATAGGGAGGTTGAGGGATCTTGACAGTTTCTGTCTCCCTTCCCCAACGCCAGGAACAAACCCTACCTGTTTTATTTCAACATCGTGAAGTGCGCCAGCCCCCTGGTCCTGCTGGAATTCCAGTGCCCCACCCCCCAGGTAATTTGGCCTCTTCCCATCTTCCCTGCGATCCCTGCTTTCTGTCACCGACTCCTTTCCTCCCTATCGCGACAGCTTCTCTCTCGCAGCCCTTTCTTTTCCCCGGGGGAACGAGAAGTGGGGCCTCTGTCCTGAGTGGGGGGTCGGGTGTCTGCCTTGATCCCACCCAACCCCTGCCTCCTGCCCCCCAAGATCTGCGTGGAGAAATGCCCCGACCGTTACCTCACCTACCTGAACGCTCATAGATCCCAGGACTTTGAATACTACAAGCAGTTCTGTGTGCCTGGCTTCCAGAGCAACAAGGTGAGGGGAGCCTGGGTAGGGGCGGGGGGGGGTAGGGAGGGTGCTGGCCTGGAGCATTAACCCCCCCATTTCTTGCCAGGGTGTGGCTGAAGTGCTTCGGGATGGCGACTGCCCTGCCGTTCTCATCCCCAGCAAGCCCTGTGAGTCTGGGGTTCCGTAAGCTTGGGTGGGCCGGGCAGGGAGGGGGGTGTCCAGGGGCTCAGCCTGACTGGTCTCTTCCCCTGCTCCGTGCAGTGGCCCGGCGATGCTTCCCAGCCATCCACGCCCACAAGGGGGTCCTCATGGTGGGCAACGAGACGACCTATGAGGACGGGCACGGCTCTCGAAAAAACATCACAGAGCTGGTGGAGGGCGCCAAGTGAGGCCCACCACCCGCCACATCGGTCTCCCCCTTCCCTGGGTGGGACAGGGCATCCATCCCCTGGGGTTGGCCCCATCCAGGTGGGGTTCTGACACCAGCCCTGTGTGCCCTTCCCCAGGAAGGCCAATGGGGTCCTGGAGGCGCGGCAGCTGGCCATGCGGATATTTGAAGATTATACCGTTTCCTGGTACTGGATTGTCATGTAAGTCGGGGGAAGGTGGCCCTTCCTGTCTGTGCTCTGGGACTCGTGGGGCGATCGCCGTGCTCACGCCCCCGTTTTATCCCCAGAGGCCTGGTCATCGCCATGGTGATGAGTCTCCTGTTCATCGTCCTGCTCCGCTTCCTGGCTGGCATTATGGTCTGGGTGATGATCATCATGGTGATTCTGGTGCTTGGCTACGGTGCGTCTCCCCCTCCCCGCACCCTCCCCGCCCCATAGTTTGCCTGGGCCCTCGGACCCAACCGTGGCCAGCAAGAATCATGTCCTAAGCCGTCAGACACCCCGCATTCTTCTGCTTGGTGTGTTTGTGAAGATGTTCATCTCAGTGTTGTTTATGGGAGTCGGCGCTGGGGAACCACCTCAGTGCTTATCGATGGGGGACGAGTTAAATCATAGCCTTCCAGGCGCTGTATTTTATCTACATCAAGAAGCATCCTCAAGCAGACTACTTAACACAGTAGTTAAAGGGGTTCGCTCTAGCACCAGACGGCTGGCCGTTGAATGCTGGCTGTGCCAGTTCCCTCCTCTGTGACCGAGGGCAAGTGACTCAACTTCCCTGTGCCTCAATTTCTTCCTCTATAAAGTGGGGGATAATTAGTATTTACTAGTTAGGAGGCTTTGTGAGAAAAAGTGTGCAGATGAGATGCGGGGAAGGGCCGTGTAGATTTCCCAGAGGTAATGTTCAAAGTCCAGTGGTTCCTATTTTGATTATTTAGACACACTTTCCAGGGGAAAGATGCCTGATAGGGAATCCATTGGGAGGATACAGATATTAAAATATTCACGTTAATCAGTGGTTTCTAACTGAGTGCTGACATAGGCAATTTTTTTAAAGGAAAATTTCCTTTCTTTTTAACGTTTATTCACTTTTTGAGAGACAGAGAGCAAGCGGAGGAGAGGCAGAGAGAGAGAGAGGGAGACACAGAATCCAAAGCAGGCTCCGGGCTCTTTGCTAACAGAGCCTGACATGGGGCTTGAGCCCACCAAGTGCGAGATCATGACCTGAGCGGAAGTCGGACGCTTAACCGACTGAGTCGCCCAGGCGCCCCAATTTTTTTTTTACTTTATCTGGATTCTACGATTTTATTCTACAAAGAGTTATGGGAAACATTAAAAATCCCTAGTACCACCTCACTGAGTGTTAACACCCACATCTTTCCTCTCCACCCGTGAATCCCATAGCAGCCTGATACCTATTCGGTCACTCATTCATTCGTACAGGCGTGCGTGCCTCAAACACGTAGTGAGCGCCTATGTGTCCTAGGCAGTTTTCTAGGTCCTGGGGGTGCAGGGAAGATAGACCAGAAATAATAAACCAGGGGACGCCTGGCTGGCTCAATCAGTGGTGTATGTGACTCTTGATCTCAGAGTCGTGAGTTCGAGCCCCAGGTTGGGTGCAGAGATTACATGAAATTAAGATCTTTTAAAAAATAATAATAATAAACCAGAAGACTCTCTAGAAGGTCCAAGCAGAGCGACGGGATAAGAAGTTGAGTGTGAGGGGGGCGCCTAGGTGGCTTAGTCGGTTAAGTGTCCGACTTTCGCTTAGGTCATGATCTCGCGGTTCGTGGGTTCGAGCCCCGCGTCGGGCTTTGTGCTGACAGCCAGTTCAGAGCCTGGAGCCTATTTCAGAGTCTGTGACTCCCTCTCTCTCTGACCCTCCCCTGCTCACGCTGTCTCTCTCTCTCTCTCCTAGAAAGAGAACCGCGAGATCATGACCTAAGCGAAAGTCGGACGCTTAACCGACTAAGCCACACAGGCGCCCCTAAATAAAAATATTAAAAAAAAGAGAGAAGTTGAGTGTGAGGGGGTGTGATTTGAAACAGGAGAAGGGGTTCGGGGAGGTCTCGTTAGAACGAACCATTTGAATGGAGACAAGGAGGGCGTGAGGAATCCAGTACCAGGCAGTGAGAAAAGCAAGTGCAAAGGCTCTGAGGCAAGAACAAGCGTTGGCAGCCCCTGTCAGCTGTGGTGTTTGGCTCTGCAACGTCGGGGGAGCCATTCCGCAGGCTGAGGTCCATCCCCTGTGCAGGAATATTTCACTGCTACATGGAGTACATGCGATTGCGTGGCGAGGCCGGCTCTGACATCTCCTTGGTGGACCTCGGCTTCCAGACGGACCTCCGCGTGTACCTGCACTTGCGGCAGACCTGGATGGCCTTCAGTGAGTCCCAGCCCCCCCATCCTGCCCCCCGGGGAGGCCTGGGAGGGAGCTGGGACAGGCAGCTGGCAGCCTCGGCCACCCTCTGCCTCCCGCAGTGATCATTCTGAGCATCCTTGAGGCCGTTATCATCTTGCTTCTCATCTTCCTGCGGAAGAGAATTCTCATCGCCATTGCACTCATCAAAGAAGCCAGCAGGTGGGTGCCAGGGTGCCTGGGGTTGGGCTGGGGTGGGCCCAGGGCTGCTGGGGCCCTGATGCCTGTGTCTCCTCCTCCCCAGGGCCGTGGGATACGTGATGTGCTCTCTGCTGTACCCACTGGTCACCTTCCTCCTGCTGTGTCTTTGCATCGCCTACTGGGCTAGCACTGCTGTGTATCCACCATCAGACCCGGATCCCGGACCCTGGGGGGTGGCTGAGGGCCAAACTTGCCTGGCAGTGACCTGCGGTGTGGGGGCAGGGCCAGAACCTGGTTGCGGGGTGGGGGCAGAATGGATCCTTTCTGGGGTCCCTGAACCCGAATGTCAGGTTCCTTAATGAACCTCCAGCTTCCTGTCCACCTCCAATGAAGCTGTCTATAAGATCTTTGATGACGGCACCTGCCAATTTGCTGGGAACACCTGCAATCCTGAGGTGGGGATTGGCTCTCTCCCCAGCAGCCCACACACTGTCGGAAACCTGCCGTCCCTGCTTGGGGACCATTTGGCAAAGATTCAGTGTCTGCTGTATGCCCTGTGCTGGATGTGGGGAGCGTGGAGGGGAAGAGCTCCAAGTGGGCAGCCCCCACCCCACCCTGAATGCTGGGCCACACCCACTTTCTCCCCTTGACTTCATTTCCTGCTCCATATCCCTCCCTTAATCCAATGATAGCCGGTTCTTATTTCTAGAACCCCTTCCTTGCCTTTCATAACCCCTGTGGTCCTCATACTGATCTCTGCCACGCTTGCCCTGGCCACGTGACCCCTCAACTGCGTGGCCCCACCCTCATCCCCAAGATCGCTTATCCTGCCTCACTGACCACTGTGGAGTCAACAATCCCATCTTGCTTCTAGAACCCCCGTTAAAAGCCCCTATACGGAATTCCCCATCCCTTGACTTGAAACCTGAGTGCCATGACTCCCGTCCCACTCCATGGGCACCCTGACCCCTGCCCGATGCCCAGCACCCACTCTGAACGCCTGTCCCCGGTGTTGTGACCCGGCCCCCCATCCTTCCCACAGACCTTCGCCGCCTCCAATGAATCTCGCCTCTGCCCTGGCGCCCACTGCCAGTTCGCCTTCTACGGTGGTGAGTCGGGCTACCACCGGGCCCTGCTGGGGCTGCAGATCTTCAACGCCTTCATGTTCTTCTGGCTGGCCAACTTCGTGCTGGCCCTGGGCCAGGTCACGCTGGCGGGGGCCTTCGCCTCCTACTACTGGGCCCTGCACAAGCCAGACGACCTGCCCGCCTTCCCACTCTTCTCTGCCTTCGGCCGGGCGCTCAGGTGGGACTCTGGGTGGTCAGGGGCTCGGGGGCGAGCTGGGCTGGAGGAGCCTTGTGGCCTGGCCACTGACCACCCCCTTGGCCCTCAGGTACCACACAGGCTCCCTGGCCTTTGGCGCCCTCATTCTGGCCATCGTGCAGATCATCCGAGTGATTCTCGAGTACTTGGATCAGCG
>NW_027530575.1:7622228-7625619 GCF_008692635.1 Crocuta crocuta | reverse complement strand
CAGAAGGTGCCCCCCCCCAGTGGCCAGCCTTGGCCTCTGGGGGCGGGGCGGGACTGATCTGTGGGGGCGGGGTCAAGGCGATGCGGCTGTGATTGGTTTCTGCTTGGGGGGGCGGGGCAGAGATGGGGAGTGTGATTAGCTCCTGAGGGGGAAGAGTGGCCGAGGGAGCCTATTGGGTGGAGTTCTTATCCCTGGGTAGGGAGGCCCCTTGTCCCCGGGGTAGGAGGGCGCTGGACCCGGAGGCCTGAGCCTCCGTAGATTTCCTGAAAAGACCAGGATTCCTTTGTGCGGAGAAGGGCGGGGCTAAGACCTGGTGGGTTTGTTGTTGTTGTTTTGCTGCGGTGGAGCTTGGATTGGTTATTCTTTGGGGGTGGGGTCAAGGGGGAAGCAAGGATTGGCTTCTGCTTGGGAGGCGGGGGAGGGGCAGTTAGTGTGGGTTGTGATTGGTTCCTGTCCGGGAGGCTGGCTTGAAAGGCGTCAAGATTGGACCCCTCGTAGGGGAAGTCGTAGGGGGAGTCGGAGCTGAGAGTCCTGGGCCCCTTTGGTCCGTACTTGGGTGAGGAGCAGGACCCCAGGGCTCCGGATCAACTTTCCTCTCCGTCTCTTTGAGAAGGTGGGCTCCGGAAAATCCTGGATTGTGTGCACGTAGCGAGTGTGGAGGGTGGTCATCCCTACCCCTGGGGTGGGGGGAGGTCTCCCATCACCTCTGCGTCCCTCTCTTCTCCCTTAGCTGCAGAGAACAGGTTTGCCAAGTTCCTTATGACCTGTCTCAAATGCTGCTTCTGGTGCCTGGAGAAGTTCATCAGATTCCTCAACAGGAATGCCTACATCATGGTGAGTAGCCCTGGGACCCCGAACCAACCCAGCGGCTCTTGCTGGGTGAGGGCGGCTGTGGTTCCCAGCCCGTGGGCCTGATCCCTCCTCCCCCTCCTCCTCCTCCCAGATCGCTATCTACGGCACCAACTTCTGCACCTCGGCAAGGAATGCCTTCTTCCTGCTCATGAGAAACATCATCAGGTCAGGGAAAGCACCGTCCTCTGGCTGCCTCCCTCCTCCCCCAGTCCCGGAGCCCCCATTCATGCCTGCTCCTCACTGTCCCCTGCAGAGTGGCTGTCTTAGACAAAGTTACCGACTTCCTTTTCCTGTTGGGCAAGCTTCTGATCGTGGGGAGTGTGGGTGAGTGACACTGGTCAGCCTGCTGGGAGGCTGTGGTTGGGGTGACTTGTGAAGGGCTGTTGGGCCCCACGTCTTCTTTTGTGACGCCTGCCGTGGTGTCTGAGGTCGTCTTGGGGAGAGGGGCCGCTTCCTTTAGTCAGAACCCTCAACCATATCGGTTCCTTCCCTCTCTAGGGATCCTGGCATTCTTTTTCTTCACCCACCGCATCAGGATTGTTCAGGACACAGCACCGCCCCTCAATTATTACTGGGTCCCTATACTGGTACGGACCTTTGGGGATGGGTGGGGACCCAGGGAGAAGGAGGCGCTGGGGTCCTCCCGGTCTCTTTGGACTAGACAGATGTGGATGGAGGGCAGAGGTGGGGGATTGATTATTCAGTCCACAAACATGTAGTAAGTACCTGCTGTGTACCGGGCACAGCGGGAGGACGGGCTTCCCTCCAGAGGGCCTTACAGTTTGGAGGCAGAGAGACAGCGATCAGTAATAACATGCCTGGATGCATGATTACAGACTGGTTCATGCCCCGGGGGAGGCTTCCAGGGGAACGCTAGAGCCTGTGCGTGAGGACTGGGGCAGATCTGGGAGGCCTGGCGTCCTCGCTGTGGAAGTGAGGTCAGATCTAAGATCTGAAGGAGATGCGGGCCACGTCCAGGCAGAGGGAGTAAGTTCAGAGGCCTCGAGCTGGAACAATGCCAGGAAATGAAGAAACCGATGTGAGGGGAAGGAGCTGGAAATAGGGGCAGGGAGGTGACGGGGCCATGGGGGTAAGGTCCAGGCAGGGCAGGTCTTAGAACCCAGTGACCTAGAATTTTATCTGAGTTCTGTTTGCTCCTTTTAAGATGGGTAACTCTGAGCAAGGTATTTAATCTCTCGATGGTCCACTTGGCTCAACCTGTAAATGTTTGTCAGATACCTGCCGAGGCCCAGTGAGTCTCCATGTTGCTGGGGGTATAGCAGTGAGTGGGACAGATGCAGCCTCGTGGGGATGAGGGTGTTATGGCAGTGGTGCCCCAAACATGTGTAAAATTGCAGCCGGACGAAGGCCTCAGAGGAGGGGTTCGGAGTGCTAGGAGAGAGCATAACACAGGGCCTAGCTGTCGGAAGCAGCTTCATAGAGGACGTGGTATCTGAGGACTCCTCGTATGAGCTGAAAGCAGAAAGATCAGGAGACATAAACTATATTAAGTTGGGGCAACGGCATGTGCAAAGGCCCTGGGGTTGAAGAGAGCAAGGAGCGAATGGCAGTACAGTGGATGTTACTCTAAGGAGGGCTTGTCAGCAGGGAAATGACATGATCCCAGCGTGGGAGGGCGTGGTGGGCAGGAGTTGCCTTGGGAGCTGGGGTGGAAACATCTCGGCTCCCCTTGCCTAGACGGTGATCATCGGCTCCTACCTGATTGCCCATGGCTTCTTCAGTGTCTACGGCATGTGTGTGGACACGTTGTTCCTCTGCTTCTGTGAGTGACCCGTCACCCCAGCCCTTGCCAGGCCCTGACTGCCTTCTCCCCTCTGGGCATAACATCTTCTGGTGGGGCTATGCATTCACCGGCCGGTGCCCCCAGCTTCCCCGGGGACTGGCTGTCCCGCGTCCGAGGGCCCCCGGCATGCCTTCTCGGCTTCCTCCCTGAGCTCAGAGGCGCTCCATCCTGTTGTGTCCTGGTCCAGGCTGCAGCTAGAACGTTCTGCCCTTGGGCCCCAGGCTTTGGAGTTTCTAGCTTTGTTGGGGGAGGGATCTGTGGCTGCTACTAACTTTGGTCTCTCCATCTGTCTGTCTTTGTTTTGTTTTGTTTTTTGTTTTTTCTCTTCTCTTCCTCTACTCCATGCCTGCTGGCTTCCCTGTTCTTCCCTGCCTCCCTCTTTCCCTCCCTTCCTGACCACCCCATTTTCCCCCTGCCGGTTCCTGGGGGGAGCCCAGGTGAGGACCTGGAAAGAAATGACGGCTCTCAGGAGCGACCCTACTTCATGTCGCCCGAGCTGAGAGACATCCTGTTGAAGGGGAGTGCGGAGGAGGGGAAGCGGGCAGAAGTCGAGGAGTAGAGAGGGAGGGAGGCGTGGGGGCCGCCCAGGCCTCCTCCTTTCCTCCCCGTAGACTGGGGGTGCATGCGGGCCTTCCCCTGCCTGGAAGCGTGGGGAGCGCGTGTGTGCCCCGTTCCCGAGCCTGCCATAGATCGCCCCTCTCCTGTCCCGGTGTGTCTTGCTACCTAACCCTCTGA
>NW_027530575.1:7611364-7622218 GCF_008692635.1 Crocuta crocuta | reverse complement strand
CCCGTGGGCTCCCCTCATGCCGCGGTCTCTGGGGCCTCTCTCCGCAGTGGAGGACTTGGAGAGGAATGATGGCTCAGCCGAGAGGCCTTACTTCATGTCTCCCACCCTCAAGAGGCTCTTGAACAAGACCAACAAGAAGCTGGCGGAACCCTAAAGGCCCCGCTCCCCCACCACCCCCGGCTCTCCAGAAATCTCCNTAGCACTGGATTCTAGGGACCCAGAGGATTTGGATTCGGGGCGCCTCCTCCCTGTGCCGAGGGCCCTTTGGAGGTTTCCTGGCGGCGCCCCAAGCTCGCACCAGTCGCTGCTGCTCTCGCTGGCCCGGATGGGATGGGGAGACGTCCGCGGAGGCCTCCTGATGTCTGACACGCAGCGGGCCCCACCTCTGCGGCCTGCCACACGCTTCCTGTCCCTCTCTTCCAACGGGGCAGCATCTGTGTCTGCGGGGGTGGTGGCCGACGTGAGCCCCCCGTTCTCTCACGTCTGCTCCGGCCAGGACCAAGCCCCTTCTCATGGCCGAATGGCCGACTCACAGGCTGCCCACATGCATTTCTTTATTATTATTTTTTTTAACCTGGACATGCATTAAAGGGTCTGTTAGCTTTTTCCTGTCTGTCTCAACGGCGGAGCTGGGGCCAGCTGAGGAGTGCCTTCTGTTGTCCCCTCCCCGCCGAACGTGGCCGGGGTGGGAGTAGGGTGGCGGGGGGGGGGGTCTCCTGGGAGAGGGGGCCCACAGCAGGGGTGTTACGGAAGGAGAGGGAGCGGGAGGGAGAAGGCCGCTAATGGCTGTTTAATGGGAACTTGCTGGCCCGGCTGGAGGAGTTGGGCCCCATTTCCCCCCTTCTCCTGCCAGTTACGGACACAGCTCTCTTTGTAAGAGAGAAAGAAGCGGAATCTACCCAAGGGGCGATTTCAGGGGAAGGGGTGGGTGGGGCCAGATGCTGTGAGCAAACCGGGCCTCCTCTGCCCAGTCACCTCGCCTCTGAGGATCCTTTTGCCAAATCTGTTGAACTCGGGGGACCTGGTCTCCCGGTTCCCCCTTTGCCATGTCCCCAGGCCCCTGACTTCATCAGCGCTGTCCCGGGGTCCGGAAGAGGGAGCGATCCCGGCCTGGGGTCCCAGTCTCCTGTGTCTGCCCGCCATCCCTCAGGCCCCCTCGTTCTGTCTGCACACCCTTGCGTGTTAATTGCATTCCAACCACTAATAAAGTGCCTATTGTACAGAGCCCGGGCCTGGAGTGTTTGTGGAGTGAGTAGAAGGCTGGTAGGGGGAACCCCAGCTTTGACCGCCCTGGGATTGATTCTCTGAGCTGGGGCGAGCCTCCCAGGGGAAGGAGGGAGGGCAGGAAGCCCTCTGTCTGCGGGCCCCCGAATTCTACCGTGCGGGCAGCTCAGGTTTCTTCTGAACAAATGGCCCTTATTAGGTTCTCATCCTTAGACTCCAGGAGGCAACGATGGCCTGTCCACACCCCCGCCCCCGCCCATGTCCTCAGTCACATGGCCTTTGTCCCCCAGGCCCAGGCCCCTGAGGCACCCACAGTCTAGTCTAGCCTCTTTGGACCCACAGAACTGCAAAGAACGGAGCTGTCCTGCTGCCTAGGGGCTCGCTGCTGCCCCCTGGTGCCAGCTACCTGCCCACCTCTGTCCCATGTTCGCGGCCTTTCTCTTGTAATTTTTTCTTACCATTTTTTGAGTATTTCCTATACCACTTTTTTTTTATGTTTATTTATTTTGAGAGAGCGAGCGTGAGTGGGAGAGGGGCAGAGAGAGAGGGAGAGAAAATTCTAAGCAGGCTCTGTGTCCGCACATAGCCTGAGGAGGGGTTCAAACTCAAAACCCGAACCATGAGATCATGACCTGAGTTGAAATCAAGAGTAGGACATGTCACCAACTGAGCCACCCGGGCGACCCCGTACACCACTTTTATTTCTCTCTTCAATTATCAAGATCTGGAGGACAGGCTGCATTTCTAATGGTTACACGGTGGGAACGTTGCATAGAAGGCAATTCAACCCCGGTCTCCTTGACCCCAGACCTTCCTGCTACCCCATACCGACACTTTCTGGGGTCCCTTGTTCACCTCGATTGTCTGAGTTAATTCTTTTCCCTGTCCCCAGTTCCTCCAAAATATCCCCCTAACCCTGCTCACTTCTCCCCACTATCCTCGGCTCCCAGCCCCCATCATCGCTCACCTGCACCAACGCAGTCCCCTGTCCTGGTCCCTGACTCTTGCCATCATCTCCCCTTCCCCACAGTTCCCCACACTGGTGCAGAGGGGTGCTTGTGAACACCCTAGTGAGTTCACACCCCTTCTTCGCTTAAGAACCCTCCATGGCTTCCACCTTCTTCAAAGTGAAAAGTCAAAGGGGCGCCTGGGTGGCTCAGTCAGTTAAGCATCCGACTTCGGCTCAGGTCATGATCTGGTGGTTCGTGAGTTCAAGCCCCGCATCAGGCACTGCGCTGACAGCTCAGAGCCTGGAGCCGGCTTTGGATTCTATGTCTCCCTCTCTCTCTGCCCCTCCCCTGCTCATGCTCTGTCTCTCAAAAATACATAAATATTCAAAATTAGAAATAAAAGTGAAAGGGGTGCCTCAGGTGGCTCAGTTGGTTAAGCGTCCGACTTCGGCTCAGGTCATGATCTCATAGTTCGTGGATTCGAGCCCTGCGTCGGGCTCTGTGCTGACAGCTCAGCAGCCTGGAGCCTATTTCAGATTCTGTGTCTCCCCCTCTCTCTACCCTCCCCCACTCGTGCTCTGTTTCTGTCTCCAAAATAAATAAACGATATAAAAAGTAAAATTTAAAAAAAGTGAAAAGCCAAAGTCTTCACTACAGTCCACAAGGTGCTATTTTATCTTCCCCATCACCCCGCCTCTCCCCCCCTGCTGACCCTGGCAGCCACCCTGACCCCAGGGCTTGTGCCTGAAATGCTCCCCACTTGGCACTGTGTGTGGCTAGCTCCTCATCCTTTGGCTTTCAGCTCAGGTGTCACTTCCTCCAGGAAGCCTTCTGTGCTTCTCTGAGGTTGGCCCCTCTTGGTGACCACACATCACCCACTTTATCTTTCTTTTTCATGGCATTTGTCACAATCCACAGTGATCTATGTATATTTTCACTTAATAATTTGCTAGGCTTCCCACCCAGAAAGCCAGCTGTAAGGGGATCCGGACCTTGCCTCTTTGTTACCACCTGATCCCAGAGCCGGGGACAGTGTGTGGTATACAGCAGGCACTCAGTATACAGGCACAGAACAGCTGAATGACTGCAAGGGGCTTAGTATAGCGCCTGGCTGGGGGAGGTGCGCAGCGTCAGCCACCGTCATCAGTATGTTAGTATATGCAAGCATGTAAGTTCCCAGTCTTTTACGCATGCTCCAAACTCCCCGGCTGCCGTGTGCAGAGACAGGAAGACCTATGAGGCAACTGACTACAGAGGTGCCTGGCTGGCTCAGCGGGTGGAGCCGGCCCTTCTTGGTCTCAGGGTCATGAGTTTGAGCCCCATGTTGGACGTGAAGCCTACTTATCTATTTTAAAAAAAAACAAAACGATGAAAACTAAGGAGGTTACTGCACTAATCTGGGAGCGTGCTGTTGGTAGACTCGACTCAGGTGGTCACAGGCAAGGTGATGAAAAGCACGCAGATTTTGGCGATAAGCTGAAGATGGATTGCGTGTGCAAGAAAGAGAGGAGTCGGAGAAGCAGAAGGAAGCAGGGCTGAGAGGCAGCAAAGCTGAGTCCAGAGAGGATGTCACGTAGCAGGGCCGCCCTGAACTGGTAGGTCCCTGACTAGAGGTGGCCCCGGGTACAATCCCAGACACTTCGGAGTCTCTTGAGTATGCAGGCAAAGTGCCCAGTATGATCCAGTCGATCCTCTTTTCTAATTTTTATTGAAATTTTTTTTTTTTGAGAGAGAACGTAGGAGCGAGTGGGGGAGGGGTAGAGACAGAGAGAATGCCAAGCAGACTCTGCACAGTCCGTGCTGAGCCCGACACAGGGCTCGAACTCACCAACTGTGAGATCATGACCTGAGCTGAAATCAAGAGTCGGACACTTAACCTACTGAGCCACCCAGGCGGCCCCGCTCCGATCCTCTGGAGTGTGTTGGCAATGCTGACCAGAGCCCAGAGTAGGTCTCTGGAGAAGACTTGGTGTACGGGCAGTCGTGCAAAAGCACCCAGAGCCTGGGCAAAGAGAAAATACAGCAGAGCCGAAGAAGGGATCTGGGCAGGTAGGTTCGGTCTGGATTTGCTTTACACAAAATCTCCCGGGAAGCGGTCACCTAGATGGTTGGATGGGTGTGTCAGGACTTCACAAAGGAATTCTAGGCCGGAAGCATTTAAGCCGGATGCTGGGTGTTTTGATTCTTTCAAGTCACAGGGCTGGCTGAGATCACCTGGGGAGTGAGTGTAAGGAGGAGGCCAGGCTCCTCTCTCCCCGGAGAGAGAAAAAGAAAAAGCGGACTCAGGGGACAGCCCGAAAGTGGCTGCGCCTGGAGCTATGTGGAAGGCAGGAAGTGCAGGCTCGAGCGGTCCTGGCTTTAGCGTGAGAGCAAATGAATGGGAGAGACTGTTTTCCAGTGCGGTAAGAAGGAAGGTCATTAGCTGAGCGCAGAGCGTGGGGAGATGGTGGAAGCCATAACTAGGTGTGAAAAATCGGGAGAGCACCGCATGAATGAGCAATGTGAGGATCGTGGGTTTTTTTTTTTTTTTTCTCTCCCAAACTTACCGAGGTGTGAGGTGCAGGAGCAGAGTGGATTGAGCTGGGGTCGACAAAGAGGAACAGGGACTTGAGGGCACATGCAGGGGTGAAACACATTGACGGATGCTAGCTCTCCGCCCACAGCTTTCAAAGCACTTGGGGTGAAAGCCAAGGTCTCCGTGTGGGTCAGGAGGGATGCTAGCTCTCTACTCACAGCTTTCAAAGCACTTGGGGTGAAAGCCAAGGTCGTGTGGGTCTCCGGGGACCTGCAGAACCTCTCCACTCTTTCTTGGATGCTCCTCCCCACTTCCTCCCACACTGGCCCCATTCCAGTCCCTCAGGCCTCTTTGCTGCTCCTTCCACAAGCACTGTCAACCCCTGGGACTTTGTACTAGCTGTTCCCTCTGCCCGGAACGTTGGTCTGCCGGGTCTCAGTCCCTCCGCTCCCCATAGGACTTTCCTGTGCACTGCCTAGCTTACAACCGCACCTGCCCAGCCCCCCACCGTCACCCCCGCCCCCCCTGCAGGATTTTTTGCCCACGGCACTTCCCAGCACGGGACACATTACACACTTTGCCTCTTGTTTGTCACCTGCCTCCCCATCTCAGTCAGATCCGCGAGGGCGGGCAGGGGGGTGGCTTGTTCACGGCATCCCCAGCAGCAGCTCCTGGCAACACAGCCTCAATGCCAGCTTCTCCGACCCTCCCGGATGGTCTGTTACCAGCAGGCTGTCCCCAAGCTCTTTCCTGCCTAGGATGGCCGGCGTTCTTTTCTGTGGATTGCAACTCTGAGAGGTGCAGATTCAGAATACTTGGAGTGATGAGGCTGGGCCAGGGGCACGGAGCCCGCCGCCCTGTCAGAGGGGAGGCACGCCCACGCAGGCGTGTGGGGCACTTACAGGCTGGCAGGAAACTCAAAGTGGCAACTAACAGACGCAAAGATGTCTTCCAATCCTAGATAACATTCCGGAACAGGTAAAGCCAATCCTGGTGATGTAATAGGGCCAGGGTTTGGCTAGGACAGGGGGAGGGAACTTCCTGGCAGAGGGTGGGCGCCAGTGCCCCTTATTTTGATTGGGGTGGTGCTTATACAGGTGTGTATATGTAAACATTTACCAGAAACTACACTTAAATGATTGTGCGTATTATACCTTCACTGAAAGAAAAAAAAAGCGGCTTAGGGCACCTGGGCGGCTCAGCTGTTTGGGTGTGTCTGACTCTTGGTTTCGGCTCAAGTCATGATGCCACAGTTTGTGGGTCCGAGCCCCGCATCAGGCTCTGTGCTGATAGTGTGGAACCTGCTTGGAATTCTCTCTCTCTGCTCCTCTCCTGCTCACACTTGCTTGTGTGCGTGCGCTCTCTCAAAATAAATAAACTTAAAAAAAGTAATGCAGTTTAAAAGAAAAATTTTTTTACAAAGTGGCTTAAGAGAAATGGGATTCCTATTTGGCTTCTGTCCACGAGGTTGGACTGACTTGGGCACAGCGGGGGTGAGACCCGCTCATGCATTTACTCCCTGTTTTAAGTTCCAAGCCAGGGTGAACAAGCGGCATGCTCCCTGGTCTCAGAGTTTCCTCTCTAGCCAAAGGGAGACAGATAATAACTAAATATGTAACAGGTGACGATAAACCCTTTAAAGAGAACTAAAGCAGGATAATCTGGCAGGGCTGTTTAAGAAATGGTGGTCAGGGCAGCTAGGCCTCTCTGGAGCAGAGACTCAGAGAAGAGAGGGAGAGAGCTCTGAATACCCGAGGGAAGAGAGTATTTCAGGCAGAGTGTATAGTCAGAGCAAAGGTCCTGAGGTGACAGGACGCTTGAATGAATGGAGAAAGGTGTGGGAAGGGACATCAAACCGTATCCCAGGCTCATACCCTCCCAGCCTAATGTCAGGTCAGAAGGACCTTCTCTTCCTTTTTTTAAATGTTTATTTATTCTTGAGAGAGACAGAGAGAAAGCAGAGGAGGGGCAGAGAGAGAGGGAGACACAGAATCTGAAGCAGGCTCCAGGCTTTGAGCCGTCAGCACAGAGCCCGATGTGGGGCTCGAACTCACAAACCGTGAGATCAGGACCTGAGCCGAAGTCGGATGCTCAACCGACTGAGCCACCCAGGCGCCCTGGACCTTCTCTTTCTCAGATGACGAGAGGCAAGTCCCAGAACTGTCTACGCTTTGGCCAGTTTTGGTGAAAACACCATCTCAGAACGAGTGTTGGGCCAGGAAAGATGTGGGGTTCTGACCAGCCAGACCCAGGGCAGAGGCTGAGTGGTGGGAGAACAAAATGGCAGAGAGGTGCTTCCCTAAGGGAACTCTTGGTTCTCAGAAGAACAGAGGGGGACTGAAGACCCAGCAGGCCAGAGCCACAGGCGGCCGGCTGCTCTGTGAGCCCACAGCGAGAGCAAGAACTAGAGCAGCAGGAACTTCAGGATGGCCAAGCCGGTCCTAGTGGGTGGAGATGATCAACTCCAGGTGGCTGGGGTCCTACATCCACTGGCCCATTATGACAGCGTCCCTGTGTGGCCATGCCAGTGCTTCTCGCCAAGTCTCAGCATCCTGCACTGACGTGGCCGTGACTTGGCTCCGCTTTCACTCCATCTTTTTCGGTATTGCCAGGGCACCTTGCTGGCTCAGACCATAGAGCATGCAACTCTTGATCTCAGCGTCGTGAGTTCAAGCCACGTTGGGCAGGGAGCCAAAACAGAAAAATAAAATCTTTAGGGGCGCCTGGGTGGCTCAGTCGGTTGGGCATCCGACTTCGGCTCAGGTCATGATCTCGCGCCTTGTGGGTTCGAGCCCTGCGTCAGGCTCTGTGCTAACAGCCAGCTCAAAGCCTGGAACCTGCTTCAGATTCTGTGTCTCCCTCTCTCTCTGACCCTCCCCTACTCATGCTGTCTCTATCTCTCTTTCAAAAATAAATTTAAAAAACTTAAAAAAAAATCTTTAAAATATGGCCGTCAAATACGCATAAAAATCACCACTCAAAACGTTTTTAAGCATACAGCTCAGGGACATTAAGTACATTCACAGTTTTGTGTAACCATCACTACCTCCGTGCCCAGAACTTTTTCTTCTTCCCAAACGAAAACTCTGTCCGCGTTAAACACAAACTCCCCCTCCTGCAGGCACCCATCATTCTACTTTCTGCTCCTATGGATCTAACTCTTCTACACACTGCATATGGAGTCATACGGATTCAGCTGTTGGGGTCTCGCTGACTTCACTTATCATTCTCCAGGTTCATCCACGTTGTGGAGGTCAGAATTTAAAAAAATTTTTTTTAAATGTTCATTTATTTTTGAGAGAGAGAGAGAGTGGAAGCGTGGGAAGGGCAGAGAGGGAGAGAGGGACACAGAATCCGAAGCAGGCTCCAGGCTCTGAGCTGTCAGCACAGAGTCCAATGCAGGGCTTGAACTCATGAACTGCAAGATCATGACATGAGCTGAGGTTAGATGCTTTGCTGACTGAGCGCCCCGGGCGCCCCTCCTTCTCTTTTAAGGCTGACTAATATTTCACATTCCATTGTCTGTGTACATCACAATTTATGTGTTCATCCATCAACAGACACTAGATTAATTCCACCTTTTGCCTGTTGTGAGTCACACTGCTGTGAACAAGGGTGTAGAAGTATCTGGAGTCCCTGATTTCATTTCTTGCGGGCATATGCTCGGAAGTGGAAGTGCTACAAGTGTTCATTCTATTCAATTCTGGGAAAACATGTTGTTTTCTTGCTCTATCTTTTAACTGAGCTTTCTTCCTTGCTAATTTCATTCTCTTTCATCAAGGTACACTCCCTGCCCCCCAGCCACACCTCGTAGTTCCCTGGCTTCAAGTTTAGAGAAACCAGTGCTTCTCCTGCCCCCAGAGTCCCCGGCCTGGTGCTCATTGGCTCTGACTAGCTGCATTTTGGACGCTCACTCCTAAGCCAATCAATGCAGTCAAGCCATGGGCTTAGTTTCAGAATATGCCAGCAGGGACTCATCAGCCGAACTAGACTGGGCAAGGGAGAGGGGAAGTTCCCCGAAGCACTGTGGTCAACCGATGTCCACTCCACTGGAGTGGGGAGGAAGGCAGTGGGCACGGGTGCAAAAGGTTTCAGAAGGAAAAGTTCCTGTGTGACGGGGGTCGGAGGCTGGAGTGGGAGAAATCTCTGATGGTGAGGAAGGCAGAGTGGAGGCCATGTTCGTGGGATTACTGGAGTCCCTAATGAGGACAGAACCCATCTGGACAGAGGGAATGCAAGGGGAGGGGACAGACCTTCTCTTCAGCCATTGAGGGAGAGGCTGTAATGAGGACAGGTGTGCACGGCCAGATGACAGGGCGTGTCGGTTAGGGCAGGGAGGTGAGAGACGGTGCCTACTGGGGTGGTGGAGCAGGTAGCCGTGGAAAGGCCAGCGCGGTACTGGAAATCTGGGTCAGGGTAGAGATGGACAAGAGAAGGCAGGTGGCACCTTGGGGCTTCAATCTTGCATGGTGACCCAGGAGCGAACAGACAAGGGGCAGGATGGATGTAGCTCATCAGAAGATTGGGCTGAGAGGTGCCTGGGTCTTTCAGTCGGTTAAGCATCGGACTTCGGGTCAGGTCATGGCTCAGGTCATGATCTCGTGGTTCATGAGTTCAAGCGCAGCATTGGGCTCTGTGCTGACAGCTCCGAGCCTGCAGCCCGCTTTGGATTCTGTGTCTCCCTCTCTTTTTCTGCTCCTCCACCACTCACACTCTACCTCTCTCAAAAAATGGATAAACATTAAAAAATTTAAAAAGATGGGGCTGAAAACCTCTTATCCCGCAGCCACCGGTGGGTGGCCCCGACAGAATGCATTAAAAAAAATATTAAATGTTTTATTTATTTCGGAGAGAGAGAGAGAGACAGCTTGAGCAGGGGAGGGTCAGAGAGAGAGGGAGACACAGAATCTGAAACAGGCTCCAGGCTCTGAGCTGTCAGCACAGAGCCCGACGCGGGGCTCGAACCCACGAACCGTGAGATCATGACCTGAGCCGAAGTGAGACACTTAACTGACTGAGGCACCCCGGCGCCCCCAGAACGCACTTGTTAAGGGAGTCCGGTTTCCTGGACACTTCAGCTACAGCCCAGCATCTCTTCCTACAAAACCCAGGTTGTGCGAGGCTCCAGTCCCAGCAGGTAATGATCGGAAGGAAGGTTCCCTGGCACTCACTCCACGCATCCTTAGCAAACCCTTGAGATTGAAGGAACTCTCCAAACCTGTCCTGGGCTCCTCTGTGGAGATTACAGTTTGATCTCAAACCTTTGCTTGTCACCATGGCCCTACCTACCCCTTTCTGTGTTTGGGGCCCCTTTTACAGGGGCTGCCTTGAGAGCCTCAGAAGCAAGTTCTTGAGAAACCTATGGAATCAGAAAACCAGACACCTTCCCTGCTTTGCCACTTGGTAGCGCTGTTAGCCCAGCCAAGTGGCACCCGCGGAGCCAGCTCCCTGGTGTTCTAATTGCTGGTCTCTAACTTGTTACAGCCAGCGAACACCTTCCTTGCCAGGGTGACTTTAAAGAATCTAAACTTACTTTAACCAATTTTACCTGAATACATGGGCTATTAAATTTACCAAACCTTTCTTCACTTTCAAGCTCTATTCAGGAAAGTTCTCCGGGGCGGGGGGTAGGAGAAGATGCTTAATGTTTGTGTGAAAAACAGAAAAAAAAAGCACATAATAAAGTCTGTGAATAAAACAGAAAACTTCACAATGGCTGCCAAAGAGGGGAGGCAGGTGGATTCGGTCCCTCACACGCTTGCACATTTGGTATCTTGTATCAGGCGAATACGTGATGTGTGCAAAACCCTCAGTAAAATGTAAACAGAAAGGCAGTAGGTATAGGGTGCACCCATTTCAGCAGCCTTTTTACACCTTACGTTTTAAATAACTGAGGCATTTATTCGATACACAGAAATGTGCCAAGTGCTTTAAAAAAAAAAATCATTGCTTTGTAGATGCGAAACGGAGGCTCAGAGAGAGGTGCAGTTTTTGGTCACAGAGGAGACTCAGATCTAGAACAGACCAAGGGTCTTGCATCCTTAACAAAGCAGCTGGACCGTCCCTACACTTTTGCTAGGAAAATCGTTATTATGCCTTGAATCTTCTCTTTTAAAGTTTATGGATTTTGAGAGCGCGCGGGTGGGGGAGGGGCAGAGAACACGA
>NW_027530575.1:7609976-7611325 GCF_008692635.1 Crocuta crocuta | reverse complement strand
CCCCCCCCCCCCCCCCCGCAGCAGGCTCGATCTCACGAACCATATCACGACCTGAGCCGAAATCCAATCGAGACACCCACGGGCCCCATATTATGCCTGAAGTCTTCCTGAACAACTTCTCACTTTCAGGAAGGAAACCTCTTCAACGATTCCTTGCTCCGAATCCCAGCAGCTTCTGAACAACACGCTTAGGACCGCCTGTCCAGCGCTGGCTTGATTCCGACACCGGAGCGGCGCCGGGCTTACTTGAGGTACCCACTGCACACCGGGGGTCTCACGAAGCGCGCGGGAGAATTCAACACTAGCCTTGAAAACAGTAGACGCCCTGGTGCCTTATGAGCCCCGAGCTGCGGCTGGCAGAGCGTCTGACTTGCAGACCCGCCTCTCCCACGAGCAGTCTGTGAATCCTCTAGCTGGGCCTCAGTTTCTCCATCTGTCAAAGGGAGACTGGAAGATCCCGAGCACCTCGGCTCTGCCCTTCGGAGGCCCAGGCCCGGGCCCGGCAGGGCGGCCGCACGCCACACTGGGGGTTTGGCTTGCGGGACCCAAGAACTGCAGCGCTCACCGGCGCCGGTCCCGGGGCAGGAACAGGATCTGTCCGGCCGTCCCGGACACCTGCACCTCGGCTCAAGGCCTCTAGCGAGGGATACAGGGAGATGGGAGGAAGCTCCGCCAGGTAGCCTCGGATGGAGGTCGAAGCCCGCGGGCCACGATCCGGCAAAATACTCCTGTGACAGTCTCTCAAAGAGGTTTCCGCCAACGTACACGCGAGGGACGGGTGTAAGATGGCGGCCGCGCAGGCGCATAAACTCGCAGCAGGGGGAGACTCCGCCCCTCGCCCTGAACCACGTGGTGATGCCGCTTAAAACCGCCATTGAAAAAAAAGAGCGGCGACCGCGTCACATGACGCAGACCCACCAATACCAAAGGGAAGCGCCAAAGTCCTTGTCACGTGGCCAAGACACTGTCACATGATCAAGGACTCGAAAAGGGAGGTAAACGGTTCGAATCCACGTGACCAGCAACGCAACGGCTACGCTATTGCCACGTGACCTAAGCCCACCTCCTTATCTCTTTTCGTCGCTCCCTCCCTCCCGGGCCAGGCCTGCGTCAGGCGGCAACGCGGCGGCAGGGGGCGGGGCTCCAGCCGATCACGTGGCCCGCACCTCCCCGGCGCGCGCCCGCCCGCCCGCTCGCCCCCGGCCCCGGCTCCTCCTCCTCCTCTTCTCGCCATTGCAGTTGGACTCAGCAGCCCGGTGCGCACCGCGTGGCTTTTGGGGGGAGACCCCGGCGGGCTGTGGCAGGAGGGCGGCGGCGGCGGTTGCGGTCGGGGAAGGGAACCCAGACAA
>NW_027530575.1:7593583-7609937 GCF_008692635.1 Crocuta crocuta | reverse complement strand
CTCCCGCCTCTGCCCCTCCCCCCGCTAGTCTTCCCACTCAGCGCGGGCCCGGCTGAGGGGTCGCGGTGACAAGGCCTGAGGTGCCCCGCGCTCTCCTCCTACGCCCGGTTCTCTCGCCCCAGGGCTGGGCTCATTCCTCCCTCGCCAGTCTCGCTCCCGCGCTCGGCCGTTACTCTCCCCCATTGTGCCGAGGAAACAAAATGGCGNGGCGCCACGCGCGCACGCGCGCACGTGCCGGGAGCACACACCCCCCTTGGCCGGTTGAGTCCAGGCTGGCGCAGCCGGGGCGACCCCCTACTCATTCCTTCTTAGTCTTTGTCCCAGTCCCGTCCCGGGATCCAGGACAGTCCCAGGTTCCCGAGGCGGGAAATCTCGCCGCCTTTGTCCTTACATGGCGAGGAGACGCTGACCTCCTCCCCGACACCCTGTTCCCACGCTGATTGCAGAGGAGGCCTTTGTTGGCCCAGGGGCTTCCCAAAATCTGTGGTCAGCCAGGCTGCCCCCGGATTAGAACCCAAATTGGGTGGAGGGTTTAAGTTTTCCCTTTCTTTGGTTTAGGAGTTCCATTGATGCTTAATATTCTCCAGATTGCTTAGGATTTGCATCCTCCCTCAAAATGGTGATCTGGTGCGATATTTGGGTATTCTGAAACTTGCAAGATTGTGAGCCAAACACGAGAGCTTACAATGGTATTCTACCATATTTGCTTAAGTAGTTGAGTGAATGAGTTGGAAGTTCTGCCACAGTTCATCCTGAGCCTGGATGAATTCTCTGGGTTGTACAGTGATCAGCATGCTCTTCCCCAGTTCAGTGTCTAAACTTGGGGAGAAAAACTATGGCTTAGTATTTCCAAAGCTGATTGATCCTTGCTTGGGAATCTGCAGGGGTCATGATGGGTCAGTGAAGGAGTGCCAGTTTCCCTGATAAGCCTTTCTTTTCTGCACGGGTATTTCAGTGGTTTTGAATCTTTTTCTGGTTGGTTAGGATGCTCTCTTTAAAGTGGGTGGTCTTTGGCCTGTTGGGGTTTCAGGGAAAAACCCAAGTGCCACCCAGAGTTGGGACTCCCAGTGGAGGGCTTCAGACTCTTTTTTTCACAGGTGTTTGTGGCTGGGAGTCTCTTAGGATTGGTCACATTGCTGCCACTGTGCTTTGTGTATGGTCTCATGGGATGTAGGGAACAGCAGACACTCAGACTGTGAATGAAGTGTGGGAACCAGAGGCTCATTAACAGCTGGAAACGGAAGGCCCCTGGGTACCAGCGCGACTAGCCTTGTCCCTAACCCTGGGGTCTTTGCCCCTGAGCTCTCTGTGGGCTGCGTTAGTGGATTGTGGTCCCTGGGATTTGTGAATGGAATCTCTGCAGGCCCTAGTGTTTGGAGTTGATTGGAGGCTGGCAGTTCCCGCCAGGCTTGGCTTTGCCAGCACGGGGTGTGGCTTTGTCAGTTCCCCTAACGTCCTAGAGCTTGGGCAGATCTGGGAATCCCTCTCTTTCTGGAGCACTGGTGCCTAATCAATTGCAGTTTTTGTTTGTTTTTTCCTGATTGAACTTGTCTGGTGCCTGTAGGCAAGAATTGCTTTCTTGAGCTCCTTCCAGTAGACTTTAAGAGGGCCTTTTTTTTTTTTTTTTTTTTTTGAGGTCCATATTCTTGGGAGTGAGGACTCTAAGGCTGTTTCTTTTCTTAAATGCTCCTTGTCAAAGAACCCCATTGGCAAGAGCCGCTAATACCTTGATGTCACTTTCCTGATGCTCTTTTCACGTTCCCCTGCTTCAGTTCTCCAGGTAGGGACAGTGGAGTCCGTGATGAGGAAAGAGCTTTCTGTAAGTCTATAAGCCTCTTCTCTTTGGGAGAGCAGTAGGCAGCATCCTGTCTGTCTATAGACCTCAGCAAGATTTAGGGCTTGGAAATGTTCTTCTGCAAAAAGGCTTTAAAAGTTTTCTTTGGGCTGGATCAGCTCCCTCTTATTTACCTCTCTCACCCTCCTTCCCGGTTTCTCCTGATTTCACCTTTCATGGCTCAGAGGAACAATTCTTTTCCCCAAGAAACTTGGGTTTATACCTCCTTGGACTTGCCCTCCTATCAGTAAGTTGATTAAACTTGTGCAGTTTTGAAAGATGTGTAAATGACACCACCATCTAATAGTAAATGCAGGTACGTTTCACAAAGCGGTGTCATTTAATCTGAATGTTGTTTGATTAAACTTTCATGGGAATTACGATTTTCTAGGCTATATGTATTGGATGCTTTCTATCTTAGCCAAGTCCTGGGGTGAGGAAGATTTGATTTCTGTTTTTAGTGAAGTAGTTTCAAAATAAAGGCAGTGGTTTGACAGGAATCTACACACAATGAAGCAGGTTGGGGCCCTGAAGGGATGAGATTCCTTCAGATTCCAGAGACAGCACTTGACAGTTTTGTCTGAAACAGCTAGCTTTCCTCTATGCTGTTATTTAGGGTAAGTCAGTGCTGACTCTTTGTGGTGCCAGCAGCATTATCGAAATAATAGTGAAAGCATGGTGGACAGACAGGTGTCTGTTAGGGAGCCTTATCAGTTACTGACTTTTAAAAATTGTTCCTTGCTGGGGCGCCTGAGTGGCTCAGTCAGTTAGGCATCCATCCCACTTCAGCTCAGGTCATGATCTCGCGGTTCGTGAGTTTGAGCCCCGCGTCGCGCTTTGTGCTGACAACTCAGAGCCTGGAGCCTGCTTTGAATTCTGTGTCTCCCTCTCTCTCTGCCTCTCTCCCCACTAACACTCCATCTTTCTCTCAAAAAATAAACATTTAAAAAAAGTTGTAAAAAAATTGTTCCTGCCATTTTATGTCCTATTAAATCCCTGTGAAACATTCCCAAGGTTGCCCTTTATGCATGACCCCATTATAGATTGTGATTGGAAATTCAGAATGAGTTTTAACATCTACTGTTAAAAATGTCTTGAGGCACCTACTTCTCCCATGTCTTGAGAAAATGATGTCCAGTTGAAATTTAATTTTTTTCTCATTGAATGTTTATGGAACGAAGAAAAATACAGCCACTATTTTTTTTTTAATTTTCTTTATTTTGAGAGAGAAAAAGAACGCACGAAAGAGGGACAGAGAGGGAGAATCCTGAGCAGGGTCCTGTGTTGGTGCAGAGCTGGACGCGCAGCTCAGTCCCACGAACCGTGAGGTCACGACCCCCTCCAGAATCCAGAGGAGGACGCTCAACCAGCTGAGCCACCCAGGCGCCCACGTAGCCTCTAATTTTTAGCAGGAAGATGAGTTTACTGTCCAAAGGCCATTTTCTCTGGTGCGATGTATGGACACTAGGACCATTTAGTTACAAAGTTGAGCATTGCAACCTTTTATTAGAGTCTGTACCTTTGCTCCAAGTTATTTTTATGATCTTGGGCAGTTAGTGAGAATTGGTGCTATTGACAACTTGAGATCCATTGTAATTTTCCTTGACATTCCAAACAGTCCTCTTCTTATTTTCATCAGATTGGTGGTTCGAGCCCAGTCTTACTGGGATAATATTCCAGGCCACCTGTTTTTCTTTGGACTCCTTTTTTCCCCCCTCTTATCTGAAGCTGTGTGTGTTTATAAAGAGTAAAATGTTGTGGGTCAGGTTTGCTTCTCAGTGGTACGTCTAGATTTTTTTGCAGGTTAATAATCCTTGCTATGCATTCATAATTCAGAAAAACAGTCCAAATGTCAGCAATGTGGAAGTAACCAGCCCAGCCCCATGGCTCATACTGGCCCTTAATAACCATTTGTCCTGTGGGTGACCTGTGTACATTCCTAGCAGGGGTGAGTAATAGCTGCCTGGTAAATGGAGGTCTGGGGGCTTCCCAGTAAGAACTCACCAGTGACCATAGCGTCACAGAGCAGATGTGTGAACCGATAGGAGTGGAGGGAAGGTGAACTGAGTCAGTTTTGATGAAGTTACTTAGTGAGTTTTTATTTAATGTAATTTATTTATTTATTTTGAGTCTTTCAGCCAGCTCTGGAAAAACACTTTGGCGGGTTCTTAGAAAATAAATAGGCAACCACCGTATGACCCAGGAATTTCATCCTTGGACATTTATCCCAAAGAAATGAACGTTTATGTTCACATAAAAATCTATACCCAGATGCTCATAGCAGCTTTGCTTTTGATAGCCAAGAACTGGAAGCCATGTAGATGTCTTTCAGCAGGTGAATGGTTAAACCAAGATACATCCGCACCATGGAGTACTGCTTAGCGATCGAAAGGAGCAAGCTGTTGATAACACCTTGGATGAATCTTGAGGCAGTTATATTGCACGAAACCAGCCAACGCTGAAAGGTTACTGAATACTCTGGAATTCCATTTGTATAACATTCTTGGAGTGCCAGAACTGTAGGAATGGTGAATGGATTAGCGGCTGGTAGGGTGAAGCATATGAGGAGTGGTGGAAGGGGGGAGTATAACTAATCAAGGGCAACAGGAGGGATCCTTGTGGGCATGGGCAGTGGTGTGTGTTTGGATTTGATTGTGTCAAGTCAGTGAGCGGTAATTAGTTGTACTATCGTTTGCAAGATGTTACCATTGGGGGATACTGCTTTGAAAGGTACATGGGAGATCTGTTATTTCTTGTAACTGCATATGAAGCTACAGTTATCTTGAAATAGTTTTATTGAAAAGAGTGCCACCCTTACCCAATAAAATAATTCACGTGTCTGTGGATTCATGTCCTTTGAGACACCGTCTTTTTTTTTTTTCTTCTTTGTAAATGGGGAGGGGGAAGGAAAGCTTTTGGGAGAAGGAAGCAAATTGCACACTAAGTTAAGAAACAGATCCAGGGCTTCCTCGTGGGGGTACATGCGGAGATGGTCTCGCCTGCCCCTACCCCAAGCAGGTTGGAAGATTTCCTACGCTTACCCTCCCTGTCCTGCTTGTTGCCCGAAGAGCATGTTGGGAAGAGGGTTTGGTCATTCCCATTTGGAGTCACGCTATACACTTCGCTGTTATGTCCTCTCACGGGCAGATTTTAAAACATTTCTATCAGTTTGTCTGGGAGTTTGTGAAACTCCTTTAATATATTGCATTTGTGGTTTGATGAAGCATCTTCCCACAGAATTCCCTTTTATCCTTCCTGTTTGCAACCCTCAGGCACAGCTAGTGTTGCTGACTCCCTTTTGACCCGGTTCTGAGCAGGTAGGTGATTGGTTGCAGGCTCCCGCGGCTGCAGGGTTGGGGAGCCCAGGATGCGAACCTGGGGCTTCTGTCTCCGGAGACCCGTGAATGTTCTGTGGTACCAGTGGGCCCAGAGTCCTGGGTCTCGTGGGAGGCCAGTGGAGTTCCAGAAACATTTTGGAGAATGATCTGTATTTGTCAACATTTTATTTAGTCCAGGAGAGTATCTTTTTTTCTTCTAATTCTTTTTTTAAGTGTTTCTTTATTTTGAGAGAGAGCGTGAGCAGCTGAGGGAGGTGGAGAGAATCCTAAACAGGCTCTGCCCTCGATCTCACAAACTGCGAGATCATGATCTGAGCCAAAATCAAGAGTTGGACGCTCAACTGACTAAGCTACCCAGGTGCCCCGGAAAATATCTTTTTTAATCAGTGTACACTATCTCCATCTTTTCACGAGAAGAAAGGACATGTTTTTGTAAGTTGAAACTATTTGTGGAAATAATTATTCCTAACTTTACATTTCCCTGTGGGCCAGTAAAAAACTGTTGCGGACAGAATTGGGAACCACTGCACTAGACTTTGGATCTGTGTTGGATTTTCAAATTTCCCGGGATTGCGTCTGTAACCAGATTTTAGGTTGGCGTCTTTTGGCTGGGTTGCTTTGTTAAAATTATTTTTCGTGGGTCCTTGAGGATATCAATCTGTAAACTTCTGTAGGGTCAGTAAAGATAGCACACGTCTATCATTTCCCTTCATGCTCCAAGATAGGATAGCTCCGGAGATGGGGAAACCCGGAGCAGGGGTTTGGATTCTTCTGCATTTCAGAGCTTCATCCATTCTGTCTCTCAGTTGAGCATCCGCTTCAGGACAGGTCCCGGAGTTGCTGGAATAGCTGTAGGATTTGGTGAAATATCCTGGAACGGGCAGGATCTACTGTGGAAGATAGGTGGGGCCGTACCTACTCGACACCTGTTCATTCATTCTACAGACTAACATGGGCATGTTTCTTTTCCAGTAGCAAGTGCCACGTCGTATTGTAATTAGCAAGAGGTCAGAACGGTGGTCAGCACCTTGCAAGCAAAAGGTTTTGTGGTTTTAAACTTCTGTAACTCTGCATGCTGTGGGCGGGCTGGGTATGAGGGAAAAAAAAAGAAACCTGATTCCTTCTTGTGAGAACATCCCCAGCCACCCAGAGTTCATGTTTAAAATCCTGATTCTGGGGCACCTGGGTGGCTCAGTAGGTTAAGCGTCCAACTTTGGCTCAGGTCATGATCTCCTGGCTTGTAAGTTTGAGCCCCACGTCGGGCTCTGTGCTGACAGCTCAGAGCCTGGAGCCTGCTTCAGATCCTGTGTCTCCCTCCCTCTCTGACCCTCCCCTGCTCCCGCTGTCTCTCTCTCTCTCTCAGAAATAAATAAAAAACATTAAAAAAAAATTTAAATCCTGATTCTCCACTCCACTCGTTCTTCGCTTGGGTTTCATTTCAGAGAAGCTGGGCTGGTAGAAAACTGGGCTTCCCTGTGCCCCGCTTTTGAATCATAAAGGTGGTTGCAGGGGCAGTTTCTGTGTAAAGGCTGATTGGCGGGGCCGGTGGAGTGTTGGCTGCAGGCAGGCAGGTAGGTGGGTGTTGAGGGCTTCTCGCCAACAGTGTTCTTTGCTAAAAATCTTGAAAAGGAAGTTTCTGTTCATCCACAAGACCCGTCTGTCTGTTGAAGACAGGGATTCCCTGGTGTTCTAGCCTCTGAAAAGCTGGCTTGGATGACCGGTCCGGGTTCAGAGACCAGGGCGGCCAAGTGTGTCGGCCTCCAAAGGAGCATCGTGTCCAGTTTTTCAGCACTTGTTTTAGTTTTAGTTCACATGATTAGCACTTCTACTGAGTCCCCCTGAATCAGGGGGCATCACCACCAAGGCCTGGTGTAAGGGAGGAAGGCTTGGGGGAGAATGTTTGCAGATGGGCCAGGTGGGGTGGTCAGGGCCAGCCACAGCCCAGGGAGTCTCTTCAGGGGTTCAGTGTGGGGCCTGCCTCGGGGAGCAGAGGAAGATGGAGAGGTGCACACCCACGTTCTTCGTCTTCACGGTGGAGGTGGCAGGTGGGAGACCTACATGTGGGATAGTCGCCTAGAGCAGGTGCCTTTGGGGACGTACGCATGTCCTTGAGGTACTTTTCATGGGCTGATTTTTTTTTTGGACACATCTTTTTACCCAGAGGTAGAAAAGGGGTTTTCTACTCCCAGTATCTGTCAGGTGTCATTTGTTTTTCCAGCGAGTGTCCCCCCCCCCCCCCNCAGTCCCTTCTCACCATTTTCAGGGCAGAGGGTTGGGATATAGACCTGCACTAGTGCCAGAGTAGGTGATGAACTCAAGCTTTCCATAAATTTAACATGCTGAATCAATTTAGGTTGTATGTTTGTTGTTTTTTTTTTCTTAAATGTTTTATTTATTTCTAGGAGAGAGAGAGAGAGAGAGACAGCGTGAGCAGGGGAGGGTCAGAGAGAGAGGGAGTCACAGACTCTGAAACAGGCTCCAGGCTCTGAGCGGGCAGTCAGCACAGAGCCCGACGCGGGGCTCGAACCCACGAACCGCGAGATCATGACCTAAGCGAAAGTCAGATGCTTAACCGACTAAGCCACCCAGGCGCCCCTAGGTTGTATGTTTTTAACATCTCATTATGAAAATTTTCGAACATCTACTGGAGGTGACGTGGTTTACAAGGAACAGCCACTTGCATGTAAAGCTTAGGTTCTGCCATTGCCTTTGACTATACTTCTCTTTCACACATCTCTCCCTCTGACCTGGCCATCCGTCAGTCCACGTTTATTTATGCATTTATTGAATCTCTTTGACATATAGTCTGGTTTACTCTTATGATACATTTCAAAGCAGCAGGAAATTACAGTCCTCTATCTGAATATTAACTAGAATCTAGTATTTATTTATAGCGTCTTTTTTTTTTCGAAGTAACGCACACCTCTTGAGCCTACCATTCAATTAGTTTTGACTGTTGTATGTACGAACCCCTACCAAGATGTGGACTGTGACCATCACCCTGAAAGCGCCCATCCCAGGTGTCCCTGCCACCACCTGCCCAGCACAACTGCTGGATAGATTTGCCTGTTCTAGAACTTCATGCAGGTGGAAGCGTTTTATGTTTGTTTGGGGTTTTTTTTGTTTGTTTGTATTCACTTGTCTCAAATGTAGCCAGTGGGTGCCTTCAGAGGTCAGCTCCCTATCCTCTGGCCAGCGCGCATTAGTGTCCGAGCGCCGCCTCGCTCTCTGGCACTGCAGATGACCCCAGCTCACACGGCTCCCGTGTTAGGTGCTGCATCAGCCCTTCCTCTGGGGAGCTCCTTTTAGTAAGGTAGACACTCTCAGTCCTGTAAAACCCCGAATGAAAGAGTTCTAGACACCTGAATCCACGGATTAAGCTGTCTACTTTTTTTTTTTTATTTAAATGTTTTTTATTTATTTCTAGGAGAGAGAGAGAGAGAGAGAGACAGCGTGAGCAGGGGAGGGTCAGAGAGAGAGGGAGTCACAGAATCGGAAACAGGCTCCAGGCTCTGAGCTGGCAGTCAGCACAGAGCCCAATGCGGGGCTCGAACCCACGAACCGCGAGATCATGACCTAAGCGAAAGTCGGACGCTTCACCGACTAAGCCACCCAGGCACCCCAAGCTGTCTACTTTTTAAGTGTTTGCGTTTGATGTCTTTGTGATGAGGAGGAGTGTGTGGTGAAGAGGTAGTCAGTCCATGTGAAGTGAGGGGTCAGCTCCTGGCACCTGACCGGGCTTGGAAGGTACACGGTTCTTCTTTACCTCACACCAGCCCACCGGGCTCACCAGGGCAAGGCATTTGTCTGCCAGATCTCTCACCATCCCGGCCTGGATACTTGTTGAGGAAACAAATTCAGTTTTAAACCTATCAGTCTTGGGGCGCCTGGGTGGCTCAGTCGGTTAAGCGTCCAACTTTGGCTCAGGTCATGATCTCACGGTTTGTGGGTTCGAGCCCTGCATCGGGCTCTGTGCTGACAGCTCAGAGCCTGGAGCCTGCTTCAGATTCGGTGCCTCCCTCTCTCTCTCTGACCGTCCCCTGCTCCTGCTGTCTCTCTCCCTCTCTCAGAAATAAATAAAACATTAAAAAATTTAATTAAAAAAAAACCTACCAGCCCTCATTTTGAGAGCCTTCATTGATGAGGTTGCAGCACAGATGTGGCTGGGAGTGGTGGCCATTTCACCATCAGACTGTGAGCTCTGATAGTCTGCTGCTGGTTTAGAACTGGGTTTCTGGGGCCACCTGGGTGTCTCTGTCGGTTAAGCATCTGACTTCGGCTCAGGTCGTGATCTCAAGGTTCCTGAGCTCGAGCCCTGCGATGGGCTCTGTGCTGACAGCTCGGAGCCTGGAACCTGCTTCAAATTTTGTGTCACCCTTTCTGCCTCTCTCCCTCTCGTGTTCTGTCTCTCTCTCAAAAGTCAATAAACATTAAACAAAATAAAGAGCTGGGGTTCTGAGCTTTGGTTGAATTTTTAGATGACCTGCTGCGACTGTACTTTTGTGGGAGGATTTAAGTACGTTCTGCAATTAAAAAGAAAACTATTATGGAAGTTTTCAGAACCTCGCAGTGAATCCTGGTACACCCATCCCCCAGCTTTGACAGCTAGCAGCATTGTGCCTTCATGTTTTATCTTTCTCTTCATCACCACTGCCTGCCTTACTGGAGTATTTTAGAGCAAGTATCAGGCATGTACTTTTCAGCCATCATTTTATCTTCAGTATGTATCTAGCAAGAAAAGCATTCTTTTTTGAACACAACCTTGGTTTCATTTGTTCCTCGTTGAATGAATGATAATTCCGTCATGTACGATGCACTTCTCACTGCACGTCAGTCCTCACTTAGCCCCACGGCAGCCTGGCATACAGAGATCCTGTTGGTAGAAAAGGTGGGTGCCGTTTTGAAGGGTCCGTGGCCTTTGTGCTTGTGCTGCATGCTTTCCATAGGTTGACTTGTTTCGTGTTTACTCCCCCCTGCAGAGGTGGAGGGGCCACATCCACGTCACAGGAGAAACTTGAAGGCCTCGTGGCTAGTGGCTGGGCAGGCAGGGTTTCAAGTGCAGGTCTGTGTGGGAGCTCCCGCTTGGTAACTGAGTGGTTTCCCAAGGGCATAGTGTACGGCTGAGCCCGGAGACTGGTCCCCACTCCTCTCCCCCCTCAGAGAAGCCCATGACCCCCACTTGTCTTCTCGCATAGCTCTCATTCCACCCTTCGATTTTATAGTTCCACTTTGAACCCTACACATTTGCAATTCCGTTGTTAGGTAGTCCTGAAGCGTTGTGGGAAATTCTTGTTTTGGTCAGTCATGTCCAAGTTTATCCTTGAAGCGTGTGCCTTTCCACAAGGTGGAGCCTGCTGCCCTGGCTGGTAACTGGCTTCGATCAAAGGGGCTGGCTGTTGTGTGGTTGGATGGAATGGGTGGATTCATCTGTTGTATATCATTGTGATGGATTTTTTGTGTTGTTCACTCATTTGGAAGATTTCAGTGTGGACCAGACTGTTTGCACAGAGTGGGAATTGAGTAGGTTGTCGTCAGCATGTTATTTAGAGCGCCAAGTGGTAATTACAGCTATGCTTGTCCTGAAGACTTCTGTTGTGCACTTGAGTTTTTTGGCCTTTTCAAAACTGAAACCACGGGGGGGTGGGAGGGGGGCATGTGGTGCAGTGGTCACATCTACCTGATGTTTCAGAAGGTTCTTGGTTTTCTGGTTTACAGACAGCTTTGGGGCTGTCTCCTGCTTTCCTTCCATTTCTTCACTACCCTCAAAGACCAGAGCTCCTTCCTTCTCTTTCCCTTTTCCAGGATTTTACTGAACACTTGTATTGTTACCATTAATTGGAAGTGTGTTAATTTTTTATTTAAAAACATTTTTTTGATGTTTATTTATTTTTGAGAGACAGAGTGTGAGCGCTCCCACAGAGAGAGAGGGAAACAGAAGCTGAAGCAGGATCCAGGCTCCCAGCTGTCAGCACAGAGCCCAATGTGGGGCTCGAACCCACGGACTGTGAGATCATGACCTGAGCCGAAGTAAGATGCTTAACTGACTGAGCCACCCAGATGCCCCAATTTTTTATTTTTTATGTTTGTGAAAACTGGCATACTCTAGGGGTGCCTGGGTGGCTCAGTCAGTTGAGCATCTGTCTCTTGATTTGGGCTCAGGTCATGATCTTGCAGTTTGTGGGATTGAGCCCTGTGTCAGGCTCCTCGCTGACAGCATGCAGCTAGCTTGGGATTACCTCTCTGCTTCCCCTCCCCCTGCGCCATTGCACTCACCATCTCACGGTCTTTTGAATTTTTTTTTTAATTATTTTTTGAGAGAGAGTGTGCGTGTGCAAGCCGTGGGCGATGGGGGACAGAGGATCTGAGGCTGGCTCCGTGCTGACAGCAGAGAGCCCGATGCGGGGCTCAAACCCACGAACCGCAAGATCACGACCCCACCTGAGCTGTAGTCAGACACTTAACCGACCAGATGCCCCAGTCGGTTAAGTGTCCAATCTCTCTGCTCCTTGCCCGCTGTGCGCTCTCTGTCTCTCTCTCTCTGTCTCTCTCAAAATAAATAAAAGAACTTTGAAAAAATCTGGCATACTTTACATCTTAAAAAAAAGATGAAAGAAGATAAAGTAGAAATCCTCTAGATGTGAGTGGGAGTTGGCTTCCAAAACCAGCTGGTTTTTTTAGGGAATTTTATAATTAGTTTGTACTCAGCTTAGCGGTGCTTCCTTGGAACTGAAGAAGTGTCCTTCGGTGTTAACAGGCCCCTTGCGCCGCAGCACCGCCGTCCTGCGTCCTAGTCTGCGCCTGCCTGCTGCAGGTCGGCCGCCTGTGAAATATTTGAGACTAAAACGATTTTCTGATTTTATAGATAGTTGAAGTATTGATAACATCAAGGAAATCTGTCACAATTTGAAAAGATAAGCAAACATTTGATTTCCAGACACTACAGAAAAAAGAAGTAAAAATGGTAAGTTTTTTAAAATCCTAAGTCCTATCTCTTTATTCACATTCAAAGATGAAGTATTTCCCCAAAGCATTTGATTCTTCTGTTTTTTCATTAGACTTTTTGAATTCTAAAATATCACCGCGCAGCGTAAGAATTCACACACACGTACACGTGTATGTGTGTATGTGTAAATGCACACAGCGCCCCCTTCCTGTCAGCCGCCTCGAGAGTGAAGAGTTGTTTTCGTTCGGTTGTCCCCGTCGTGCCGTCAGTGGTCGGCTCGGCGAGTTACTGTCACACGAATGATAAAGCCTGATTCTGAGTTTCGTGGCTTGAAAGAGAAATGGACAGTTGCCTGGTCTCTCTGCATTCTTTCGTTTTTAACTGTGTTCTCGCGTTTCCAGCGTCCGATGCGAATTTTTGTGAATGATGATCGCCACGTGATGGCAAAGCATTCTTCTGTGTACCCGACCCAAGAGGAGCTGGAGGCCGTCCAGAACATGGTGTCCCACACAGAGAGGGCCCTCAAAGCTGTGTCTGACTGGATAGATGAGCAGGAGAAGGGCAGCAGCGAGCACGCCGAGTCTGAGAACGCGGATGTGCCCCCAGAGGACGAGACCAAGGAAGGGGCTGGGTAAGTCTGAGGCCCGGGGGCGGTGGGGACCTTGCGTGGATAGACTGGCCAGCGTAGGGGTGAACATCTCCTTTTCTGAGAAACTCGGGCCTTTCCACGGCCTCTGGGTTGTGGCTGCGCTGATTCCCTCGCCGAGCATACTTCGGTCTATTCTTCAGGGAGCAGAAGACAGAGCACATGACCAGAACCCTGCGGGGCGTCATGCGCGTTGGCCTCGTGGCAAAGGGGCTGCTGCTCAAGGGGGACTTGGATTTGGAGCTGGTGCTACTTTGCAAGGAGAAGCCCACAACCGCCCTTCTGGACAAGGTGGCTGACAACCTGGCCATCCAGCTCGCTGTGAGTGTGACGGTCTCCACTGGGTGGGGTGGGCTGTGCTTGTCGAGGGCGCGGGGCAGGGGAAGAGCGGCCCCTCCGAGCTGTGCGCCAAGAGGCGTGCTCCCAGCCCACCCTTGCACGTGCAGCTGGGTGTCACAGAACTCCGAAGGTTCTGCGGACGGAGCCTGGCTGACTGTGATAGGCCCAGGGCCCTGTCAGCCAGGAAAGACTCCGGGCCTACTGCACATGGGGCCGCACGGGGCTGGGACTTGGCATTCAGACCCAGTGGGGTCGATGGTTGAATAGAAGATGCAGTTATTAACTTTTACCCGCAGATCCAAAACTGGGTGTGAAAACTTGTTAAAAACCGACTTTTTTGGGGCACCTGGGTGGCTCAGTCTGTTAAGCATCTGACTCCTGATTTCACCTCAGGTCTTGATCTCAGCTCAGAATGAGGAGTTCAGGCCCCACAGTGGGCTCCATACCTACTTAAAACAAAACAGAAAACCAATTTCTTTGTCATGTTATTAAAGTGTTGTATAAATAACAGCTTCTGACATTCCTGGAGCATTTATTACCCCAGAGCCGAGGCCACATGTGCCGTTTATGTTATTTCGTCCTCATACCGACCCTTTGAGATAGGACTTTATCATCTGAGTATTTGAGAAGACGTGAGTGGGATGCAGGGAGCTGAGCAGTTGACCTCAGCATCCCTAGTTGGTGAGTTCTGGGGCTTTAGAACGTCCACGCGTCGCCGCCATATGCTGCCTCCCTGGGACATATTCACCCCATTTAGCAGCAGAATAAGCAAAAGAAGAAAGTGAAAAACAGAACTAAGAAATCTCATTCCTTAGGGAAGCACACTGTTCATTTTCATGTGTAAACGTGCATTTTCTTCACATGGGACTGATAACTTGGGGTTTAGGATGGAGGTCAGAACTGAAGTGTAGAGCGAGAGCAGTGCAGCAGACACTTCTGGGGGCTGTTCCAGGGAAGTGAAGCCCTAAACTTTCAGTTCCAGTGGTAATTTTTAAAAATTAATTTTAACTCTGTGTGTAAAAAGTGTATTCATTGATGAAACTTAACATCGTGAACGTTTCTAAAAGACGTCTTTCGTGAAAAGCGTCTTCTTGTTAAAAAAAAATCTTTAAAGAAAGGTACAAATAAAGTGTATTTTTATTGATTGAGATTAGTGTTTTTTTGACTGGGACAGTTTGCTCCCCACAGGAGACATTTGGCGAGTTGGAGACAGTTGGGATGTCCCAGTGGTGGGACGTGGGGTGCTGCTGGCGGCCACTAGGTGGAGGCCGGAGAGGTCTGCTCGGATGTCCCACAGAGCAGAGGGTGTCCCCGCGGCCCAGAGTGATCTGGCCCAGAATGTCCATAGTGCTGAGGTGGAGAAACCCCATTTCGGGTTTCCCAGAGTGTGTTTGTCCTTCTCCTTTATGTTTTCTCTAACAAAAATCATAAGAGCTTGAATTCTCTTCATCAAGGCTCATGAACCAGTATAAAGGAGAAAGCGGAAGCCAGGGTGTTGTAAAAAATACCCTTTTATAGATGCATGCATTTGCAGCACGTATATTCTTTTTTCTTCTTTTTTCTTTTTTTAATGCTTTACGTGACACGAATTCTCTTACTACACGGTTTCTTTCTGTGCTGATGGCCACTCATGCCGGTGTGGAAATAGCGGTGGTGGATGCCCGCTCTGTTGGGTGTTGTGCTTTCCGGGTGGTGTCCGTGTAAGCCTCCTGCAGCCTGCTGGTGTGGGTCGTGTCACTAAGTCCATTCTAGAAATTAGAAACCAGCATCTTCATGAGATTAAGCAATGTGCCCAAAGTTATGCAACTAGCCAGAGGCAGTAAAGATTCATACCCTTGGTCTCCTCTCCCAGACCCTAAAGCTTTGCGTTGCAAAGCTCCCCATGCAGATTCCTCCCCGTAGTTAGAGACCTCCACTCTGGAGTACGCAGAAAATGGCCAAAGACCAGGTCAGCAAGAGGGAGGTCCTGACTGATCCCCTAGGTGAAGGCACTCACACCCCCAAGAAATTGACATGTGTGCTGTGGTAACCGGCAGAGCCGCACGCAGCTGTTGATTGCCAGCCTCAAGAAGGAAGTGTGTTTTGAAAGTTGCATTTTCTTTTGTAGGCTGTTACAGAAGACAAGTACGAAATACTCCAGTCTGTCGATGATGCTGCGATTGTGATAAAAAACACAAAAGAGCCTCCATTGTCCCTGACCATCCACCTGACGTCCCCTGTTGTCAGAGAAGAAATGGAGAAAGTATTAGCTGGAGGTAGGGAGGCTGAGAGAGGCCAGCAGGACTTTGGAAACTTGGTGTTCCCTCGCCAGTCAAATGTGCTATTCAGTTTTAGACTGCTCTGATCAAAGGGTCTCTGCGTAGCTTTGACCACCTTTGCTCTGAGATCACACCTCCCGTTCAGTTTGAGCACATGGGAGTTTGACGACACAGATTGCACTAAAAGTGAGTAGCACTTTTCACAGAGGACCACACCGTTTTTGTCTCAATCCTTGAATGTTCTCATCAGTGTTAAACTTGGTTTTTCTGTTGAGCGTTCTCTGGCCTTGGAAAAGGGTGTCCCTGGTGATTTTATAGCTTTTAAATTATGGAAGACAACCAGATGGTTTCTGCATGAACATCACGATGGAGTTGTGCAAACAGCTTGTGTTGCAGCAGAACCGAGGGCTTCTTGGTTTGTCCTCTTCCATTGGCTGCTTTCACCAGCTGCCGTGATGGAAATGCAAAGAGCTGATACAGAGTTTTGGATAAAGTTTTCAGCAGTTGTGTGATTTTCAAACCAAAGCCTCAGAGACTGCTAATGCTTTCACAATTCAAAGGCCACCAAGGGCCCCTCAGGCGTCTCTTCTGTGCGGATGTTTTTTAATTGCAGATCTCATACCGCAGAGTGAAGGTAACAGGCCTTATCCAAATCCCTGACACACAAGTGGCAGCAGTGACACTGCTCCAGTTCTGCTGCAGCAGAGGCTCACGCTCTGCGCCCTTGTTGCTCTTTGATTACCTTTGGTTCTGATACCTGATTCCAATTATCGATTTAGGGACGCTGGACCTTTGACCAACAGGACTCTCTCTGTCAAGGGCTGGGGCTAGGGCAGTCCCGCCTGGTGGGCGGAGGTGGTCCCCTTTGCTGCACATGCCTCAGGGGATGGCCGTTGTGGGAAGCAGAGAGGGAGTTCATTGCCGCTCCCCCCACCTATTTTGGTTGTTTTTGTTTTTTTTGCGGGGTGGGGGGTGTTTTTTTTTTTTTTTTTTTTT
>NW_027530575.1:7579614-7589614 GCF_008692635.1 Crocuta crocuta | reverse complement strand
GGGGGCTGGCCAGGTAGCACTTCTGTGATAGGCTCTACTCCAAGAAGAAGCATTTTTGTAGCTGCTCTTGGACAGGGCTCCACAAACCTTGGGGCCCATAAGCCAATTCTGGCCAGCTGCCAGTTTATCTGCAGCCCATAGTTGAGAGTGGTTTTTATATTTTTAAGTGGCTACATGATAAATATAAGTACCTACACAACGGCCTCATTTTGGCCTCTTGGCTCCTACGGTCTGAAAGATTTAACGGCCGTCTCTTTAAGGAAAAGTTACCAAGCCGGGCTCTAGTTGTCCTGTCTTTGGTTTAGCCTGAATTTATGAATTTGGAGTGCTCTGACATCCCCTTCCCTGTAAACACACACACAGTGACAGCTCCTGGGTGTTGGCCGAACACCTTCTGGACAGTGGAGTTAACTGTCTCTCTTGCCTTTCAGCCCCTCGAGCTTCTCTGTGAGAAGTCCATCGGCACAGCCAACAGACCCATGGGTGCCGGCGAGGCCCTGCGGAGAGTGCTGGAGTGCCTGGCGTCGGGCATCGTGATGCCAGGTTGGGGCCTTGTGCTTTGCAAGTTGCAGGGAAAGGACAGGGATTGAGGCCCCGAGGCCACTTTCTGATGGGTCCCCTGACCGGGTTAGGGCAGCAGCAGCCCCATGTCCCCCTAGGGCTGAAGCATGTGACTACCCTCTTGCACCATCATATCCAGCCCTGTGCCGGCTCCGCAGCTGTGACTCAGGGCGGATCCGGGGCAGTGGTGACCCACTCCCACGCGAGCTCCTTGCTCTGAGACACGTGGATTATTTTTCTCACGGGCTGGATGCCGAGTGGGTCACCGAGCTCAGCGAGTTTTCCAGAGCTGGGTGTGGATGGGGCGTGGGGGGTAACGCACCTGGTTCCCTCAGCCAACGCAACTCTTCCGAGATGCTAAAAGATAATCCTCTGCATATCTTCCTTGTTTCCTGCCTTCAGATGGTTCTGGCATTTATGACCCTTGTGAAAAAGAAGCCACTGATGCTATTGGGCATCTAGACAGACAGCAACGGGAAGATATCACACAGAGTGCGCAGGTATAGTCATCGCCATTGCCAACGTGAGCCCTTACCCAGTCTGTAATCACTGGCTTCCAGTTCCGTTACTGGGTATTCTCAGGGTAGCCACTGGACTCGTAGGCTCAGGTTGGGGACCAAAGGTGAAGGGATCGTGCCTGATACAGGGCGCCCCAATCTGGGCTGCTTCTTTCCCCTGGCGCCACGCGTGCTTGTCGCCTGTCCCCTCGGCCTGCTCGAGTGCTGCTTTTGGACACCGAGTTCAGCGGGGAGATGTATTTGCTGTGTGGACTGCTCCAGGGTCCTTCCCTTGCAGGCCCACCACGTGGCTCCGTGTGGCAACCAGTCCCCAGGTTGGGGTCCCCTGTATTCCTGTTGAGGGGGGTGGTCACAGGCTGGCCTTCCCCCACAGCAAGGCTGGGCCCTGGCAGTCAGGCCTTCCCCTGGCTGTTAGGGGACCCCTTGCTGTTGTAGGGGAGCCCGTTAGCAACCCCCTCAGCTCCCACCCCTTCCAGAAGGTATTAGCGAGCGCACACACCTTGGCAAGGAGCACAGGGCGGCTAAGTCAGGTCCTCTTCCCCTTCTCCAGCATGCTCTGCGGCTTGCTGCGTTTGGCCAGCTCCATAAAGTTCTGGGTATGGACCCTCTGCCTTCTAAGATGCCCAAGAAACCAAAGAATGAAAACCCAGTGGACTACACAGGTAAGCAGGCCCTGGTGCCCCGGGCCCCAGGCTGGGCGGCGGCTCAGACTCCTAGCAGAGCACAGGAGGAACTCTCAGCTGTTTCTCTCGTGGTCTCTTCCTTCAGTTCAAATCCCCCCCAGCACCACCTATGCCATTACGCCCATGAAACGGCCGATGGAGGAAGATGGGGAGGAAAAGTCTCCCAGCAAAAAGAAGAAGAAGATTCAGAAGAAAGGTACCAGCATTCGCTTCTAGCCCTTAGTTTATCTTCCATCTGGCTCAGTTAACGGGTCATCCCAGAGTGACGAGATGCTTGCCTTGGCCTTACTTTTCTCAGACGTGATAAATGTTTAAGTCCTTTTTAAAATGACAAACTGTGACGTGGATCTGGAACAAGAAGTAGGGTGGGTGGACCTGGGAGCAAGGGTGCAGGGGAGGTCGTCGGCCGCGATGCCTCCTCCCCCTGGAGCTTTGGCTGATAGTCCGGACGGTGTGGTGTTCTCTCTCCAGAGGAGAAAGCTGAGCCGCCTCAGGCTATGAATGCTCTCATGAGACTCAACCAGCTGAAGCCGGGACTGCAGTATAAGCTGGTTTCCCAGACGGGTCCGGTCCACGCCCCCATCTTCACCATGTCTGTGGAGGTAGATGGCAACTCGTTCGAGGCCTCTGGACCGTCCAAGAAGACCGCCAAGCTGCACGTGGCCGTTAAGGTAAACGTGGCGGGCAGTGTCGCTTGTTCTGAGAGCAGCAGAAGCGGTTCTGTATCTCGGGCTCCGTCAAAGCCGTTAGACGGTGTCAAAATCCCCCAGGGTGGACAGCGTGAGGCTTAGGGAGGGCGCATGAAACCCTGAGAGGAGTCGAGTTTTGAATGTGTGCCGAATCACACACGGAAGAAGAGCTTTGTTGTTGTGGCTGACAGGCGGAGAGTCCCCAGGTGTAGCTGGCCGTCAGGGTTTCGTGCTGGACGGGGAGCCAGGGGCTAGGCGAGGAAACACCCACCAGATTGCTGGATGCCACCCAGCTTCTAAGCTTCTGATTCAGGATCCTGGGGGTGGGGAGAGAGCTGGGCGGTGGACCATGGTCCTGAGCCCTCCCTCACTGGGGGCCCCGGGGGCATGCCTCCGGCAGGTGTTACAGGACATGGGCCTGCCCACCGGCGCGGAAGGCCGGGACTCCAGCAAGGGGGAGGACTCGGCTGAGGAGACGGAAGCAAAGCCGGCCGTGGTGGCCCCTCCTCCTGTGGTGGAAGCCGCTTCGACTCCCAGCGCCACCTTCCCCACAGATCCCACTGCCGAGGTGAGCACGTGGTGGGCGCCAGGGTACCCGACAAGGTGTCAGGCAGTTCTGTGTCCCCTGAGCCAGGATAATTACTGGTTCTTCTCGTTTTCCCCCAAAAGAGTACCTTCCTTTCAGTCCAGGAGCTCATACAGGGAGCTGGGCGTGAGCCTTTGAGCCACGACCCAGAGAGCCCTGCTCATGTAGACCTAGCACCTGGGGTGCAGCGGGGTGGCCCACGGTCAGTGTCAGGTCACACCCCCGAGGTCGGGTGCAGGTGGAGGCAGTCCCATTGCTGGGAGGCCCTCAGATGACTTCCAGAGGCTGAGGGCGAGGGTGGTGAGAGACAGCAGGGAGAGTGGCGTGGAGGGTGTCTTTCTTGATTTGGGGGTAGCTGCCTTCCTACGCGTGCCGGAAAGCCCTTAGCTGAGTTGTTTGGTTTTCTTTTCTGTTTTCCCTGAGAACGTAAAACAGCAGGGGCCGATCCTGACCAAGCATGGCAAGAACCCTGTCATGGAGCTCAACGAGAAGAGGCGCGGCCTCAAGTACGAACTCATCTCCGAGACTGGGGGCAGCCACGACAAGCGCTTTGTCATGGAGGTGAGCGGCCCGCTCCCCGGGAGAGGCCCCGGCCCCGGGAGAGGGAGGCGTCGGGCCCCGCTGACGCACAGCTCTTCTTCCCAGGTCGAGGTGGATGGACAGAAGTTTCAGGGTGCCGGCTCAAACAAAAAGGTGGCAAAAGCGTACGCCGCTCTTGCTGCCCTGGAGAAGCTGTTCCCCGACGCCCCCCTCGCCCTGGAAGCCAACAAGAAGAAGAGAGCCCCCGTGCCTGTGAGAGGCGGCCCGAAATTTGCTGCTAAGGTCCGCGCACGCCCCCGCCATCGCCGGCCGCGGCACGAGTCCGCCGGTGGTTGGGGCGTGAGGTGAACGTGACCGCGGTCTCTATTCTCTCCCCTGCAGCCACATAACCCTGGCTTCGGCATGGGAGGCCCCATGCACAACGAGGTGCCCCCGCCCCCCAACCTCCGAGGCCGGGGAAGAGGAGGGAACATCCGAGGGCGAGGGAGAGGGAGAGGATTTGGTGGCGCCAACCACGGAGGCTACATGAATGCCAGTAAGGACTCTGATCCTGTGTGGTCCCCGTGGGTCCCCTGGGGTGGGGGCGGGGAGGNTACAGTAAGTGTGTGTTTCTCTTGGTCTGAGGTTCGGGGAGAAGCTGCAGAGTAGCCCCCACGCTGAGTTAGAGCAGGGCAGCCCCGCAGCAGCCTCCCAGAGACTGAGGAGTGGCGCGCACCTTTCTCAGTGCTGAGGGCAGACGGTCCTCAAGCCCCTGTTATTCTGCGAGAGCGTAATTTGTTCTTTAAGTGTTAGCACACGTATTTGTGTGACTTGAAATTCCGTAAGATTAAGAATTTTAAATTTCTCTGCTTTAAGCCATGCGAAGCACCAGTCCTGTGATGATGCTTTTCCTGACAGTGCACAGCTCTTGTCTTGAGAAGGAGCCTTCACTGGGGGGTTACAGGAGCAGAGAAATCTAAAACATGAATTTCAAATGTGGCGCTCTGTGCCATTTTTCAAAAGAATTCTAATTTTTTTTCTCTGCTCTGTCTCCCCCTTTTGTAGGTGACTTTTTCACAGACTGCTACGGCTATCATGATTTTGGGTCTTCCTAGAGCATCTAAAAGTATTGCACACAAAATCAACTTTTTACTCCAATTTTCTCGAACTCCAAAACCCAAAGTGTCCGTGCTGTGCCCCTGTGCTTCACTGGGTTTCTCAACCGTGGCTTGTCACCGCAGCTTGTCTGAAACTCTAGCCTGCAGAATTTAAGACAATGGCAGTTTTTATCGTGATTTGCCTTTGAACTTGGTCATATTGAAGTTCACAATAAGTGGAAAACAATTTTCAGAGAATGCATTTTTGTGCAGAATTGCACAGAATTCTAGAGCCAGCGTTGGTCAGCGTCAAGGCAAAAGCCCACCTTTGCTTTTTATGGAAAGCATTACTTTATTTAAGAGACAGATAACGCATTTTAATCTACCTTTGTCTTAATTTACAGCAGGTTTTGTATGAATTTTTAACCTTTTAACAAATTCCCAAATCTGGTTGATGCTTTTGACAGTAATGAAAACGATTTTATCACATCTGAATCCAGAGCAACTGGCTTTTTCTTTTTTTTTCTTTTTCTTTTTTTAAATAAGCTTGTAAAACGTGGGGAACATTGTACATTGTGCTAAGTTAACCTCTCCCGCCTTTTGTAAATGCTCTGGTGGGTTCTTGTTTGGGAACGTGGGATTTTGTGGCTGGATTAGTTAGAGGTGAACTCTCAAAGGTATCCAAACTGTGCTTCCGTTATTAGTGCAGGGAACAGACAGGCTCTAAGTAAGGCAGAGAGAACGTGGAATTTTGCAAGTCGTAACCGCAGCTGCAAATGCATGGGATTCTAGAGTTTGTTTTTTTGTTTTATTTTGACGGGGCTTTAAAAATAATTGAGCAGAAAGGCTTAATACGTAGCCCAGTTCTCCAGGGAAGAGTTGGCCTCGGCGGGGCCCGTGCTGCTGGGTGTGCAGCCACGATGGGTTCCAGAAGGTCTGGGATCTTCTGCCCTCTCACCTTAGGGTGCAGGCTGGAGTTTCTGGCTTCTCCGTGTGTGCAGAGGCGCACAGAGGCAGGAGGGTTCACTGCAATCCCCGTTTCCCCGGGGCAGCCCATCTTGGGATAGGCTGCTTGGGCTCTGGTCAGCAGGCCTTTGCAGGAAGCCTGCCTTTGAGTTGACTTGCAAGATTTTGCGTTTCTTCAGCAAAAACTGGTCAAAATGGTTACTATAATTTGTTCCCAGAGGTTTGAAACATTCAGTGAAACTTTTTAAAATTTTGCATGATGTATTTTTTTTTTTTAGAAAGTTATTGTTTGAGAATAATGTCTTTTTATACCAGGAAATAGTTATCCTGAAATGACGTTGAAAACTCCCCCACCCTTTATTTTTTTTTTTAATCAATACATGTTAAAGTAACAAGTCCTCAGTACTTGGCGTCTTCATTCATTCTTATGCTTGAGGAGGGACGAGGAGGTGCTCAGTTTAGGCTGGGGGGCAGCCGAGGTGGCGGGGTTCTGAGAGGGGGTCTGAAGAGAGCCTCCTGGCCAGGCCTCCGCATGTTTGCTCTCTCGCATTGTGGGCCATGATGTCCTTCTTGGTGTTTTGGCTTTGTGATGGGGGGCGGGGTGGAGGGGTGGAGGAGGCCGCCTGAAGACAATAAACTGATGCCAGCGATCAGTTTTACCTAAATTCTTGTTCTAACAATTCAAGACATGGCGGTGTGGGGGGCACATCTCCAACGGGTGGAAGGCACGTGATGACTCCCAAATTAAAACTCTGCCCAAAAGAGGGGGCCACCCTTGATGCTAAGCATGGGAGAGAAGGATGGGTGGTGTGGGAGCTTCCCTCCCCCTCCCTCCCACCTTGGGCACGGTGGGGGGCGGGGGAGCACCGACCAGCAAAGGCCCCTGCCCTGGGAGCCAGGAGCTCCGCTGCCTCCACGTGAGCACTGGGGACTGCCCTGCTGGGGCTGAGAGCCACCCACACGCCCCGGCCTCCCCTTCCTCCCACCTGGCCTTAGCCGACCATCCCCCATCAGCCCACCGGCGTGTCTGATGGGGGGCAGGGTGTGGACATACCTGACTCTTGGGATCTACACCTGGTGACCACAGGAGGGTCTTACTGTGACATTCTCAGCCTCCGGGTCTGAGAATGTGGCGGCCTCCCTGCACGCTTGTCAATCCTGCTCGGTCGGCCTGCCCCCGGCAGCTGTGCTGGGAACAAGGAGGGGCCCTCTGGGGAGGCCGTCCGAGGCTGTAGCTCGAGGCCCAGCCCGCATGTTGTGATCCCGACTCTTTAGCCAGTCTCCTTTCCCCACGAGAATCACTCCTCACTCCTCGAGTCCTGCGTTGGCACGAGTCACCCTAGGGAGATGTCCCGGGTCGTTTGGCTAAGTCTCCTCTTGCTCTTCCAAGAACCATGTGGGACTAGTTCTTCCAAGAATGAAACCGGGTTCAGGGGCCTCATTAAGTGTCTTGGGGTCACCCAGGCCTGTGACTGCAGAGCCTCTTCCCAGCACAGCAGTGGGGGAGGTGGGGGTGGCCGGCTGCTGCTCTGGGGCTTTGCTTTCCCTGTCACCGTCGGGGACATCTGGGTAACAGCTAGTCGTGAATGTCATCTCGCTCGGAGCTCATCTCATTGTAATGTTGACATCCGCTGCAAAAGCTGCTGTTGGCGTGCTGTCCTGCCGCTGCTTGGCAAAGATCCATTGTTGTCATCAGCTGACGGGTGAGTGGAGCTGAAGGCTGGACCAGTCCACGCCAGGCTGCTTGAAGGATCGGAGCCCCTGCTCCTCGCCCTCTCGCCTCCACCGCTCTTCCCTGGCCTGGGCAGTGGGCCTGCGGGTCAGCCTTCAGGACCCACAGCCACGACCTTCCCTGTCTTTCCCCTACCCCGTCTCCCCCATCCTGTGCCTGACCCGCTGCCTTCCTGTTTAGGTCAGTTCTACAGCAACGGAGGGCATTCTGGGAATGCTGGTGGTGGCGGCGGCGGGGGCGGTGGTGGCTCCTCCGGCTACGGCTCCTACTACCAAGGCGACAACTACAACTCACCAGTGCCCCCGAAACACGCCGGGAAGAAGCAGCCCCATGGGGGCCAGCAGAAGCCCTCCTATGGCTCGGGCTACCAGTCCCACCAGGGCCAGCAGCAGTCCTACAGCCAGGGCCAGTACAGCAACTACGGCCCCCCACAGGGCAAGCAGAAGGGCTATAATCACGGACAAGGCAACTACTCCTCCTACTCAAACTCCTACAGCTCCCCCGGGGGCGGGGGCGGCTCAGACTACAGCTACGAGAGCAAATTCAGTGAGTTGGCTTCCAGGGCCCCCGGGGTCTGGCCGGGGTCCAGGCCAGCGGCGCGTCCCGTGGAGTGGCGGAAGCTCGGCTTTGCCCTGACCTCTTGCCAGGGGACTGGAAGGAAGCCGGGCGGTGCTGGCTGTCGGGTGGGCTCTAGGAAAACCCTGGAGGCAGGGGTCCCTGGCCCAGCTCTGTGCCTTTCCCTTCTCTTCCCGTCGCCCTCTCTGAAGGCAGGTCTAGCGGAGGCCCCTATAGCAAGGAGGCCTGCGGGTTGAGGCTGGGGCACAGGGGTGGAGTCTGAGTCTGGGCCAGCTGCCCAGAGAGGTGACCGGCAGGGCTCTGGAGACAGTGTTGCATCAGGCCCCTACTTCTCCCCTCCCCCTCCCCCTCCCCCTCCGTCTTGGCATGAACCCAGCAGGCTCATGAGTAGGGAAGCGTAGGTGTGCATTTGTTTTCTGGGAAGGGATGGTGGTCACCAAGGTGGCCAGGGATTTTAAATGTTTGCTTAGAGAAAGAGTGAGAGAAAGAGCGTGCGCACAAGTGGGGGAGGGGCAGAGAGAGAGTCCCAAATAGGCTCTGCGCTGTCAGCACTGAGCCCCACATGAAGCTTGATCTCATGAACCGTGAGGTCCTGACCTGAGCTGAAATCAAGAGTGGGATGCTTAACCAACCCAGCCCCAGGCACCCCCCCGGGGTGGGGACACTGGGTGCCTGGTGACAGCTGGGTAGGAGGAGAAGCTGATACGTGCCGCCCAAGCGGCAGGAAGCTTGGGTTGGAGGAGGGGGTGTGCAGACCTTGTGGGACAAGGCCTTAGAACTTGGTGACCGGGCTGCCCCAGGGCACAGGGACCTTGCGGGGTCCAGCCAGCCCAGAGCACTTCTCAGTTGAACCGATGTGTGCCGGCCCGAAGCAGTGAGGACAAGGGGGGATCTTCCCAGGTCCATGGTCTCAGCCTGGGGCCCGCCCCGGAGCCGTAGCACAAGGTTCCCGGACCGCCCCGGCTGCGTGTTGGCCAAGGCCCTCTAACCGCACTGTCTTCTCTCCCCTAGACTACAGTGGGAGTGGAGGCCGGAGCGGCGGGAACAGCTATGGCTCAGGCGGCTCGTCCTACAACCCAGGGTCACATGGGGGCTACGGCGGAGGCTCTGGGGGCGGCTCCTCATACCAAGGCAAACAAGGTGGGCCTGGATCGGCGGGTGGCACAGCACGGCCCCGGGGGTTCCGGTGGTGAGGGGCGTCGCCCAGCGTGGGCAGGTGGGCATCGCAGGCAGGGCTGCTGCAGCATGTGCCATGTGGCTTCCACGTGGGGTGGGGACAGGGACAAGGAGACCGGGACGTGGGCCCGTGGCTGCAGGCTCGCCTCCAGCTTCTCGGCGTTTCAGTAGCAGACGTCCAGATGCTGCCCTACTCCTAAAACGTTTGCACCTGTGTGGAGAAAGCTGACAGCGCTGAGGCCCCAACAGCGTGGCGGGGGGCCTGCTGCTGGGGGCTCTAGGCTCGGCCTTGTGCTCGGGCAGCCCCCCGATGCAGCCCCCGCTGCCGCCATCCGCCCCGGCCCCACCCGCACCCGTCACACTGGGGTCCCGTGCTTCCATGCCGCAGGGTGTTGGTGATGACCAGACCCGACCGTGCGGGGGAAGGCGGTGCCTGTGCTGCTGCCCCGAACCCCCCCGCTGTGACCTCACCTCAAGACATCGCGTGGGCGCACACGGCTCGGCTGTTTGTTGGCCCAGGTCCCGAGCTCTTGACTGCGGGGCGGGCCCCGCGCCCCTCGGCTCTAACCCACCCCTCTCTTCCCCAGGAGGCTACTCGTCACAGTCCAACTACAACTCCCCCGGCTCCGGCCAGAATTACAGCGGCCCTCCCAGCTCCTACCAGTCCTCACAGGGCGGCTACGGCAGAAACGCAGACCACAGCATGAACTACCAGTATAGATAAAGCCCCCCGGGGGGTGAAGATTTGTACCTTCTGCACTTCCCCCCGCGTCGTAAGATTCAGTTTTATGCATCACAGTTAACACGTCCGCCGGCCCCTCCGGGCCCCCTCCGCCCCAGCCTGTCCTCGTTGCTGTGTTGTGCGGTGCGGCGGGGGGCGCCCGGGGCCCGCCCCGT
>NW_027530575.1:7553047-7579423 GCF_008692635.1 Crocuta crocuta | reverse complement strand
CCTCCAGGGACCCGCCCTGTGACCCTTATTTAGCCGTGTTTGGGACTTCTATGTCTTCAGTGGTTTGTTAGTTGCCATTACAACTTTGTCTGAGTAGAGTTTTTTGGGTTCTTGCAGTTAAGTATCCCTCTGTCTATTTACAATTGGTGTTAGCGTTAACTCGGTTTGTCTTCAAATAGCTCCAGAAGGGATACGTTATCTGTTAATGCTTTTGTGAAGTGAGTTAAACGAGCTTTCTGTATTTTAATGCTTTAGTGTTTCAGTTTTATAAGTGAAGATTTTATTTTAAAAACCAGTGGGAAAGAGTGGGGTTTTTTTGTATGTCTGGATCATTCAGGCAGTACATCTGAATTAAGCTGAATGTAGACAAATAAAGAAAAAGAAAACTCTTCGCCCGTCGTAGGCCTGGGTGTCTGACCCACCAGCAGTGTGGTGGGCAGGTTCCCCCACTGTTCCCAGCACGGGAATGCGGGGTGGGGGTGGCAGGGCAGCCCCTCAGCGCCCCAGGACCCGGTTCCAGGCCTCTAGATGCTTTCGCTCCGAGGACGGCCAGGGCCAGCAGCCCGGTGACGGGATCTTGTGTTGTCCGCGTCCCCGGGGGCTCCTGTCGTCTGCAGAGTGGCCTAAGCGGGTGGGAGGGGTCTGCTCACACGACTCACCTTGCTTGCTCTCCTGCTCCGGGAATTCTGGCGTAGCGTTAGGTGTAGTTTCACGTCACCATGGAGTGGAACCTGTGTGGGTTTGGTACGTGTAACCTAACTTGCAAAAGGCCGATTGAATCTGGCTGAAGCTCCCCAAGATCTGGGAAACCCAGCCATGGAACCTTCTGTGTCTGGATGGCGTGGTTTTGTGTCCCCAGCAGCCGCAGCCTCGCGGTGCCGCCCCTGCCCAGAGGCTCCAAGTGCTCACTCGGGCTTCTTTCTGGCTGCCCAGCCCTGTTGTGACAGATTTCCCTGGAGCAGCGCTTCTCGGTCCCAGGCAGTTTTGCATCGTGAGGGGGACATTTGTCACCTAGTGGGCAGGGCCAAGGATGCTACTGACCACTCTGTGCTTAAAAGTGTTAGCCACGTGGAGGTAGAAGAACCTGCCCTGAGAGCAGCCTGTCCCCATACTGGCCCTGCCCCAGGGGGTGGGCGGGGCCAGCGCTGTCAGTTGCCTTTGCCCAGGCCTCAACTCTGTCTGGGAGGAGCCTCTCTGGTGAGGCCTGGGCTGCATGTCTGCAGGGACCCTTCTCTCCGCATCTCTCTACCATCCGTCAGACCAGGCATCGTTCGAATTCTGAACCACAGGCAGCCCTTGGCCTCCGGTGCTTGATTCACGGAGAAGAGCAAACCATTCTCCACTCAGAACTCCTTAGCTGAGGCAGAAAATCCAGTGTGCCTTCGAAGGATGAAGATTCGCCTTGGAGAGGGGAAAGAAAGGTGTCCTGCACTTAGAAGAAAAAACGTTGGACGAATTTTGCTTTCTGCCGGAGCAGAGGAGGACCCGGATACCAGTTAGTCCGGTGAGGGGAGAGGGCGGGGTGGCGTGATGCTCACCTGAGGGGCGCTCCGCGGTACCTGCAGTGCCCTAGGGGTGCACGCGTGTGCGCGCTATGGAGACGACCGACAGACCTGGGGAATGGGTCCCAACCCAGACTGCAATGGGCTGGGATATGTCCATGGCCCATCTCTCCTGGACTCTTCTAGGGGCTGGGACAACGAGATCATTGGGACCTTGTGTTGAAATGGGAAGCCCGAGCTGGGGGCGGAGCCTGCACTGCTGCGGGACCCACAGGGAAGAACGCCCCGCCCCAGCCCTGACAGATGCCTTCAGACTGTGGGGCCATAGTCTCAGCGCAGGTCTCCTCGCCATCAGGTTCCCAGGCAGTGGCCACCACCGCACTGACGTTTCTGAACGAAGACCCTTCGCAAGGGCAGGCATCTTGAAGGCAGTGGAAAAAACTCCCAGGCCACCTTGATGTGGAGACTTCAGGGAGCTGTGACTTGGTGCCAAGTTCCTCTTGTGGAAAATGGCAGACCCCTGGGATGCTGGTCTGAGACCCTGGGCCTGGCCTGAGCGCTCCCAAATCCGGGACCAGTGTTACCGATCTGAGGGACTTTCATCGCCGAGAACAGAGCAGTATCTGAGAAGCAGGACCTTGTTTCGTCCAGCTTCTGGTGACTTTGGGCATTCCTTGACTTGTGACTGCATTCCTCCCATCTCTGCTTCCTCCTTCATGTGACCTCCTGAAGAGCCTCTTGTGTTCTCAGATCTCCTTACAAGGACACCAGTCATTGGATTGCAGGTCCCCAGTGTTCGAGAGAGAGCACATCCCGAGATCCTTCACGTTTGCAGGTATTGGCACATGAGAGTCGGATGTATGTTCCTGGGAGAACACTGTTCAGCCTGCTGAAGGATTGGGTGAAGGCTTCATCCCGTGCTGCTCGCACAGCCCTGGGAGTTTGTTGACCACAATCAGGATCATCGTGGTCAGCAAGGTGGGTCCTGTCCTGAAGCGACAACTTGTGAGCACATGTGCGTTGGCATCCCACCTGCTTGGGGACTTCGTTGGTGCTAATGGCACTGTGGTACAGCTGGCCAGTAACGGTATCTCAGCCCTCAGGACCTGCCACCCCAAGAAGCTGGGTTCTGTTAGGTGTGGCTAACAACATGAGCATGGAGAAGACGTGGGTGCTGGCCTGTCACCCATTCAGAGCTGACCGAGTCCTTTCCAGCCTGCTGCCCTCCAGGCCCAGGAAGCCAGCCTGGAGGAGGTTCTCACAGATGGTTCTCTTGGTCCTCCTCAGCCAGGGACACAGCAGGCAACAGAGAGATGCCTCAGTCTTCATGCTGCCAGAGGATGATGTCCCACATCTTGCCGTCACCAGTGGAGGTCACCAGGAGCATCAGCAGGAAGAGCCAGTGGCCCACGTGCTTAGTCAGCAAGTGGATCAGGATAGGGTATTTGGTGGCTAGACCATGAGTGTCAGTGACCCCGGACTGGACACCACCCCAGAGGGCTCAGGATGCCTTTGGAGGGAGGAAGGGAGAAACCCCTCTCCCGAGGGAACAGCTGGACGTATGTGGTGGGCCAAGATGATGTCACAGGGCAGAGCTTTGCAGGGAATTTCAGATGATCCCGTGGGGAGGTGGGGGGCGGTGGTTGAGACCCAGGACCAAAGGGAATCTCTAGGCAGTAGGGAATGGGGCACAGATTCCCACCTTTCTGCACTGAGCATAATCACTAGGGTCCTGGTTGTCCCCCTGGACTGGGGTCCAGTCTCACCTGGAAGTCAACACCCAACTGCCTCCAACTCTGGCGGGGAAACCTGTGCTGTCCCTCTGACCGCTGACCGTTCTTGTGTGGGCAGCATGGCCTGTCCCGCTCCTAGGGAATGGCATGGTCCGGTTGGGCTCAGTTTCAGGACTCGGTCACTTTCCAGGTGTGAGGACCCTCCCCTGCCCCCTCCCCCCGCCACTGTGTCCTTTGCAGGCTTCTCCTGAGACTTCCGGACACAATTTTGGGCCACCCACCAGCAAGCCTTGGCCTGGATGCTCCTTCTAACCCATCCCAGAATAAACAGAAACTTCACGTGTTCATTGTTTCATTCACTGCCCATGTATTTATTGGGTATTGCTTATGGCTGGGTCCGGTACGGGGTGCTGAGAATACAGCAGGGGCCGCTGGGGATATGAACCTGGGCCCTGCTTTCCTGTAACTTCTGGGTACCACGAGGGCCCTGTCCCCATTGGTGCAGGGGCTGTCGGGTGTTTTGAGACAGGAGAGTTAAAGGGAGCCAGGCGTGTTGGGCCGGGCGTGCACAATTCATGCCCTGCAGAGGAATAGTGTGCACACAAGTGCAGCTGGGCAGTGGGGGTGGTGGACTTGAGAGAGCCAAAGTCCGGTGGGTGAAGCATTGTGGCTGTAAGATGGGAAGTGCAGCTGGATGTCAGCGGGGCAAACCTGTAGAGGCCATGACAGTCAAGCAGTGGAATTCAGACCTTCATCCTGAGGGCAGTGGGGAACCATGCATGGGAAGATTCGGAGCTGGGAAGAACCCAGGCTCAGTCATGCTTCAGAACAGTCCTTTCGGCTTTTGGGCGAAGAATAGGTGTGTGGGAGAGGTGAGCCTGGAGGCCAGGTGGCCAGCAAAGAGGCTTGGTTGAGTTCTGGAACATCGGGGCTGAGGTTCAGGGTGGTTTGAGTGGACTCGGTGAGGAAACCCCGCCAGACCGGCAAGGGGTAAAGACTGCAAGTCCTAGATGGAGCAGACCGGCCCAAGAGGGGCATTGCATTGTCTCAGGCCACAGGAAGTCGAGGGTCCCTACACCCAGGCACTTGGTTTGTTGTTGGGAGACAGCCAGACAAGTTTAAGATGCCATAAAGTTGTTCGGAGGTTATACGTCCTGGACCCATGTCCTGCCCAGCATTTCCCAAGAAGCTGACAGCTAAGCTTAGCCTACTTGGCACCTGGCTGTGGCGGTGAGAATATGACAGAAAGATAGCCCTCATCCCTGGTTGGTTAAAGCAGAGAAAGCGTTCTGCCCTCCTAAGACAGCCACCAACACCAGGCTCCAAGTAGCCTATTTCAGCGACGGAGGTATTCAAAACCCCCATTCCTCTTTCCAGAGGCTCTGCATCCCCCACTCTGTGCCCCCAAACCCCATGACTCCTCTTCAGGGTCCCAAGACCTCAGTAAGCAGTGTTTGGGGTTTTTGTTTTTAAAGAAGGCTTCATGGGGCGCCTGGGTGGCTTAGTCGGTTAAGCGTCCGACTTTCGCTTAGGTCATGATCTCACGGTTTGTGGGTTCGAGCCCCGCGTCGGGCTCTGTGCTGACTGCCAGCTCGGAGCCTGGAGCCTGTTTCAGTCTGTGACTCCCTCTCTCTGACCATCCCCTGCTCACGCTGTCTCTCTCTCTCCTAGAAATAAATAAAATATTAAAAAAAAAAAAGTTAAAAAAAAAAAAAGAAGGCTTCATGCCTCTTGCAGAGCCGAAGTTGGGGGTTGATCCCCCTAGCCTGAGATCCAGACCTGAGGTGAGACCAAGAGTAGGGCGCTTAACTGACTTGAGCCACCCGGGTGCCCCTCAGTACCAGCCTCTTAAGACCAACTACCTAATCCCCGCTTTTGGAGGCTTCCCCTGCGTAGCCGTGGCGATCCCAGGAAAGGGGAGGTTAGGAGATATCGAGAACCCCATCGAGCCAGGTCTCTGGACCTGGGTGGGGGGCTCAGAAGCAGGCCCATGTCCGGCCTCTGCGAACACCTCCCTTACCAAACTGCCTCCTATTTGCCCTTAGGTCTGCCAGACACACACCACCCGCCCCTTTTATGCCCATTCAATAGGCCCCATTTGGAACAAAGTATTATACAGGCCCCTCTCCTCAGTCCCCGTCTCAAGACACCACGCCCTTGTGAGGGAGGCCAGCAAACTTCCAATTGGACGCTGTTGCAGGCTCGGCCCACGACTACGGCCCATAGGTGTCTCCAGCCCGGTGCTCACAGCTGGAGGCTGGGAAAAGGACGCTTTCCCAAAGCTCCGCCCCGAGCGCCGGAGCGTCCCTGGTCTCCCGGCAACGCGCGTGGCGCTGTCCAGCGTCCTGAAGCCGCACTCCCAGCGCCTCTCAAAATAGTGGCGGCCTTCTGGCGACCCCCAGTCTTCCTTGCTGAGCAGGGCCAAAACCCCTTAAGCAGATGTAAATAAATTTAAGCAGAGCCCCACCTCCGCACCCCAGTTTACCTCTTGGTAATAGAAAGAGCTTGCTTCACTCCACTCTCCGCTACAAAAGCCCCACCCTCCCATCTACCTCAGAGGAAAGCTTACTGCAAACCAGAGGCCTTGCAGAATCTTGAGCTGTGATCTCACCTTCATATGCCTCCAGCCACCCTCACTCCTTCCAGCCACACTGATCTCCCCTCTGCACCACAAACAGTCCAGGCACAGTCCCACTTCAGGGCCTTGCTCTCACTGTTGCCGCTGACTGAAACGCTGAGACTTTTTCTTTTCCTCCCTCCCTTCCTTCCTTCCTTCCTTCCTTCCTTCCTTCCTTCCTTCCTTCCTTCCTTCCTTCCTTCCTTCCTTTCCCTTTCTTTCTTTCTTTCCTTTCTCTCCCTCTCTCTCCCTCTCTCTCTTTCTTTTTTAAGATTTTAAGTAATTTCTACACCCAATGTGGGACTTGAACTCACAACCCCTAGATCAAGAGTCACACTCTCCACCAACTGAGCCAGCAGGCGCCCCTTATGATCTTATCAAGACTCTTCCCTCCTCTCCTTCAGGCCTTAACTCACATCTCGCCTTCTCAGTGATTCTGGTCCTGACCAGGCTCCCTGGAGTTCTTGGCTGGTTAAGTCAGTAGAACATATGACTTTTGATCTTGGGGTCTTGAGTTTGAGCCCCACATTGGGTGCAGAGATGACATAAAATAGTCACCTCCCAATTCTTTCCTCCTCTGCTCTCTTTATTTCCTAGCACTTATCACCACCTGAGATATGTTTTACTTATTTTTCTTGTTTGCATATCGGGGCATGGATTTTTGTCTCCTAGTTGACTGTTGTGTTGCCAGCAGTGAAAACAGAGTCTGACTCAGAGTGGACGCTTCATAATGTTTACTACATGTATATTCCTGTGTGTATTTGAGCACTTCAAGTGTGCTGGGCCGTGTATTGCATCATAATGACCCTCTGCCCCAATTTAAAATTGAAGAAAGTGATACTCAGAGAGTGATGTCACCTGTCCTAAGCCACCTGGCTTCTGAGTGGGGATGCCTGAAGTCCCCCTCCAAGATTCCTCTGTGACTTTTTCACCCCTGCTCTTAAGGTACAATCCCTTGTACTGGCTTCTCCTTCAGGAAGAGAAGCTGTATAAGAGGGTGGCTTCCCAGAGCTCAGACAGAACTAGATTTCAATTCCTGTTCCTTGATTACTAGTCATGTGACCATAAGCAAGTCAGTAAATGTCTCTGCCTCAGTTTCTTCCTTCATAAAATGGGAATGATAATAGTACCCACCTCACCGTACTTTGAGAAATGATGGCATTATAGGGCTTACCAGACAACTGACACCCATGAGAACCCACTCATGTCAACAATGTTGACAGTGTTGGCTCTTAAAAAATCATCATCATATTATTATTGTTATTTGAGAGAACTAAAAAAACATTAAAACAAAACTCAGGAGGATGGCACTTTCCCTTAGTGGTGACAGCACATTGTGCAGACTTGACCAAGATTAAGGCTTGAGACCTTCCAGGCGAGGAGAAGGAGGAGCTGCTTAAACAGCTGAAAGACCTGAAGGTGGAGCCATCCCAGCTGCACATCTGCAAAGTGACAGGTGTCATGGCTTCCAAACTTCCTGAGATCTGAATTGTTGGCAAATCAATTGCCCATGTTCTCACCATCACCAACCAGACTCAGAAAGGGCACCTCAGGAAATTCTACAAGGGTAAGAAGTACAAGTCCCTGGATCCGGGGCCCCAGAAAACATGTGACATCACACCCGAAGATCAAGAGGCAGCAGAAGGAGCAGCTATACCCACTACAGAAGGACGCGGTCAAGGTCTGAGCGCTGGTTTCTCCTGTTGAAGAGACAGGAAACTATGGGGGAACGGGCACTTCCATTTACTGCTTGCTGGTGCAGGGACACGTGTCACAAGCCTACAGAGGGCATTTGGAAGGACCTTATACTCTTCGGCCCCGTCATCTGGATGCTGGAAAATTTTCCTGCAGATATACTTGCTGCCATGTAAAATGAGTTAAATACAAGATTATGTGTTGCAGCCTTGTTTGAAGAAGCAGAAGATTACTCACAACTGAAGTGAGAAGAAACAAGAGACTCCAGAAGGCATTGATGGTCTGCCCATATATCGGGACATGAGGCAATTGTCAAAAAGAGTAAGGAGAATAGGGGCGCCTGGTTGGCTCAGTTGCTTAAGCGTCTGACTTCGGCTCAGGTCGTGATCTCATGGTTTGTGAGTTTGAGCCCCGCATCAGGCTCTGTGCTGACAGCTCAGAGCCTGGAGCCTGCTTCAGATTCTGTGTGTGTGTCTCTCTCTCTCTGCCCTCCCCCACTTGCACTCTGTCTCTCTCAAGAATAAATATTAAAGAAAGTTTAAAAAAGAAAAGAGCAAGGAGAATATGTACTGATATGGGATGGCCTCCAGTGTGTAGACGGAAAGCAAGATGCCTCCCCCGAGTGTCACTACCAAGGGTCTCCTTCCATGTAAAAAGGGATAAATATCTGCATTTAACTTTATTTCTTAAATATTTTATTTATTTTTTAAGTAGGTGCCACACCCAACATGAGGCTCAAACTCATGACCCCAAGATCAAAAGTCTCATGCTCCAGCAACTGAGCCAGCTAGGTGCCCCACCAGATTTTTAAGATTTGCTTCAGTTTGCAGGAAGAAACACTAAAAAGGACACAAGGATCTGATAAAACATGTTCCTAGGAAAAGCTGAGATGAGAAATATGGTGGAAGGGGGATGAGGGGGCAGGGAGTTGTTTCACCTCTTTATGCTTTCTGAAAAAAATTTTAGGTTGATTTATTTATTTTGAGAGAGATAGCACGTGAGCAGAGGGGAGGCAGAGGGAGAATCCCAAGCAACGTCCGCAGTGTCAGTCAACACAGAGGTCATGACCTGAATCAGAAGCTTAACTGACGGAGCCGCCTTGGAGCCCCACTTTCTGAAATTTTTATACATTTTGAAAACGTGAAATAGTACAATAGCAGAAGAGAACCTAAAATAGAACTCTTGTAGTTACGACCTCCGAAGACCACCATTTTGGATTTTGGATTTATGTAAAAACCACGCAGGAGCGCCTGACTGGTTCAATCAGTAGAGCACGCAACTCTTGATCTCAGGATAGTGAGTTTGAGTCCCACATCAGGGATAGAGTTTAATTTTTTTCCAAAACCCAAAATTTTAAAAACAATTTTGTTATGTTTATTTCGTGAGAGAGAGACACAGAGCATGAGTAGGGGAGGGCCAGAGAGAGAGGGAGACACAGAATTTGAAGCAGGCTCGGTGTGGGGCTCAAACGCACAAAAGGTGAGGTCATGACCTGAGCCAAAGTCAGATGCTTAACTGACTGAGCCCCCCAGGTGCCCCCAAAGCACAAATTTTTAAAAAGGAATTCCTCCCTCAAGAGCTCAACCATATTGAATTCAGCTGCCGAACACTTAAACTGAATAATGAAAGATGTAGCTAAAAAGCTCAAACATCTGAAGAAATGTCCAACCCTCGGTAACAATCATGGGAATGCAAACTAAAACACCAATGAGATGCCATTGCACATACACCTGATTGACAGGATTTAAGAGCTCTGAAAATGGAAGAGTTGGCAAAGATAGGCTACAAGGGCGCTTTCTTACCCCAACGTTGCGGGTGTTAATTGGTGCCTTCACCTGGAGAGAAGTTGGTACTGCCTAGTAGAGTAGCCACCTGGTCTGGGGGCTCCCACGTCCATTCCTAGGGCCCTTGCACAGATGTACAAGGAGATGTGTGTAGAGATGCTCATGGCGCTGCCGTTTATTTCTTTCTTTAATGTATTTATTTGTGTACAGAGAGCGAGGCAGGGAGGGGCGGGGGAAGGAGATAGAATCCAAGCAGGCTCCGCGCTGCCAGTGAAGAGCCCGATGTGGGGCTTGATCCCAAGAACCCTGAGATCATGACCTGAGCTGAACTGAAGAGTCAGACGCTCAACCGACCGAGCCACCCAGGGGCCCCACAGCAGAGCCGTGTATAATAGCAAAAACACAGAATGCCTGGGTGGCTCAGTCGGTTAGGGGTCTGACTCCTGATTTCAACTCGGGTCATGATCCCGTTGTAGTTCGAGCCCTGCACTGGGCTCTGCGCTGAGCGCAGAGCCTGCTTGGGATTCTCTCTCCCTCCCTCTCTCCCCTTCTCTTTCAAAATAAATAAACTTAAAAAAAATATTGAAGTATTAAAGCTTCTAGGAGGTTAAAAAAAAAACCCTCCACTAATATATCTAAATGAATCAATAAAACCCACAGCAGCAACAGTAAAAAAATACCATCTCTACTAATATATGCTGGTAAATATGAGTATAGCACAAGAATGAATAAATACCAAATGTTACTTAATATTAAGGGGTGAGAACTGTTTTCACAGGGGACAGGATTGGGGAATGTAATTCACAGTACACCTTTTATCCATGTTTTTTAAACTATGTGGTTATATATTATCTGTTTTATTTAGTTATTAATTATTCTTTTAAAGTAGTCTCTCCACCCGACTTGTGTCTTGAACCCATGACCCCAGGATCAAGGGTTTGCAGGCTCTACCAACTGAGCCAAACAGGTGCCCCATTATTATCGATTTTAAAACCTTAAATAAGCGTATTTAATTAAAATGGAATCATGGGGCACTAAGCCTGGGTGGCTTAGTGGGTTGAGCCTCTTGATCTCGGCTCAGGTCATGATCCCAGGGTTGTGGAATCAAGTCCTGAGTTGGGCTCCACGCTGAGCATGGGTCCTGCTTAAGATTGTCTCTTTCTCCCTCTGCCTCCCTCCTCTGATCGCACTCTCTTTTGCTTTCTAGAATAAATGTAAATATATATATATACATATATAAAATAAAATTGAATCATAAGTAAGTTTTATTACACTCCTCTGTTTTCAAACTTTTTGTTATATTTAATGTATTTGTGTGTACATATGTTTTCATGTTTTATATAAATTTTTTTACTGTGGAAAATAGAGAAAATTTACCATTTTAACCTTTTTATCACATTTGCTAAGAGATTCCCCTTTCATTTTATCGAGATATAATTGACACATACATTGTATTCGTTTTATTTATTTACTTATTTATTTAAAGTAAACTCTATGCCAGTGTGAGCCTCAAACCCATGACCCTGAGATCCAGAGTCGCTCGCTCTGACTGAGCCAGCCAGGTGCCCCTGTATCAGTTTTAAGTGTACAGCATAATGATGTGATATATGTAATATTTAAAATGTATTTAATATATAGGGGTTCCTGGGTGGCTCAGTCAGTTAAGCGGCCGACTTTGGCTCAGGTCATGATTTCACGGTTCGTGGGTTCGAGTCCCGTGTCGGGCTCTGTGTGGACAGCTCAGAGCCTGGAGCTTGCTTCCGACTCTGTGTCTCCCTCTCTCTCCCTCCCCCTCCCCTGCTTGCATTCTGCCTCTCTCAAATAAACATTAAAAAATATATTTAATATTTGAATGGGAGATCCAAACATTTACAACTATTCAGAGGGATTTTTTTTTTACGGGAATCATTTTCTGCATGTTAGTAGGATGATCTTCCCAGATCCCCTCCCCAGTGAAACTGGTGGAAAGTATTAAAATAACTACCATTTAAAGTCTCTGGAAATGGCTGGGGCGCCTGGGTGGCTTAGTCGGTTAAGCGTCCGACTTTCGCTTAGGTCATGATCTCGCGGTTCGTGGGTTCGAGCCCCGCGTCGGGCTCTGTGCTGACTGCCAGCTCAGAGCCTGGAGCCTCTTTCGGTCTGTGACTCCCTCTCTCTCTGACCCTCCCCTGCTCACGCTGTCTCTCTCTCCTAGAAATAAATAAAACATAAAAAAAAAAATTAAAAAAAAAAAAGTCTCTGGAAATGGTTCTAAGGGCAAACAGTAAATGAGGAAACAATTATTCAAGAAAATCTATGAGAGAGACGCCTGGGTGGCTCAGTCAGTTGAGCGTCCGACTTCGGCTCAGGTCATGATCTCACGGTTCGTGGGTTCAAGCCCCACGTTGGGCTCTGTGCTGATGGCTCAGAGCCTGGAGCCTGCTTCTGATCTCTTTCCCTCTCTCTCTGCCCCTCCCCTGCCGTACTCTGTCTGTGTCTCTCTCAAAAATGAATAAACATTAAAAATTTTTTTCTATGAGAAAATTGAGTTACAATAGCGAATGTTTCCAGTATTTGATATCCTTTACCTCCCTGCCTTCTCTCAGTTCAGTGAGATGGAAACTCCACTCCAGACTGGTGCAACCGGGCACACAGGGTTTGCTCACACTTAGCCCCCAGCTGGGAGCTTCTCTTCTTACCAGAGGCAGCATCTCAGCATTTCCCATCCTGCTCTTGGCTGCCTGGGTTGAGGCTGAGACAAATAGAGCTCTTCGAAGAGAGAATAACAGAATTTCCAAAATGATGGGAAGACTCCAATGACCAGATCCAAGAATTTCAAGGACAAATTAAACAAAATCCACACTGGGGCACCTGGGTGGCTCAAGTCAGTTAAGCATCCGACTTTGGCTCAGGTCATGATCTCACGGTTTGTGAGGTCAAGCCCCAAGTTGGGCTCTGCGGGGACAGTGCAGAATGTGCTTGGGATTCTCTCTCCCTTGCTCTCTGCCTCTTCCCCACTTACGTGCGCTCTCAAAATACTTAAATAAACTAAAAGAAAAAAGAAGAAAAAAGAAATCCACTAAGAAACCAGAAAGACAGAAACAGGTCACAGGAAAGAGTATTTTGAGATCCTAGTGGGTTTTGTTTGTTTCTTTGTGTTTTTTGTTGTTTTAGCATTTTAAACATACCTTTTAATTTGGTGTTGGGGCTAAGAGGGAGACAGGGTGTTAGAGAGCAGTGTCTGGGATTAGAAGAATACAACACAATGGGGTTAAGTCATTTGGTTGTGTGAGGAGAGGCAGCCAGCAGAGAAGGGGCAGCTTCAAAGTATCCGCCCCACGACCACCTGAGTGGTCATCTCAGTTGGTTGAGCATCTGGCTTCAGCTCAGGTCATGATCCAGGTTCGTGAGTTCGAGCCCCATATCCATTGGGCTCTCTGCTGTCAGCCTGTCAGCACCGAGCCCGCTTTGGATCCTCTGTCCCCCCTCTCTCTGTCCCTCCCCCTGCTTGCACTCTCCCCAAAATAAATAAATCTTAAAAAAAATTTATCCATCCATATGGCTTTCACATGTCCCTCTTCATAGTCCAAGACCTGAAATATCCAGCAGTCTGCTGCTCCCCGGGTCATGGCCGAAAGCACTCAGCCTGATTCGCTTCCTGAAGACCACGGCCAGACTTGGCTCATAGCTTACCCTCGACGATGGCTTGGTCACTTCTGCCACCATCCTGTGTGCCCGCTACAGCCAGGTGAGGTCCCGCTCATGGCAGAGTCCGTCACTCTCACTCCCAGCAGTCTCTTCCTCACGCCAGCCCCGCCTGGCAGCCACCATGCCCTCCACAAGCACCTCCCAGAAGGTCCAAAGCTGGACACGATCTGCCAGCACAGCGCCCAGCACCCAGTCCTCGCCGCTGCAGGGGATGCTNGAACCGCGAGATCATGACCTAAGCGAAAGTCGGACGCTTCACCGACTAAGCCACCCAGGCGCCCCCAAAATCCGACTTCTTAATGGTGATAATGGAAGTTACAAGCAGAGCATGTTCAGTGGGCCAAGAGAAAATAATTGTCAATCTATAATTATATACCCAGTGAGACTATCTTTCAAGAACGTGGGTGGGGCGCCTGGCTGGCTCAGTAGGGAAAGCATGAGACTCTTGATCTCCAGGTCCTGAGTCCAGGCCCCACCATGTAGAGTGTGGAGCCTCTTTTAAAATAAAAATCGATCAATAAAAAGAACGTCTATTGAAAAAAAGTTTCAGAGGTGTACTTCAAACAAACAGAAATTGATCTGAGACCAGTGAATAGAAGTCACAAGCAAAGATCTTGCTATAGTGTGGGTTCATCATTGTGTGAAACTACAATAATACTGCCTAACTTGTGGGAAAAAAACCTAGTCAAGATATAAATTCCACAACTTAGATGAAAGGAATGCATTCTTAGAGACATACTACTTAATACTACTTAACTGAACTGGCTTGAGAAGAAAAAGAAGCCTGAATTGTCTTTTATCGTGATCGTGAAATTTGGGACACCTGGCTGGCTCATTCATTAGATCATGCAACTCTTGACCTCAGGGTCCTGAGTTGGAGCCCTATGTTGGGCATGGAGTTTATTTTTTTAAAGCCCATTTATTCATTTTGAGAGAGAGAGAGAAAGAAAGAGAGAGAGAGAGAGTGAGTGTGTGTGTGTTGGGGGAGAGGCAGAGAGAATCCCAAGCAGAGCCTGATGCGGGGCTCAAACCCACAATAATGAGATCATGTCCTGCATGGAAACCAAGAGTCAGCTGCTTAACCAACTGAGCCATGCAGGTGCCCCATAGAGTTTACTTTAAATATTAAAAAAACCCCAAACCAACAACCCTTAAATCAATAGCTACAAATATTTCTTCACAGAAAACAGCATAACCAGATGGATTTACAAGTGAGGTCAGTAAAACATCCCAGAAACAGATAATTCCAATCTTGCCCAATTTCTTCCAGCAAATACATATTTGAACACCAAACTCAGGCAAATACAGTTTAAGAAAGGAAAACTATAGGCCAATATATTTTATAACAGGTTGTGATCCAGAAATTTTAAATAAAATATTAATTAAGATTAATGTAAAATGCCATAATATATAAAAAGATAGCATGACCAAGGTGGGCTTATGTCAGGAATGGAACTAAATGTAGTAATAAATAAGAAAATAAGTTTACATCATTGGGCACTTTAAATTAAATGAGACAAATAATGTAGTCATTTCAGATACTGAAAAAGCATACAGTAAATGTTTATGATAAAAATCTGTTAGTGAACCAAGAATTGAAAGGATTTTTTTTTCATTTTTTAAATGTTTATTTATTTTTGAGAGAAAGAAAGAGAGAGACAGCATGAGCAGGGGAGGGGCAGAGAAAGAGAGAGCAAATCCCAAGCAGGCTCCAGGCTCTGAGCTAGCTGTCAGCACAGAGCCTGACATTGGGCTCAAACTCACAAACCATGAGATCATGACCCAAGCCAAAGTCGGACGCTTAACCCACTGAGCCACCCAGGTGCTCTTGAAAGGATGCTTCTTGGGGCGCCTGGGTGGCTCAATCGGTTAAGCTTCTGATTTCGGCTCAGGTCAGATCTCACAGTTTGTGGGTTCGAGCCCCGCATCGGGCTCTGTGCTGACAGCTCAGAGCCTGGAGCCTGTTTCAGATTCTGTGTCTCCCTCTCTCTCTGCCCCTCCCCCACTCATGCTCTGTCTGAAAAATAAATGAACTATAAAATTTTTTTTTTTTAAAGAAAGGTTGTTTCTTCACTTGGTATGGTGCATCTTCCAATAACTTACTGTAGACGTCATACATAGGGTGAAATGTTGAAAGCATTTTCTTTAAAGTATCTTCAGGTGTTTGTATGGGGAGTAAAGAACAAAAGCCCTAAGACCAGCGAGGTGTCTACTGCAATAATCCAGACAAGGGATGCTAATGGCTGGGCCAGAGTGAGAGCTAGGGAGGGGGTGTAAACTCGTTGATCCCGTGTAGATTTTGAAAGTAGAGCAGCCAGAATTTGCTGATAAATCAGATGTAGCAAGTAAGACAGTGAGAGGTCAAGGACCACTCCTAAATTTCTAGTCTGAGTTCCTGGAAGGGCTTAGCTGCAATTACTGACAAGAGGATGAAGGAAGGAGGTAGGCAAGCTTGGGGGAAAGGGGGACAAGTGGGAGCTCTACTTTAAATTAAAAATATTTTTAAAAATGTTTTATTTATTTCTGAGAGACAGCGTGAGCAGGGGAGGGTCAGAGAGAGAAGGAGACACAGAATCTGAAACAGGATCCAGGTTCTGAGCTGTCAGCACAGAGCCCGAAGCGGGGCTCGAACCCAGGAACGGAGAGATCATGACCTGAGCCAAAGTTGGACGCTTAACTGACTGAGCCACCCAGGTGCCTCTGGGAACTCTACTTTAGACATCTGAAGTTTGGGTGCCTGCAGACATCCATGGAGCTATCTAGGAGGCATCTGTGAAGACGAGAGGGGAGTTCAATGAGAGAGGACTACACTGGAAATAAAAATTTGGGCACTGTCATTGTACAGATGTTTTAAACGCACAATATGAGTTACAGGCGACATGATAGAGAGTGATGGGGGTGTAGCATTATTAAGATTGGGGGGAGTCAGGAGCAACTCATAAAATATGAGGCAGCCATGGGGAAACCAGAAAGGGAAGAGTATTGCAAAGGCAATAGCAAGTGCAAAGGCCCTGAGGTGGGCCTCAAGGGTGAGCATTTTTCAGACATGGCCTCAGTGAAGATTCTCCACCAGCCTGAAAAGCGCAAGCCTCCTAGGTCAGTCTTGGCGCACAGGAGCACAATTGAGGCCAGTGGGCCACTGAGAGGCAGGATTCTGGGGCAATTGCGCCCTCTGCTGACCAGGACAGATACAGACATCAGCTCCACTTTCAGCAATAAGTTATTATACATTATATAATATTTTGCTATTTATTTTTAATGTTTGCTTTTGAGAGACAGAGATACAGAGCGTGAGAGGGAGAGGGGCAGAGAGAGAGGGAGACACAGAATATGAAACAAGCTCCAGACTCTGAGCTGTCAGCACAGAATCTGCTGCAAGACTCCAACCCAGGAACCCCTAGACCAGACCTGCGAAACCAGCTCTGAGCGGAAGTCTCACGCTTAACCGACTAAGCCACACAGGCGCCCCATATTTTGTTATTATTAATGGAACACGGCTAGTGCTCAATAAATCTACGGCCCTCTCATTCCTGTGCAAAATGAAAGCTGGTACTGGGAGGTATGTATATATGTAGATCTAAACTGAATAAATGTGGCTAGGTTCTGGGCCTCGGTCTCCCCTTCTGTAAATCTAGGACTCCTTCTTTCATTGAATAAGCTAATATATACTAGGTGCTGTTGTAAGCTCGTGGGATAAATCAGTGGAGAAGATAGACAAAAGCATGTGCTAGGCAGCTTGTTAAGGTCTCTGTATATCCATGCTCATTCAGTCATTACAATGTCTTATTTTTTTGAAAGTTTTTATTTTTAAGTAATCTCTCTACCCCACGTGGGGCTTTAACTTAAAACCCGGAGATCAAGAGTTGCGCGCTCTACTGGCTGATCCAGCCAGGGGCCCCTTTTACAACGCTTTTAATGCGGAAGCACTGTTATTCGCTGCATTTTGTGCAAGAGATTATCGCTTAGGGAGGCTCTGAGTGTAGGGCGAGTAAGTGGCCCGGTTGGGATTCGAACCCGTAACGGTATGTATTTCCCCATGCCACGCCCCCCGGATGGAAGCGAACGGAGCACTCCGCGGGGACGAGCGCGCCGGCGTCTGTTGCCATGGTTCCCGGACTCCCTGCCAAAAGGACAACCCTGGCCGCGCGTCACGTGACTCCAGCCAACATGGCGCCGCCCAGGGTGCTGCAGTGTCCACGTGGTTCCGTTAGCTAAGATGGCGGCAGCAGTTGGCCAGACGTCCGTGGAGTCGGCGCCGCGGATTATGAAGCTGGTGGCCGAGTGCAGCCGATCTCGGGCCCGGGCAGGGGAGCTGCGGCTGCCGCACGGGCCGGTAGCCACTCCCGTGTTCATGCCAGTGGGCACGCAGGCCACCATGAAGGGCATCACGGCCGAGCAGCTGGACGCACTGGGCTGCCGCATCTGCCTGGGCAACACCTACCATCTGGGCCTGAGGCCGGTGCGTGGGCTGCGCCTTGGGGAGGCGGCGGCAGAGCGTGGGGGGCCCGGGCACGCCTCTAAGTCCGTCGACAAAGGCGTATGGACGCCGCCGGCGGCCCGGGCCTTGTGCCGGGGCGGGAGAGCGCAGCGGGGCCCGAGGCTGGCCAGCCCTGCCCTCCAACCTGAGCCGTCAGGGCAGCCTCACCCCTAACCGGATCCTTTCTTCCCCTGGCGCAGGGCCCCGAGCTGATCCAGAAAGCACACGGGCTCCACGGCTTCATGAACTGGCCCCACAACCTGCTGACGGTGAGGTGGAGCCGGGGCTGGGGTCCCAGGGCCCTTCTCGGAGGTGGAGGTTTTCCAGCCCGTCCCCTGACAGCCCTGCGGTGGGATTTCCCCCCAGGACAGCGGCGGCTTCCAGATGGTGTCTCTGGTGTCCCTGTCCGAGGTGACGGAGGAGGGCGTCCGCTTCCGCTCTCCTTACGACGGCGACGAGTCCCTTCTGAGCCCCGAGAAGTCCGTGGAGATCCAGAACGCTCTAGGTGAGCGAGTCTCGGGCCGCCTCCTCTTCCCCCGCTTCTAGGGGGTGGAGGTGAGGCGGGCCCGTTCCTTCCGTGCTGCTCGCCTTTGGGTAAGTCACTCCTGCTGTCTAAGCTTTGGACGAGCCGACTCACCTGAGGAGGGCGCCCAGGAATAATAACGTAATGTCTGTCAATCTCTTAACCCAGTGCCTGGCATGTAGTAGCTTTTATTTATTTATTTTTTTAAAATGTTTTTTATTTATTTCTGAGAGAGAGAGAGAGAGAGACAGCATGAGCAGGGGAGGATCAGAGAGAGAGGGAGACACAGACTCTGAAGCAGGCTCCAGGCTCTGAGCTGTCAGCACAGAGCCCGACGCGGGGCCCGAACCCACCAACTGCGAGATCATGACCTGAGCCGAAGTCGGTCGCCCAACCGACTGAGCCACCCAGGCGCCCCATGTAGTAGCTTTTATTACCTTTATTGCTGTTATTTCTCTTAAATGGTAAATTAACTGCGTAAAGATATGTTGAAATAGTGAGGGCAACAAGGGGAGATGGGGGAAGCTTTAAGTCCCTCCCATTTCCATCAATATCTCCACTTGATAAAGACAATAAACACTTCTCTCTCTTTTTTGAAAAGTTTTAATAGTTTATTTATTTTGGAAACCGAGAGAGAGCACGAGTGGGGTACAGGCAGACAGAGAGGGAGACGCAGAATCTGAAACAGGCTCCAGGCTCTGAGCTGTCAGCACAGAACCTGATGTAGGGCTTGAACCCACGAACTGTGAGATCATGACCTGAGCCAAAGTTGGCTGAGCCACCCAGGCGCCTCTTAAAATTTTTTTTTTAATTTTTTTTAATGTTTTATTTATTTCTAGGAGAGAGAGAGAGAGAGAGAGACAGCGTGAGCAGGGGAGGGTCAGAGAGAGAGGGAGTCACAGATTGAAACAGACTCCAGGCTCTAAGCTGGCAGTCAGCACAGAGCCCGACACGGGGCTCGAACCCACGAACCGTGAGATCATGACCTAAGCGAAAGTCGGACGCTTAACCGACTAAGCCACCCAGGCACCCCTTAAAATTTTTTTTTAATGTTTACTTATTTTTGAGAGGGAGGGCGGCCGGGGCGGGGGGGTGAGAGAGAGAGAGAGAGAGAGAGAGAGAGACAGAATCCAAAACAGGCTACAGGCTCTGAGCTGTCAGGACAGAGCCCGACGCAGGGCTCGAATTCTGTGAGATCATGACCTGAGCCGAAGTGGGTCGCTCAACCGACTGAGCCACCCAGGTGCCCCTTGTTTATTTTATTTATTTATTTATTCATTCATTCATTCATTCATTCATTCATTCATTCATTCATTCTTTTTTAAAACAATGTTTCATTTATTTCTGAGAGAAAGAGACACAGTGTGAGCAGGGGAGGATCAGAGAGAGAGGGAGACACAGAATCCAAAACAGGCTCCAGGCTCTGAGCTGGCTGTCAGCACAGAGCCCAATGTGGGGCTCGAACCCACAAACCGTGAGATCATGCCCCGAGCCGAAGTCGGACGCCTAACCGGCTGAGCCACCCAGGCGCCCCATTGTTTATTTTAAATGCTTGTTTATTTTTGAGAGAGGGAGACAGAGAGAGTACATGTGTGCCCGTGCACAAGGAGGGGCAGAGAGAGAGTGGGACAGAGGATCCAAATCGGGCTCTGCGCTGACAGCAGAAAGTCCCATGCTGGGCTAGAACCCACAAACTGTGAGGTCATGACCTGAGCCAAAAGTTGGATGCCCAACTGACTGAGCCACGCAGGCGCTCCCAAACGTGTGTTTTTAAAAAAGTTCCCTNCTGTGTCTCCCTCTCTCTCTGACCCTCCCCTGCTCACGCCGTCTCTTTCTCTCTCTCAAAAATAAATACAACATTAAAAAAAATTTTTTTTAATTAAAAAAAAAGTTCCCTCTGGCCATTGTATAAACAGATTGGGGGGCTATGTGAGAGTCAGCAAGACCCAAGGAGGGACATCTAGGGTCCAGCTTGTCCCCAATAGGAAGTGAGCTTTCCCAGTGATGCACCTCTTTTTTTTGTTTTTGTTTTTTTTTTTAAGGTTATTTATTTTGAGAGACAGAGAGAGAGGGAGGGAGGGGCAAATTGAGAGGGAAAGAGAGAATCCCAGGCTGGTTCCTCGCTGCCAGCGCAGAGCCCAATGTGGGGCTTGATCTCAAGAACTGTGAGATCACGACCTGAGCCAAAGCCAAGAGTCTGATGCTTTAAAAAAATTTTTTTTTTAATAGTTTTTATTTATTTTTGAGACAGAGGGAGATAGAGCATGAGCAGGGGAGGGTCAGAGAGAGAGGGAGACACAGAATCTAAAACAGGCTCCAGGCTCTGAGCTGTCAGCATAGAGCCCGGCACGTGGCTCGAACCCACGGACCGTGAGATCATGACCTGAGCCGAAGTCGGACACTTAACTGATTGAGCCACCCAGGCGCCCCACCAAGAGTCTGATGCTTAACCAGCTGAGCCCCCCTGCTGCCCCCTCAGTGACGCGCTTCTGTCTCACCGCCCCCAGGCTCAGACATTATCATGCAACTGGATGACGTGGTCAGCAGCACTGTGACAGGGCCCCGCGTGGAGGAGGCCATGTACAGGTGTGCGTGTGTGCGTGTGCACGCGTGTGCGTACGGGGAGAGGGGATCACAGTCCCGGAGCCTTGTCCCCTTCCCCTGGGGCTCATGCCTGTGTCCCCCTTCCAGGTCAATCCGCTGGCTGGACCGGTGCATTGCAGCCCATCAGCGGCCGGACAAGCAGAACCTCTTTGCCATCATCCAGGGGGGGCTAGATGCGGATCTCCGGGCCACCTGCCTCGAAGGTAGAGCCGTGTGCTGGTAGATCCAGGCCTGGTCTGTCACTCAGGGCCCCACACGGGCCTGGCGCGTGATGCTGCCGACGGTGGTCGCTCAGGGGCAGGAGGGATGGCCGACGTGCAGGCACGGAGGCAGAAATGGGAGTAGAATGTTTGCAGGACACTGGTAATTTTGATGGCTAGCAATTTCGGGGCAATCACGAGACCCTAAGCCACATCCCGGTCACGGACTGACCCCTTTGGTTTTCATAACCATCCTGTAAGGTGGGAACTACCAGGTTCCCGAGGTTATAGAAGAGGAAACTGGAGCACAGGGCTGTTAAGTCACTTACCCCAGCCGCCCAGCTTGGATGTTGCAGAGGTAGGACTTGGACCCAGTTCTTGGGCTGTAGAACCTACAGCATTAACTGGGACACTGTGCTGCTTCCTCCTCAGGGCCAGGAGTGAAGGCTTGGGCCCAGGGCATTCTGCTGATAGTGGAGGTACTGGGGAGCCATGGAGGGCTGTTGAGTGGGAGTGTGACCCGAGCCAAGGGGCATCGTGGAACAATATAGGAAGTGGAGGGCCCATGAGGAGGTTGGAGTATCTGCCCAGGGGAAGAGTGACAGTAAGGCCCATGGGAAGTCTGTGGCCATGGAGACAAAAGGGAGGAAGAGATGGGGGCTCAAAGGCAATAAGATTTCACGGTAAGACTCTGGGTCCTGGAGTTTGGCTGGCGGGATCCAAACCTCTGATCTGCTGCCATGTGCATTGCACCCTTGGGCAAGTGGCTTGGCCTCTCTGAGCCTCACTTTCCCCCTTTGTAAAATGGGCACATACTCCCAGTGTCGGGAAGATAAATGGGAAAGTCCCTTCAAAGTGCTGTGCCGGCACCTGGCGTCAGCTTGTGCTGTTGTGAAGACTGTTGTAATTCCTTTATGTCCTCAAACTGCACCCAGCTCTGGATCTAGTAAGTTTTTTTAACGGAGACTCCCCCCAGTCAGAGATCCCTTCCTTCCTCCCTCCCGTACATTTGCTTACTTTGAGAGAGAAAGAGAGAGCACAAGTGCACTGAGCAGGGGAAGGTTAGAGAGAGGGGGGGAGAGAGAGAGAGGCTCCATGCTCAGCTCAGAGCCTGACGCGGGGATCGATCCCGTGAGTGGGAGATCACGACCCGAGCCCGTATAAAGAGTCAGGTGCTTAACTAACCGAGCCACCCAAGCTGCGCGGAGAGACACTTCCCGTCCCAGCTCGGTATGTGTGGATGTGGAAGAAAGAAACCCAGAACTGTTCCGCGAAACCCTGTCCGGTATGGCCCGTCCCCTCATGGAAGGAAATCCTAGCAGGCAGGTCTCGCCTGTCAAGTTCACGTCGTGGCCACCGCGCTGACGGTGCCTCTCCGAGTGCCCCACGGCTCACCTGCGCCAGCGCCACCCGGCTTCTTCCCCACGACTTCCTCAGGGTCCGCCGTTGACTCTGCTGCTCATTCTAGCTTTTGAAACCTGGCCCTCGGACCGGGTCCATCGGGTCGATGGCCATGACCTCCCCTGGTTGAACCGTACAGCCGGGGCCCAAGGCATGCCTGGGCTTGGAGGCTGCTCCTGGGTTCAAATCCAGGCTGTGCCGTAGGGGACCTAGGGCCGGGGTCCCGCCCCGAGCCCCCCAACAACGGCGGAGAGCGGCAGCCCCTCGTCCGCAGATCCGGAGCCTGGTGGCCCACGTCTACGACGCACACCTCTCGGGAGTTTGCAGTGAACTCAGGGGGTGGCAAGACCAGACCTATGTGGTCGTGCACCCCCTTTGTTGGGAGTCCCTCTGCGTGTTCTGGAGCCGAACTGTTAGAGCATTTGGGGACAGGCCGTTAGCCGGCCTATAGGGTGTGCACTGCGCCGAAATCTGGAAAATTCTCAGGTCTGAAACACATCTGACTTCATCTTACGTTTCAGCTAAGGGAGCCCAGGCTGTGGGCCTCTCCTGAGGATGGAGGGAGGGGGTCTCACATGCACATAGCTCAGGTCACCGGCAGCCCTCAGAGAGACAGACAGACAGACAGACTCTCTCTCTTCCTGGGGGACTGTGGAGGTCTGGGCAGGGTCTGCCCTGGGGTCACAGAGGAGGAGACAGATTCTCTTCTGCCTGGTGGCCGCTCACCTTGCCCTGTGCCCCCAGAGATGACCAAGAGGGATGTGCCGGGCTTTGCCATCGGGGGCCTGAGCGGGGGCGAGAGCAAGGGCCAGTTCTGGAGGATGGTGGCTCTGAGCACGTCGAGGCTGCCTAAGGACAAGCCACGATACCTGATGGGGGTCGGGTACGTGCCCCCCAGGGGAGAGAGCCCTGCCTGTGGGGGGCGAGTTCCTGCCTGGGCCCCTCTGTTGGTGGAATGACTGTGGGGGTCACTGAAGGGGGATCCTGGCCTTCCTCTGGGGGCGGTTCCGAGGGAGCGTGGCCCTGTCCCGGGGGAGTCTGCGTGTCTGTGTGGGGGGAGACCTGGGTGTGCAACAGGGGTGTGAGGTTCTCTGCTCCCTCCCCCGTGGCCCTCCCCCCCCAGCTATGCCACTGATCTGGTGGTCTGCGTGGCTNCCCACGTTCCCCTCCTCTCCCCCCGCCCCTCCCCAGCGCTTTGGCTCCGCCTTGGTGCCCACCGGGAACCTGCAGCTGAAGAAGAAGCAGTATGAGAAGGACTTCCGGCCCATAGACCCCGAGTGTGCCTGTCCCACCTGCCAGAAGTAGGGGGAGGCGGGGGCCCTGGGGGCTGGGGAAGGAAGGGCGCGGAGGTGCCCAGGACCCTGCATCACTGAGCGCCGACCTCCCGTGTCCACAGGCACAGCCGGGCCTTCCTGCACGCACTGCTCCACAGCGACAACACCGCCGCCCTGCACCACCTCACTGTCCACAATATCGCCTACCAGGTGGGCCTTCGGCCCCTCGGTGCAGGGTGGGGGTGGGAGGGTTCCGGCCCCTCCCTCTGGGCTGACGCTGCCCCCTGCCCCCTGCCCCCTGCAGCTTCGATTGATGAGCGCTGTGCGCGCCAGCATCGTGGAGAAGCGCTTCCCCGACTTCGTGCAGGACTTCATGGGCACCATGTACGGGGATCCGACCCTCTGTCCCGCCTGGGCCACCGAGGCCCTGGCCTCCGTGGGAATCACGCTGCGTTGATCTGGTCCAGGCGACGGAGGGAGGGAATGGGAGGCATTGAAGGGTTTTTTAAAATTATTCTAATTTAGAGTGTATCTGTGCCTTCTCGGGGAGGTGACCTGTCTAGGACCTCCTCTGAGTGTCACTGTGGCCAATGTCCCCCGCCCTGCTTCCTGTTGATGATAAGTAATCATAGCAGCTGCTGATACCTGGGAACCACCTGGCACAGCCCCCAGCATGTAGCATGTGCCCGGGTGTGGGGGCTGCTTCCTTTTTCCTGTGGCTTTGCTCCTCCCCCCGCCCCCGAGGGTGGGCACTCTCCTTCCCCGACTTATGACAGGTGAGGAAACAAGCCTAGAGAGGAAGTAGCTTGTCCAGGGTCACCACTGAGGAAGTAGCAGGCTGGCTTCAGAGCTCATGCTCTTAGCCTTGAACATGGCTTAATTTTGCTGTCAGCCAACACAATGATGACCCAGGGTGTGACATAGCGGGTACTTTCGCTGTGCCTGGGACTGTTCTAAGTGGTTGTCGCGCGTGTGTGTGTTTAATTCCTGCAACTTTATGATATGATGCATGTGCAGTCGCATTCCCCCGTTTTACAGATGAGGAGACTGAGGTTCAGAGGAACGAAGTCATTTGGCCATCATCACCTGGCAAATATGTAGGCCCGTGATCTAACCTAGAGATGGCCAGTTACAGAGCTGGTGCCCTTAGAAGATGAGGAGTTTTAAATTGAAAAAGTAATACTTGTGTAGGATCCACTGTTCCAATAGCATAAAAATGCAACTACTTTGATTAGTTTGTGTATTCTTCCAGAAGTTTTCCACGTGTACATATTTTTCATGAAATGTGGCATCCGTTACCTGCCGTTCTGTACCTTTTTTCCCCCTTGTTAGTATATTTGAAATTGTTTACACGTCAAAACATGGACTTTCTGTCTTTTTTACAGCTGTCGCACACTATTTATTTAAGCGGCTCCGTGAATGAGCATGTAGGGTGTTTCCAGGTTTCTGTCACTGTGGTCAAGCCTGCGATGCAAAAACCTAGTTGGTTGACTTTTTGCCCATCTCTCTGAGACCGGGGTTTTGGGTCTTGGTGGGCAGATGCCACTGGCCACTCCGCTGTCCTCCTCGCCACGGTTTCTCCATTCCTCTGTTAACTGGCCCACCAGCCCGCTTCCCTACCTCCATTCCATCCGACTCCTTCTGGGCTTCTTCTCTTGGCCCATCTTGGCCGCCTGGGGGATCAGATCACTTCTTTTAATAAAATCCCTCCACCTATCCCCAGCTTTTTTCCCCACGAGGAACAAGATTTCTGGTTCACAGAACCTCCATCGGTGACTGGAAGAGACTATCTCACGGGGAGGGGATCCGTTGAATTTCATCGCGTACTCAGAAAGATGCGCTCTAGTTGAAGAGGCAAGGGAGCAACGTTGATTTGGCCTTAGCCAAATTAAGTCGGGGCGTGAGCGAAAGGTGTTCCTAGGAAAGGGGAGAGCACTTGCTAAAGCGTGGATGTGGGGCTTCATACAAACGAAAGCTGAGCCAACGCTGCGGCGCTAGACCGCCTCTCCCTAGAAACCACTGACGCCAGATTCTCCAAAACGCATTGAAACCCCGCGCGAATGGCCGGTTTGCGAGCCTGGGCCGAGATGCATCCTGGGACGTGTAGTTTTCTCGAGTGGCCGGAAACTCTGAAGCGACGATCATCACCAGGTCCCACCAGGAGGTGTCGCTCTTCGGCGAGTACGGTGGACCTTCTCCTTTACTCCAGAAGACACTAACAGACCTACTGCAAGAATCTTTAGAACGGGAGATTCTTTGATTGGCAGATAGGTTCTCAATCAAAGTCAGGATTCGCAGGTCAAAGCCCGTCCTCTTTCGCTTTGTTGGCTGGAGGAACGGAGTGATATTTATACAAACCAATGGGAAATTCTTAGGGAACTAGGTAGTGTCAAGCGACAAACCGGAGTTTATGAATCGATCCCTAACGTCATTGGCCAACACTGTAGACTGGCGGGGCTTCCTGCCAGTAAGACTTGGGTTTTCTTGCCGTTCGGAAACTCCCCCCCAGTAGGCCGAGCCAACACTGCCTTTTCCCGAAACACCGCCTCCTGGCCTTGACAACTCGCTGCCCGACGCTATTGGCTCTTGCTCAAAAACGACAGTTCTTGAGTCCAATGAGTCCACGGCGAGGTCCCCCGGGAGGCGGGATCATTCAGCCGTAGCCCCCATGCCTCGCTTTCATTGGCTTCTGCCTACGAGTGGCAGCGCGGCCGGCCAATTGGGGGGAAGTACGAGGGCTTTGGGCGCAGCCCCGGGGTCCCGGCGGGAGGTCGCTCGGGTCGGGTGTCGTCTGAGAACCGGATGAGGCGGCGACTGTGAGGCCGAGCCGGGAGCGGGCGTCGCGCCGAGGCCCGGGCGGGCGGGGAGCAACGGCCGAG
>NW_027530575.1:7547280-7552985 GCF_008692635.1 Crocuta crocuta | reverse complement strand
AGCTCCCTCAGCCAGAGCTGCCACCTGGACCTGCCGCAGATCGCCGTGGTGGGCGGCCAGAGCGCCGGCAAGAGCTCGGTGCTCGAGAACTTCGTAGGCCGGTGAGCGAGCGCGGCGGCGGCGGCGGGCGGGCGGCGGCCTGGGGGGCGGNGCGGAGGGCGGACCGGGAATGGCGCGCCCAGCGCAGCCGGCGTAACTGCGGCGCTTGCGTGCCCGCGACGGGGACCGGGACAGGGAGGCGGGCTCTGTGGGACGCCCTGGGCGGAGGGCTTCCTGCAGGGGCCGCGGGGCCGGCTCGGGCCCTTGGGGGAGTTTCGCCGACTGGGGGGGCGTGGGCCAGGAAGTGCGGTGGACCGTCGCGGACTCTCAGATCCGCAGCTTTCATGGCTGAATTCTACCATCTGGTTGCCTGTGGGTCAGGGTTAGGTCCCCCTTCTCTCGCGCTCTGTCCGAAACCCGCCAGCTAGATACCTATTGGTTCGACCCCTGTGGTCTGGCTGGCTGTTCGTGTATCTGGAGCAGTCCATGCCGTCTGGTTGGCTTTCTCTGCCCTCGATAGAACTCCTTGCCACTACCATTTGGCTGTCCATCTGTCCAGTCCCTCAGGGCCGTCCCTACTGCCTGGCTAGCTGTCTGGGGTGACCTGTGCTGTCTGGCCGCCTGTCCGTGCCGCTCACAGACTTAGCCATCCCTCTTTTGGGTGACCCTGGCTGGCTTCTGCCGTCTGACTGGCTGGCTGGACCCTAGGGGGCTCTGTTATCTGGTTCTCCTAGGCTGATTCTAAAGCTTGGCCCCTGGCAAACGCTGGCTTCTCTCCCAAATGGACCCCTTCTTCTGTCCGTCTGGGTGTCCGTCCTTATGTTCGTCTGCCCATTAGTGCCCTGGCAGCCCCCCCACTGCCTGGCTCCATATTTGTAGCCGGGAGTGGGGTGGGGTGGGGGCCTGCTGGGAACAAGGCAGCTGAAGGATGAAACTTGAACTCCCCTATCAGTTGAAAGTTAGGACCTTGGGAGGGGGTACTTCCTGCAGGATTCTTTCCTGGCCCCTATCAGGGTGCTCTTGGGGCCAGCTCCCAAGCAAAAGCCTGCAAATCGGGGGGGGGCCCTCTTTGGCGCCTGATCAGGCCTTTGGGCAGTCCCGAGAAGCCTCAGTATGCCCATCTAACCAGTGGGCAAACTCCACTCTTTGGGCTGTTACCAGGATTCAGGAAGCCAACGATGAACGAGAAGTGACAGTGAGGCCTCACGGGGTGTTTAGTTCTTTCTTCTCCCTTCCCCTCCTCCTCGTGCCCTTCTGCCTCCCAGATGGGCTGTCACTTCTCCATTCTGGGAACGGCTCCATTTGTGCCCGTGGCTGCCAAATGATAATGCCCCAGTCACATCATCATCATCATCATCATCATCATCATCATCATCGTTGTCGTCGTTAGGGCGCTCAGAGTTAATGTTCTGCTCGCAGGCTCCGGGCTGATCTCAGATCCCACGGGGTTGTGAGAGGGGTGGGTATTGTGTTACCCCACCTTAGACATGAGCAGGAAGGCTCAGAGAGGACATCCTTGGCCCAAGGGCGCCGGGCAAGCGCTCAGTGGTGCCAGCCCCACCCTGCCTTCCCAGAGGCCTGGAGGTGTGCTCTCGGCGGCACGAATTTCCTCCTTTGCTGGTTTGTCTCTGGCACCCTGCCTGTTGTCCAGTGCGGCGGAAAGGTGTGGACCCGGGGTCAGCCGGGCCTGGGCCGAGCCTCGGGCCGGGCTGTGGGCCCCTTTACATGGTCTTCTTCCTGCCCGGCCAGGCTTCCAGTGGACACACAGCAACATTCTGTCCGTCTCATTTGCCTTGTGATCTCCTTGCACACGTTGTTTGGCCTCTCTGAGCCTCAGTTTCCCCCTGCTGAAAAGAGGGTGATGGTCCCTGAGCAAGCCTTGCCATTCTCAGTGACCTGATGTGTTGAGAGTGCTTACTTAGCACGGTGCCCGGTGCACGGTAGGTCAGCACGGCTGGGCAGCTGTTCGCCACGCTGGCCCCTCCCGCGTCAGCAGCAAAAACTAATCAGAATTAAAGTGCTTTCAAGTTATACGCTGGACTGCATTTCAGCCTTCTGAGGCTGACGCTGCTGTGGTCCCATTTTATAGAGCAGAAAACTGAGGCTCAGCTGAGTCCTCCTGCTCAGAGCTGTTCAGTGAGGAATTGGGGGCTCTGGGTTGGGGACCCTGGGTCTCTCCCCTGCCCACCGCTCCTCAGTGTCTCTGCCCCTTGCCTTTCTCTCTTACTGCCCTCCCTGCCCACCCCCACCCAGTCATCGCCTACTGAGCTGGCTCTGTGGCAACCTCCTCCCAGAAGCCTGCAATGTGACCTTGATCGTTAAGAGCGTTAGTTCAGGGCCTGAGAGCCAAAGTTGTCCAAAAGCTTCTCGGGTATGGGTTGCTCAAATAGAGCTAACTTCTTTTTCTTTCTGGAGTGTGGGTAAGGTTTCTAGGCTACAAAGCCTTGCCGTGGGGGGCCGGCAGGCCGGCCCTGGCTTTGAATCCCACTCCTTCCCTTGTGAGTTTGGCCAGACTGTTGCAGCTCAGGACCCGTTTCCTTCTTTGCGCTGGAGACCTTTACAGTTGACGTCTTGGCTACTTTCAAGGAACAAATGAGAGAATATGACCAGGGCCTGTTCAGGGGCTGGGGGTGGGGGGTCAGCACGGGCCGCTCAGTTTCGTTCCCTCCTCCGTGTTGGTTTTCTAAGGCTGCGGTCCAAGCGAGAGAATGTGCAGCTAGCTCAGCCAGGACAGGGGCTTGCCGATTGGTGGCCCGGCTTGCTGGCTTCTTGTTTCCCCTGCAGGGTGTTTAAAATACTTTGTTCTTAATTAGCCGCCAACATTCAAATTTTGCATCAGAATCCCGATTTTTGCAATGCTTAGCAAACACCCAGATTGCTTCAGGGTTTAGTGGTGTAGTGCGCAGGCTCTGGGCCTTAGGCCTGCCTTCAGTGTCTTTGCTTGTGCGACCTTGACCAAGTGGACTCAGGGTCCTTTTCCATAAAATGGGGTGATAACTAGACCCTGCCTGGGGGGACTGCGTGAGTTAACGTGTGTCAAGTGCATTGGCCCTGTAACCCAGGGCAGCTGTCATTACAGCCACTGTATTCTGGCCTCGCTGGGCCTGAGCCTTGCTTGGCACCAGATGCCACTGGCCGCCACGTCAGATTAGGAGTGGCCACGTGCGTGCCACACTCCCCACTACTCCCTAGTAGTCGGCCAGGCCCATTTTACGTTTGTCTGGAGACTTCCGGCCCTGGAAACTTTTTGAGTTTCAGACCCTTGGCTTGTCTGCCCTGTAACAGCACGTGGCCCTAAGGAGGGGTGAGGACGAGCCTCTCCGGTGACCTTGGCCCTGTAGCCTCTGCAGCTAAACGGAGAGAGGAACTTGGGGAAAGTTTTCCCCGGGAGAAGAACAGGCGGAAGCTGAAGTTGAGGCCTCCAGCTGATCAGGCTTGGGCTTGATCCTGTGAGCCTTTTCTCTCCGAGCCTCAGTATCCCCGGCTAGGAAATGGGGCTGTTAAACAGTGTCTCCTTAATAAGCCCCTTGCAGGTGACCAGTGGGTGTGTCTCACCTCTCAGGGCAGGTGAAGTTACCTGGTGCCAGTCCTTGAGGGTGGAGTGAGGACTAAATGGCTTGGAAGAGTGTCTAGCACAGGAAAAGGGCTTAAAGTGCTATGCGCAGTTTTTACTTGTTTGTTGAAAAATGTTGGTTACTCTGTGCCCTTGCCTGGGGCCCTGTTCTGAGGCTGCAGACACAGCCCAAGCAAGGCCCTGGGGAGCTGGCCTTCCAGCAGGGGGCAGATAAGGAAGCCACATGCCTGTAGATGAAAGCTGTTAAGGAAAAGAAGCCCAGGCCAGTGGAGAGGTCAGGGGGAGGTTAGAGTTTTAAATGGGGTGGTGGTGGGGACTTGTCAGGGAAGGCCTCCTTAGGAAAGTGACATTAGGAAAGAGACTTAAGGAGGTGGGGGGAGCCAGCGGTGGAGATTTGCTGGGGGAGCATGCCAGGCTGTGGGAACAGCCAGTGCAAAGGTCCTGAGGTGAAGGTGTGCCTGGGGGTAGGTATAGCAGATTTGGGGGAGATAAAGTTAGCAGGCACTGGGGCGCAGCGGGGGGCCAGGGAGGGCTCTGAGCTGAGGGAAGGCTGCCGTGGTGCCATTCTAGACCTGGTCCTGGGCAAGCTGAGGGCTCTTGCCTTTGGTTTTCAGCTTTACCTGAGTTTTCTCTGTGAGTGGTACCTGCCAACTCACATAGGCGCCCGGTGCCATTTTTCTTTTAGCAAGAATCAGCTGCCCATGGGCTTCTACCGTCTGCAGCTACATTTCCTTTTTTTAAAAAATTTTTATTTTTAATGTTNTTTATTTCTGAGAGAGAGAGAGAGAGACAGACAGACAGACAGACAGTGTGAGCAGCAGAGGGTCAGAGAGAGAAGGAGACCCAAAATCCGAAACAGGCTCCAGGCTCTGAGCTAGCTGTCAGCACAGAGCCCAAAGCGGGGCTCGAACCCACAAACCGTGAGATCGTGATCTGAGCCGAAGTTGGATGCTTAACCGACTGAGCCACCCAGGCGCCCCTCCCCCCCCAGCTACATTTCCATTTGATCTTTGGTGACGTGTCCCTCCAGGAGATGTGGCTGCACCAGGGGACTGCTGTCTGGCCCACGGTGACTATTGGGCGCTTAGGTCCCTGCCAGGCTGAGGGGTGCAGGCACGGGGTCTGCCACTTGGGCCGGTTTGGCCCTTCACGGATCTTGGAAGCGACAGCTGCTGATTTCCATTGCTTCTCTTTCGGTTCAGGACTAACATTGCTTTGTCTGGGTCAGCCTGGACGGGACGAGTCCTGGAGGCGCCTGGCGGAAGGTGACTGTCCCTGTGCCGCTGTGCATTGGTCAAATGACCTCACTTCTCCAGGCCTCACCTCCCTCATCTGGAAAATGGGGATCATGGTGTACCCTCTCTCCTGGGAGCGGGCCAAGGATCAGATGAGCTAATAAGCCTTGTGACATAGGGGATTTAAAGAGCTGAAATTCATGATTACTTTGCTAATATAAAAGCCACCTTATTTTAGCACAGACGCTACGTGAGTGCCTCTCGGTGCAGGTGGGCATCACTCTGGCTTTAGCCCTGAGCTTGTACGCGGAACCAGCCGGCGAGCCAGATCCTGAAGTGCTGGCGGGAGCCTGTCACTGGTGCGTTTCCTGGTGGAAATGGTGGCTGTGGACAGATCCTTGGCTGTGAGAGTTACTGATGCTCGTTGAGTGGACGGTGGCGGGAGGCCGGGAGCGGGCATGCCGCACGGTGGCGGAAGGGCTGGACGACGGACAACCAGTGCGTCGGACAGCCAGCTCTGAAACAGCTACTCAGAATGATCTGGAAGGGGATTTAATGACCCAGAAAGTTGCATCAGACCTGTTAGTTTCCAGCCCCAAGGGAAGTGTGATCCCCTCTTGTTCTGAGCAGTTGTAGTTTTGGAAAAACTACAAAAGCCGGGGCAGAGGTGTGTCTGCCCGTGTGATTCTTGGTCGCGTTTTGCTTTGCTGGGGTTGTGTTTCCAGCCAGGAAGACTGATTTCCCCAGAGCTCAGCTTGGGGCCGCCGAGTGTGTTTGCAGAGTTCTCTGTCCAGGGATAGTGGCTCTCGCTAGGTGCATGGATTGAAATCCCCTGGTAGTGAGCCGGTGGTGGTTCC
>NW_027530575.1:7482852-7547168 GCF_008692635.1 Crocuta crocuta | reverse complement strand
GGCCGCGACCTCGCGGACGCCGACAGCTCTAGGCTTGAGAATTCAGAGGTGGTGCTCGCGGGCGGGGCTGTTCACGGGATGGAGCCGTGTGTCCCTCCAGGTGTTTGCACTTGGGCCAGGGCCACAGCTGCCAAGCTTTCGCCTAGATTTGAATGAAAATGCCGCAATTACAGGGCCCTCCATTGCAAGGGGAAAAATCGGAACATCGGCTAACCCTTAATTTACGGGGGTTGCCAACCACAGGCTGTAATTAAGCCCTTATTGTGTGAAAGCTCCAGGAAAAGGCGAGCCAGTAATGAGATATTTATAGGGCGTTCGCTACGATCTGAATAAAAGAAAAAAAATTGCCTCTGAAGCAAGAAGGCGCTGGAGAGAAAAGACTCCGGCTTCTGGGTGCGTTTTGGGTTCCTGTTAGTGTCGGTAGTGAGGCCCCTGCTGGGTTCTGGGGGTTCCCCCCCTGCCCAGAGTCACCCTCCCCTTGAACAGGGAGCCAGGGGGCTCATTTGCTTTCACGTGTGGCTGGATGTTTGTGACACAGTAAGAGGTGTGGTTTGGGGAGAATCACCCTGTGCCGGACCCCGGGGACACGGGACCGTGCGGTCCCAGCAGCCCTGGGGCGCTGCTCGCAGTGTCCTTGGTTCACAGGTGGAGAAACTGAGGCCGGAGAGGGGGGCTGACTCAAATTCACACGGGAAGGAGCGCAGGAGCCAGGCCTCGAACTGGGCCAGTGTCTGCCCGAGCCAGATGCTCGGGGACGTCGGGGATGGCCAGGGGATGCTGTGACACTCGTGTCTGTGGATGGGGCCGAGGTGACGGAGCGAGCAACCTCTGGCTCTCGGCACCCCCAGAGGTTGTTAGCCGTGTGCCCGGCTGGCACGCCCTCAGTGGCACCTGCCGGGCCGGGTGCTGGGAATCCAGCCGGCACCAAGGAGGACAGAGATCGGGTGAACGGTTAAATGAACAGCCTTCTGAAGGTGAAGGGCCGCGAAAAAGGTGGGGGGAGGCAGAGAGCGGCGGGGCGGAGGCTGCTTCAGGTGGTCAGCGGGTGCCCCGAGATGGAGCGGGCCCCTCCAGGACCCCAGGGAACAGTGTCCAGGCAGAGGGAAGGGCACGAACAGAGGGCTCCACGTACCGGCCTCCCGCGTACCCGCTGCCCCCTTGGAACAGGGACTGAAGTGGAGGCGAGCACCAGGAGGCAGGTGAGGGTCGGGAAAGTGCCCGCGGGAGGCCTCCTCTCCCTGCGTTTGAATTGTGCAGGTAAAACACTGGAGACCCCGTTCTTGTGAAAAGGAAACCCGACCGATGAGGAAGAGCACACACTGGCCCCGTCCCTTCCTCCCGGCTCCGCGTGGGCCCGCCGTGGTCAGGTTGGGGTGCGCCCTGCCAGAACCTTCTTGCATATTTGTGTCCATATGTCCTTGCCAGGACCTACAGAAAATAGATAGGACGGCTAGCAGTTGGTTCTTTTTTAGTGTCTCTTCTGCTTTCTAGAACTGGGACCACACCGTTTATGTAGCTTGGGAACTTGCTTTCCAACCACTTAACACATCCTGGAGGTCTTTCCGGCTTGGAATTTCCTGCCCACCCCAGAGGGGTAAGGAATGGAGGAAGGGGGCCAGCGGCAGTTGCTGTGACTGTCCTGATGAGAAATGACAGCACCTCTGTGTGCCGTGATCCACACTGGCGCCTCGGGGCAAGGTGCCTTCCCCGCTTTGAGGCCTGTGCTTGATCCCTGTTTACTGGTGAGAAAACTGAGTCACAGGGGCTAGCCTGAGGATGCTGGGGCTGTCAGGGGCCAAACCTGAACCCAGAGCCTCAAGCTTTCTCAGGAAGCCACCCCCCCACCCCCCACACCGGGCCTGCTGGCCTGTACCCGGAGTAGCATCCTCAACCCTTGGCCCAACCTCATAGTTGATTTTCACTCCTCCTGCACTGTCTGTACCTCAGAGTGACCTCAGATCTCTGGAACAAGGCCAGGTGTGGAGGAATAATCCAGACCCTCCTTGGGTCCTTGTGGTGCCTGGTATGCCCCCAGTTGCTTGATGGGTCACCCTCAGCGACAGTCGGTTGGCTCTGGTCTTTGTCCCACACTGAATGGACTTCCCATGTCTTTTTTTAATTATTTTTTTAATGTTTATTTTTGAGACAGGTGAGACAGAGCATGAGCAGGGGAGGGGCAGAGAGAGAGGGAGACACAAAGAGAAAAGAAAGGGAGGCACAGAATTGGAAACAGGTTCCAGGCTCCGAGCCGTCAGCCCAGAGCCCGATGTGAGGCTTGAACTCACGAACCGTGAGATCATGACCTGAGTTGAAGTTGGACGTTTAACCAACTGAGCTCCCCAGGCTCCCGTCCACATCTTTGATACACTCGCGGTGTGCCAGGCACCGAGTGCTATCTGTGTGTCATTTCCGGTTGGTCCCATTTTACAGGTGAGGCAGCTGAGGGGCAGGGGTGGGGCAGGCAGGTGGGGGCCTCCAAGTCCCTGTGCTTGCCCACTGTTCATTCACCCAGTATCTGTCTCCGGCGGAGCCTGGGGCCGCCAGAGCAAGCAGCAGGGGCTGGGTTTGAATGGGGTGCTGCCACGAGTGAGCCCCAAGAGGTTCTTGCCCTCTCTTGTCCTTCCCGGCACGGTGAGAAGTGCGTGGAGGAGCGTGGAAGACGGAGCTGTTTTTCTTTTAATGTTCACGTAGTTTTGAGAGACAGAGAATCCCAAGCAGGCTCTATACTGTCAGTGCAGAGAGGGCTCGAACTCACGAATCATGAGATCATGACCCGAGCTGAAATCAAAAGCTGGACGCAGGGGCGCCTGGGTGGCTCAGTCCGTTGAATGTCGGACTCTTGGTTTTGGCTCAGGTCATGATCTCCTGGTGCGTGAGTTCGAGCCCTGCGTCAGGGTCAGTGTTGACAGTGCAGAAAGTACTCGGGATTTTCTCTCCCTCTCTCTCTGCCCTCCCCCCGCCATAAATAAACTTAAAAGAAAAATCAGATGCTTAACTGACTGAGGCACCCAGATGTCCCTCTTCAGAGCTCTTATTAGCACCTGAATTTATTTTCATTCTTAGTTTACTCCCCGCCCTGCCCCCACTGGAACGGCAGGTTCTCACGCAGGGATCTGTGTTTGTGTGTTCATCATATGCATATTTGTTGAATGAACATACCTCGAAACCACAGTTGGATTCATTTTGCTGCCCAGATGACCTTCATTGAGAAGGGGGCCCGGAGGACATGCCAGGACTCACCACTGGGGGGGTCACAGCAGTGACGTGGACCGTGGGGTGCCCTGAGGGGGACAGAAGTGTGCACATCTTCTTTACAGGAAGGGCTGTGATTTGCCTGTCGACACCGAGTAATGAGAGTACTGTGCCATGACCCTGAGGCCGTCTCTCTGGGCTGGCTTCTCCAGCTGTGAGGGGGCCCCCACCCTGGGCTGGGGCAACTGAAGCCCCCCGCCAGGCTACCCGTGTGCTGCCCCCTCATGCCAGGCAGCTCCGGGAGGAGTGGGCACCACTCTGCCCAGGTGCTTGAACACATGCACCGCGGGACCCTGAGGTCTGAAGGCAGGATGCCCAAGGGCCCAGTTGGACCAGAGCAGAACCACGGAAAGAAGGCCACGGAGGGGGGGAGGGGGTCATCCTCTCACAGGGAGCCAGGGGGAGATGTCATAAAGTACCAGCGCGGTGCCGGACCCTCCCCGGGCCAACTCAGAACTCTTCGGGGATTCTGGTCATGAGCACTGGAAACCGATGTTCTTGCAGTGGGAGACTTCCTCTGGCTAAACTTGAACCCATTCAGACCACAGACCCGTGGGGTGTGGACAAGCGGCCAGCAGAGCTCTCTGGGTCCCTGGGGGCGCCCCCTCGCCCAGATGTCGGAGAAGGTGTCCTGGCTCCATGAGACACATTTTCCCAGAGATAAAGTCTTAGGGACTGGCTGGCGAGCAGGGCAGGCAGGAAGTGTCCCAGCTGGGGTGACACCCGCCCGCTGGGTGACACACCCTGGCACGGCCAGGCCAGCCCTGGAGGAGCCCCCGTGGTGGGTGTGGGACACAGCCCCGTCTGTCCCAGGCCACGGGGCCTCTGTGTTCTGTGCTGATGGACGGGGTTCTCTGGAGGGTCACCAGCTGGCCCCGTAGCCAGGGAGCCGTGGCCTTCAGACGTGGTTATTTTCTGCCTGGTGGGGTGATGGAGTGCCAGCGATCTAGAAGTTGGGATTGGGGTCTGTGACCAGAGACCGTAGGCTGTCCTCTCCGCTGGAGGGAGGCTTCCTGTGCCTTGGGTTGGCGCGTCTTGTCCCTCAATAGCAAGTTCCCCTCCTGTGGGTGAAAGCCGTTCAGACGGAAGTCCAGCTTCTGTGGCATCTGCCCCACTGACATCTCCCGGTGGCCAGGCCTGGCACAGGTCCCCAGGGAGCCCGGGGCCGGCGGCCCGCGGAGGCAGGGAGGCTCTGTTGGCACTGGGCTGCCGTCAACACAGCAGCTTGATATCTCAGTTCATTTCTTTCTTAATTTAAGTTTTGTCTGTACGTTGTAAGATATAATCTGTTCCTTTCGGACGAGCACAGAGAAAGGCAGAAGTTCCTGGTACCCCCTGCAGGGAACCATTTCCATCAGCATGTGGCTCTGGCCAGATCCTTTTTCTGTATTTCTGTGTGTAAATGGTCCCCATGCCCCCAGTGCCCTTCTAAGCCCCCGTGTGACAGTACAGAGTCTTGCCGTCGTGCGGCCACCTCATGCCAAATCCCTGCTCTTCAGTGTCTTGAGGGGTTTTTGCCTTTGTTTTATTTGCAATCCATGTTTTATTTGGGAAAAGTTGTTGATTTACAGAAAATAAACAAGTTTTAAGTTTTACAGCAAAGTTGCAAGGACGGCACAGAGGGGCTCCCTTATCCGCCTGGTGCATCCTTCCCTGATGTTTACATCTTACCACCGAGAAATTACCTGTGGTACATTGTTACCACTGAGGAAAGCCAGACTTTCTGCAGATTTCCCCAGTCTCCCCCCATGTCCTTGCCTGTCCCAGGACCCCATCCGGGCTGCCACTTTGCACCGGAGTCGCCCCCCTCCTCCCTGTCCGCTGGTCTGTGACACAGCACCAACTGTCTTTCCTTGTTTTCCATGCCTTTGGTATTTAATAGAATGTTCTTTAGTTTGGGTTTGTCTGGGATTTCTATGATTAGTCTGGGGCTCTGCGTTTGGGGAGAAGAACACCACAGAAGCGAGGAACCCTTCTCTCCACATCCTGTTTGGGCTCCGTGTTATCAACACGTCTCATCATGGGTGATATTGACCTTGATCTCTTGGGTTAAGGTGGTGTCTATCAGCTCTGTCTCCGGTAGTTAACTCTTTTNGGGGGCGGGGGGGGGGGCAGAAGGAGAGGGGGACAGAGGATCCGAAGCAAGCTCTGCACTGACAGCATTGAGATCCATGCAGGGATCAAACTTACCAACTGTGAGATCATGACTTGAACAGAAACTAAGAGTCAGACGCTCAACCAGCTGAGCCACCCAGGCTCCTCTGGATTCTATTTCCCTCCCTCCCTTCCTCCCTCCCTTCCTTCCTTCCTTCCTTCCTTCCATCCATCCATCTATTTGTGAGAGAGAGAGAGAGAGAGAAAGAGTAGGAGAGGGGCAGAGAGAGGGAGAGAAAGAATTTTAAGTAGGTTCCACGTCTAGTGCTGAGCCCGACTTGGGGCTCAATCCTACAACAATGAGATCATGCCCTGAGGTGAAATCAAGAGTCCGGCACTTAGCCGGAGCCACCTCGATTTTCTAACATTGATCTGTATGTCTGTCCTTTGGGCAAAACCACATTTCTTTATTACTTTATGATAAGTCTTTAAATCAGGCCAGGTGAATCATTTGTTTTGGCTCGTCNAGAGAGAGCGAACTTGAGCAGGGGCAGAGGGGCAGAGAGAAAGGGAGAGAATCCCAAGCAGGCTCCACACTGACCGTGCAGAGCCCGACGCGGGGCTTGAACTCAGGAATGGTGAAATCATGACCTGAGCCGAAAACCAAGAGCTGGACGCTGAACTGACTGAGCCCCCAGGCGTCGCACTCTCTGTTTTATTCTAACATCACTGCTCACCTGAACCAGGGTATTGTCTCCTAAGTCTTGTGCCTTCTGACCTCCCTCCTGCCGACCCCAGGCGGTCTCCCTACAGTGGCTGTAGAGGGGTCCTGTTGAGAACATATCCCGCCTCTGCTCAGAACCCACCATGGCTTCTTGCTCCCTCTGTGTGAAAACCGAAGTCTTCACTGCCACCGGAAGGCCCTGCATGAACTCCTTGTGCCCCCCTCCCCCCTACAGCTCTGTCACCTCTCTCCCCTCATCTCCCTCATCTGCCTCTATTTCTCCCTTACTTGCTCTGTTTTGCCTATATGGAGCTCCTTACTGTTCCTCAGACATGTAAAACACAGTCCCACCTCAGGGCCTTTGCACATGCTGTTTTCTCTGCCTGGAAAGCTCTTTCCTTGAGATAACCTGATGGATCATCTGCTACCTCCATCAGGCCTGTGGTCAGTTGTCCCCTCAGCAGGCCCTGCCCGGTCCCACTGCTAAAATGCCTCTGTGCTGTTACCCCATCTTCCTGCCCTGCTTACTTTTTCTTGGAAGCACTTGTCACTCCCTGTCATTGTTCTCTCTGTTTATTTGGTTTATGGTCCACCTCCACCCAGTAGAAGGTGAGTGCCCTGTTGGTTGGGCCTTGTTTCTGGGGCTGCCCCAGCCCTTTGCATGGTGCCTGGTGTGTATTCGATGCTCTAGAAACCCGTCTCCACGTAAACTAGCCCTGGGCCTCAGCCACCAAGTGGTGCTCACTCCGCAGAGGCACTGGGCGTGCTGTGTGCCCCCCTGCGGCCCTGGCTGCTGCTCACTTGGCTGTGCCTTGGAGTTAGGCTGGCTGGGGGAGGCACACGCCAGTCGGGCACACGGAGAACTGGAGGCGGGGACTGAGGTCAGGGTCATGGAGGGGATGAGGCTCTGGGAGGGCAGGGTAAGGACTGGCCACAGCCAGAGGCCCAAGCCTTTCTGCGAGGGTTTGTGTGGGTGGGCAGTGGTTTTAACTTAAAAAAATAAAAAAAGTTTTTTTTCACGTCCATTTATTTTTGAGAGACAGAACAGAGAGTGAGCGGGGAGGGGCAGAGAGAGAGGGAGACAGAATCGGAAGCAGGCTCCGGGCTCTGAGCTGTCAGCACAGAGCCCGATGCGGGGCTCGAACTCCCTGACCGTGAGATCATGACCTGAGCCGAAGTTGGCCGCCCAACTGACTGAGCCACCCACGTGCTCCTATCTTAAATATATTTTTTAATGCTTATTTTTATTTATTTTTAAATGTTTTATTTCTGAGAGAGAGAGAGGGAGACACAGAACCTGAAGCAGGCTCCCGGCTCTGAGAGCTGTCAGCACAGAGCCTGACATGGGGCTTGAACCCACGAACCGTGAGATCATGGCCTGAGCTGAAGTTGGACGCTTAACCGACTGAGCCACCCAGGCGCCCCTTAATGTTTATTTTTGAGAGAGAGCACATATGTGTGCACTTGGGAGACAGAGAGAGAGTGAGATCGATCGGGGAAGGGCAGAGAGGGAGGGGAACAGAGGATCCAAAGCGCGCTCTATGCTGACAGTGGAGAGCCTGATGTGAGGCTCAAACCCACAAACCGTGAGATCATGATCTGAGCCAGAGTCAGATGCTTAACTGACTGAGCCACCCAGGCGCCCCTTAAATGTTTTATTTTAAATGTTTGTTTATTTTGAGAGTGCATACACCTGTGAGCAGGGGTGGGGCAGAGAGAAAGGGAGAGAGAGAATCCCAAGCAGGCTCTGTGCTGTCAGCGCTGAGCCCAACTCGGGGCTCAATCTCATGACCATAGGTAATGACCTGAGCTGAAATCACGAGTCAGTGGCTTAAGCGACTGAGCCACCGAGGTCCTCCACAGTGGTTTAAAAACATTTTTTTTAATGTTTAGTTTTGAGAGATACAGACAGTATGAGTGGAGAAGGGGCAGAGAGAGAGAGGGAGACACAGAATCTGAAACAGGCGGGGCGCCTGGGTGGCTCAGTTGGTTAAGCGTCCGACTTCGGCTCACGTCATGACCTCACGGTTTGTGGGTTTGAGCCCCGCGTCGGGCTGTGTGCTGACAGCCAGCTCAGAGCATGGAGCCTGTTTCAGATTCTGTGTCTCCCTCTCTCTCTGACCCTCCCCTGCTCATGCTGTCTCCCTCTCTTAGAAATAAATTTTAGGAAAAAAAAAAAAAAAGAATCTGAAACAGGCTCCAGGCTCTGAGCTGTCAGCGTAGAGCCCAATGCGGGCCTTGAACTAGGGAATGACAAGACCATGACCTCGGCTGAAGTCAGACGCTTAACCGACTGAGCCAGCCAGGCGTCCCGCAGTGGTTTTTATCCTGAAAATAAATGATGGCCTTGCTCCCTTGTCAGTACATGGGTTGCTCTTGAAATGTAATTCACATGCCATAAAATTCATCCTTTTAAAGTGTACTATTAGGTAATTTTTAGTATATTCCCGGAGTTGTGCAACGACCACCACTAATTTCGGCACCTTTTCATGCTCCCCAAAAGACCCTCAACTTGTCAGCAGTTACTCCCCACCCCCAGCAGTTTACAACCACGAATCCATTATCTGTCCGTGAATTTGCCTGGTCATCTTGTATAAATGGAATCACACGTTATGTGGTGTTTGCATCTGGCTTCTTGTGCAGTGTGTCCAAGTTCATCCTTGTTACAGCATATATGAGAACCCTTTCGCTTTTCGCTGTTCACGGCTGGATAGTATTCCGTTAATATTCCGTTGTAGAGCTGTGCACTTTTGTTTATCCGTTCCTCAGCTGACAGCTGTTTGGGTCATTTCCACTGTTGACCATCAGGAAGATGCTGCTGCTGCACAATTGTGTGCAGAGTTTTGTGTGCACATGTTTTCACTTCTTTCGAGTAGCGCTCCCCGAGGGTGGAATTGCTGAGCCTTATGGTAATCCCTCCGTTTAACCAGAGACACCCTGCAGACAGCTTTCCATGGTGACTGCACCCTTTTGAGTCTGACCAGCACCGGAGGAGGGCTCCCATTTCTCCACCCCCTTGCCAACACTTGTTATCATCTGTCGTTTTTTTTTTTTTTAATGTTTTTTTAAATTTATTTCTAGGAGAGAGAGAGAGACAGCGTGAGCAGGGGAGGGTCAGAGAGAGAGGGAGTGACAGACTCTGAAACAGGCTCCAGGCTCTGAGCTGGCAGTCAGCACAGAGCCCGACGCGGGGCTCGAACCCACGAACCGCGAGATCATGACCTAAGCGAAAGTCGGTCGCTTAACTGACTAAGCCACCCAGGTGCTCCTCATCCGTCGTTTTGAATTTAGCTTCCTCCTGGGTATGAAGTAGTATTTTGCTCCTTTTTTTTTTCATTTCCCTAACGACTAATGACGAGCTTTCATGCACCTGATGGCTGTTTGTATATCTTCTTTGAAGAAATGTCTATTCAGGCCCTCTGTCCATTTTAAGATCGGGTTATTTGTCTACTGTTGATTTGTGAAAGTTCTTTATATCAGGCCTCAAGACCAATCCCTTACGAGATATATTTTCTTCCGTTACATGAGTTGACTCTTTTACTTTTTACTTTTATTTATTTAGTTTTGAGAGAGAGAGAGAGTGAGCGAGCAGGGGCGGGGCAGAGAGAAGGAGGGTGAGAGATGTGTTTTGTCTTTTATCACTTATGGTTTTGGGGTCATATCCAAGAAACTTTTTGTCTAATCCACGAAGGTCATGAAGCTTTACTTCTGTATTTTTCTTTTATAATATTTTTTCCTTTATTTTTTGTCACCTAATTCTAAGCCTCCTGTGCTCCCTAAATTGGCCGAGGAATCGACACCTGCAGATCTCAAGAAACATTCTGTGCAGTGAGATATACTGTAAAACATCACAGAATCCCCAACCCAGCGGCACATCCCTCTTAGGTATTAATTTGGCTCTGAGAGACCCAAGGCTTACTGGAAGAAATGGTATCCTGAAGTTTCAGATAATTGCACACTTCACCTTTTGGCACAACCGCTTATTTTATGTCTAAGAACTGTGGTCTGAGAAACTGTAGATATCTTAAAAAAATTTTTTTTAAGTGTTTATTCATTTTTTGAGAGACAGAGAGGTACAGCGAGTGGGGGAGGCTCAGACAGAGAGGGAGACACAGGATCCGAAGCAGGCTCCAGGCTCTCACAGAGCTGCATGCAGGGCTCAAACCCATGAATCATGAGATCATGACCTGAGCTGAAGTCACACGCTTAACCAACTGAGCCACCCAGGTGCCCCGAAGCTGTAGATCTCTTTAAAAAAAAAAAAGGTCAGAATCTTAGTAAGACCATCTAGAATTACATTGGCCATTATGGGGAATGTTCCAGTTAGGCAAGGTCATTCTCCCCCCACCCCCAATTTTATTTATTTATTTATTAAAAATTTTAATATTTTATTCATTTTTTTAAATGAATGAAAGAGTGAAAGAGACAGAGTGGGGGAGGGGCAGAGAGAGAGACAGAGAGACAGAATCCGAAGCAGGCTCCAGGTTGTCAGGGCTGGAACTCAACAACCAAACCCTGGGATCGAGACCTGAGCTGTACTCAGAAGCTTAACGGACTGAGCCGGACTGAGCCACCCAGGCGCCCCTCGAATTTTTATTTAAATTCTAGTTAGTGAGCATACAGCGCCTTGTTGGTTTCAGGCATAGAATTCCGTGGTTCGTCACTTACATACAATACCCAGTGCTGTCACAATTGCCCTCCTCAGCCCCATCCCCCATCTAGCCCATCTCCTACCCACCTCCCCTCCATTGGCTCTCAGGTTGTTCTTTATTTTTATAAAATTGTTTTTAATGTTTATTCATATGAGATCATGACCTGAGCTGAGGTCAGAGTCTTAACCGACTGAGCCCCCCAGGTGTCCCTGTTCCTTATCTTTAAAAGTCTCTCATGATTTGTTTCTCTCTTTTTCCCCTTCCCATATGTTCATTTGTTTTGTTTGTTTCTTTTCTTTCTTTCTTTCTTTTTTTTTTTTGAGAGAGTGTGACTGGGGGAGGGGCAGAGAGAGAGGACAGAGGATCTGAGGCAAGCTGTGTTCTGACGGCAGAGAGGTCGATTCAGGGCTCAGACTCATGAACCGTGAGATCATGACCTGAGCTGGAGTCAGATACTTAACCGACTGAGCCACCCAGGCGCCCTAGTTTTCAATTTCTTTCAACAGTGTGTGTGTTTTTGTTTTTTGTTTTTCGTTTTCAGTGTACTTTTTTTTTTTTACTCCTTATGTTAGATTTATTCCTAAGTATTTTTATTCATTTTGGTGTCATTATAAATGAAAACGTTTTCTTAATTTCATTTTCAGATTGTTCATTGCTGGTGTATAATGATAGAACTGATTTTTATATATTGATCTTTGATCCTGCAACCTTGCTGAACCCATATATTGTCTCTAACAGGTTTTTTGGTAGATTCCTTAGCAGTTTCTATAGATATGATCATGTCATCTGTGAATAGTTTCCTTCTTCCTTTGGATGCGTTTATTTCTTTTTCTTGCTTAATTAATTGCTTTGGCTAGACTCTCCAGAACAACATTGGATGGACGTAAGAGTGGACACCTTGTCTTCTTCCTGATCTTAAAGGGAAAGCTTTTAACGTTTTACCATTAAATATGATTTGTAGGTTTTATGTAGATGCCCTTTATCAGGTTGGGATAATTCCCTTCTATTCCTAGTTTATTGAGTGTTTTTATCAGGAAAGGGTGATAGATTTTGTCAAATGCTTTTCCGCATCTATTCAGATAGTCATATAGTTTTGTCATTTACTATAGCATGTTGTACTGATTGATTGTGGCATTCTTGGACCATTTTGGCATTCCTGGGATGCAGCTCACTTGGCTGCGGTACATGAAGTATTTAATATGTTGCTGGATTCAGTTTACTTGTATTTTGGTGAGGACTTTTTTTGTGTCTATATTTGTAAGAAACATCAATCTGTTTTCTTGTGTTTTTGTCTAGCTTTGGTATCAGGGTAATGACGGCCTCATAGAACAAGTTAGGAAGTGTCCTTTCCTCTTCTAATTCTTCGGAGAGTTTGTGAAGGGTCAGTGTTTGTGGGAAAGTTTCTGAGCATAATTTCAGTCTTTTGGGGCGCCTGGGTGGCCCAGTCAGTTAAGCATCCAACTCTTGATTTTGGCTCAGCTCATGGTCTCATGATTTGTGAGTTTGGACCCCGCTTGTGTGAGTTCAGCCCCGTGTTGGGCTTTGTGCTGACAGCACAGAGCCTCCTTGGGATTGATTCTCTCTCTCCCTCCCTCTCTGCCCCTTCCCTGCTTGTGCACATACTTGCTCTGTGTCTCAAATAAATAAAACTTAAAAAAAATTCAGTCTCCTTGTTATAGGTCTATTCAGATTTCTTTTACCTTTTTTTTTTTTTTTTTAAGATTTTGTTTTTGGCGCCCTTGGGTGAATCAGTCGGTTAGGCATCTGACTTTGGCTCAGGTCATGATCTCATGATTCATGGGTTCGAGCCCTGCGTCGGGCTCTGTGCTGACAGCTTGGAGCCTGGAGCCTGCTCTGGATTCTGTGTCTCCCTCTCTTTCTTCCCCTCCCGTGCTCATGCTCTTTTTCTCTCTCCCTCAGAAATGAATAAACATTAAACAAAATTTTTTAATTTAAAAAGATTTTATTTGTAAATAATCTCTACACTCAATTTGGGGCTTGACCCCACAACCCCTAGATCAAGAGTCACATGCTTGGGGTGCCTGGTGCCTGGGTGGCTTAGTTGGCTGGGCGTCCGACTTCAGCTTGGGTCATGATCTCCCAGTTTGTGCGTTTGGGCCCCGCATCAGATTCTGTGCTGACAGCTTGGACCCTAGACCCTGCTTCAGATTCTGTGTCTCCCTCTCTCTCTTTTCCTCCCCTGCTTCTGCTCTGTTTCTCTCTCAAAAATAAAGATTAAAAAAAATAAAAAAAAAATAGGCATGTACATCTGTACCTTTTCCTCTCGTGCTGCTTGTGCTGAAGCCTGTGCGCGCCTTCTTTTTCATTCATCCCCAAATAGTTTCTAATCTCCCTTACGGTTTCCTCTTTGACTCCCTCTTTGACTCCCTCGTTATTGAGAAATGTGTTACTTTCCACGTACTTGTGAATTTCCCCAAATTTCCTTTTGTTACTGATTTCTGATTTCATTCCATATGGTCAGAGAGCATTCTTTGTGTCATTTCTGCCCTTTGACATTTATGGAGTCCTGTTTTACAGCCTGCCCTGGAGAATGTTCCCCGTGTCCTTGATAAGAACGTGTCCTCTGCTGTTGGGTGGGGTGGGCTGTGCAGGTTTGGTAGATCTCATCTGTTTATGGGCTTGGTGTTTCCTTGTTGATTTCTTGTCTTGGTCTCTTGTTCTCTTATTGAAGACAGGGTACTCGCGTCTCCCAACTACTGTTGTCGCCTGGCCTCTGCTTCCCTTGTCTCATACTTTCTTTATGACTGCCCGGTCCCCTCACAGTCCCCTCCTGACCGCCATGGGGGTGAGGCGACAGGCTTGTGTGTCTGCTGTGCCCCGGGCTGGTCCCTAGGAGGGGTCGCTGTGCCGCAGGGGGAGTAGATTTGCCTTCACCTTGCCAGATGTGCCAGGAGCCACCGTGCCAACAAGGTCCTTCTGGAGGTGACAGAAACGTCTCCCTTCTGCCATCACCCCTGTCAGCCAGACCTGTGGAGTTGAGCCCTACGTGTGCCGGGGACCTTCTGATCCTGACAGTCAGCCCGACAGGGCGGGCACTGTTACTATCCCCATCTTACAGATGGGGAAACTGAGATCCGGGGAAGAGAAGACCCTCGTTCAGGTGTCACAGTGAGGCTGTGGCTGAGCGGTCCAGCTGCAGATGCTGTGCTTCCCACTGTCGTGGGCTGCTGGCCCACTTGTCCCTACAGGGAGTGGCGCCTGGCCCTCCTGTCTCCAGAGTTCGGGGACTCATTTCCGTCTTTGTGCCGGTAACCTGCGGTGTGATGACCAGGATGGGGCCGACAGATGGAGACAGGAAGAAGCCATTTGGGTTGGTGGCGGAGGATGCGGTTAGCTTATGCGGCTTCGGTCCAGGTGACCACCCTCTTTAGCTTCAGTTTCCCCTTCTGCGTAGCGAGATTGGCGGGAGTATCAGTTGGCAGGCCTTGGAGGCGGGGCCAGCGGACGGCGGCAGGAAAGTGATGGGCACTGGTGATGGGTATTGCGGGCTGTGGGCAGGACACTCCTTTGTGTCCCAAGTTTGCCGGAAGCCACGGGTGGGTTTTAAGCATGTGTGTCATGTGATCTGGCGCGTGGTTTGCAAAGCTCTCCCTGTATGCCAGGGGCAGAGCACACGGGGCAAGGGCAGTAGTGGGGCCTGAGGGCTGGGGGAGCGTGGCTGTCCCAGGGGGACTCGGCCCAGGGAGGTTGGGACCGAGCAGGGGACGAAGGCAGGATTTGCTGGGAGAGTGACTGTAAGGGGTGGGAAAGTCACGGCCCGGGGAAGGGCGGTGGGGCCGTCCTGTCCTGCATGACACTGTGGACCCGTCTGTCTGGACAGCTTCTCGCCCTGTCATCTGGGAGGGGCTCTGGGAAGAGGCTTGGGGAGGACACACACCCATTCTCCTACTTGAAGAAGGAGCCTGCCCAGAGGATGGTTCTGGAATGCTAGCAGGGGGGCAGGGCACTGCCTGACCTCCTTCCTGCCTGTTTACCAACATCCTGCCTCTGGGTCCCGCTGGGCCTCCCAGGTGGTGACACACACAGAAGTAGGAATCCGTATGTGGCTGACCTGTGGCTCCTGCGCCTTCTTCTGTCCCCATCGCACCTCGTTTTATAGACGGGGACTTTGGGCCCAGGATGTGCGTGCCCTTGCTGCCCAGGTCACAGAGCTGGCATGTGGCTGCGACATGTGCCACAGCTGTCTGCTGCAGGGTGGAGCGGTGAGGCCACTGAGGGGACCCCCCCAGGAGGGGCAGAGTCGAGCACTTGGGTTCCCAAATGCCTGTGTCTTTTCTGTCACCTATGAAAGCGCGACTCGGCTGCCTGGTGGCTCTGGCGCTTCTGGATACAACAGCAACGTTAAGAATTAATATTTGCCTCTTGGGGCACCCGGGTGGCTTAGTCGGTTAAGCGTCTGACTTTCACTTAGGTCATGATCTCGCGGTTCGTGGGTTCGAGCCCCACGTCGGGCTCTGTGCTGACTGCCAGCTCAGAGCCTGGAGCCTGTTTCAGTCTGTGACTCCCTCTCTCTCTGGCCCTCCCCTGCTCGCGCTGTCTCTCTCTCTCTCTCTCCTAGAAATAAATAAAACATTTAAAAAAAGAAAAAAAGAATTAATATTTGCCTCTTATAAAAGTTATAAAGTTACGGAAGACCGAAATTCAAGGCATGTCTGAGACCATGAAGCAGGAGGTTTTCCCATCTGCATTCCGTAGCGCTGCTTCCATTGGGCCCGGGTGTCACCTCCAAGTTTGTTGTCACCACACAGGCCAGAAGCGGGCACAAGCACGAAGAAAACTTCGGAGGACGTAGTCTGTTCCGCGCATCACACTTTGCTTTCAGCACCGTGGCCTGGATTGGCTCCCGGGCCAGTCCCATTCCACGGCCTTCTAGGTGGATAACGGATTTCACTCTGGAAGGCACTGCCGCAGGGACACACCAGCCTTGCAGACCCGCTCGGAAGAAGGAAAACAGGGGGACGTGGGGCAGGGGTGCCAGTAGAGGACAGTCAAGCCTCTCAAAAGAGTGGACATCTGAGTTGAATCCTGAGCGACCAGAGGAAGCCAGGATTATGGAGAGGCTCCGAAGAGATTTCACGCAGAAGAGCAGCACATGCAAAGGTCCTGCGGCAGAAATAGATTTGGCCTGTTTGGGGGGTCCTGGGTGGCTCAGTCGGTTAAGCGTCTGACTTTGGCTCAGGTCATGATCTCACGGCTCGTGGGTTTGAGCCCTGTGTCGGGCCCTGTGCTGAAAGCCAGCTCAGAGCTTGGAGCCTGCTTCAGATTCTGTGTCTCCCTCTCTCTCTGACCCTCCCCTGCTCACGTGGTCTCTCTCTCTCTCAGAAATAAATAAAAACATTTTAAAAAATTAAAAAAAAAAAGATTTAGCCTGTTTGCCGTACCTTGACCAGAAATGTGGCTCGGTGAGAGCAGAGAGGTGACAGGGTGATTGCTCAGGGCCTTGAAGGCCATCAGGAGCACTTTGGAGCAGAGGAGGGTCACGCTCTGATTCATACATGTCCTGTTTTCCCTTGATTGTATAGGGCAGATGCTCTCTTTTGGGCACCATGGTAAGAACTTTTCAAATCCTCCCGACTGCCTGCCATCTGAGGCAGGTGACGCTGTCCCCACTTAACAAATAGCAAATGAGGAAACTGAGGCACAGAAAGGTGACCAGACCTGCCCAGATTGTCTGGAAAATGCAGGTGCCTGGATTCCCGCTGGGGTCTGCAAGGCCCACGAGCCACAGCTGCTGGTCTCCACAGGCCACTTCCTGCTTGTGCTTTCGGCCCGGCCCCCAGAAGAGACCATGGAGCAGGTGACCCTGTGGCTGAGTGCCAGGGGTGGGGCTGACTCTGGGACCTGCAGAATTCCTGAGCAGGGAGGAGCCTGCTGGGAGTTGTGAAGGGCTGGCGCCTGGAGCGGGATTGTGAAAGGCGACAAGGCGCCAGCCCCCGTCTCCACCTAAGCCCCCGTCTCGTCGTTGGGTCCTTTATCCCACAAACTGGTCACTTGCCCTGTGCTGGCTCTGTACCGAGAGCTGAGGAGAGGTCGGAGACCGTGCCGGGCAGAGGCCCCTGCTCCTACGAGGCTGCCACTCTCAACAGACGGGTGGGAGGGAGGGAAGGGATGGACCACAGTCATGTGAACCAATCAGTAAATTGGAAGATGCCAGTTCTGAGTAGAATTGAGAACTGAGCGGGATGGGGACCTGCTTTATATTTGGGGGGTGCCGGGAGGTGGGTAGAGAAGAGATAGTTTGGCCGGGAGTTTTTAGTTGGCCCTGTGGAGGTTGCCGGCAGAGATTTTTAGGCTGCAGGAGCAGTCAGTGCAAAGGCCCTGAGGCAGCCATACCTGTTTGGGGGGAACATGGCAGAGAATAATGTAGCAGGAGCTGAGTAAGCAAAGGGGAGAATAGGAGGAGGGGAGGTGAATAGGGAGGTGACTGGGCAGGCCGTGCAGGGCCTTCTGGGCCTTAGAGGACTTGGGGTTTTTACCCCAAGAGAGGTGGGGACCTTGGGAGGCCTCTGAACAGAGAGGTACATGGTCTGACCTGGCATCCACACGCACCCTGTGGCCGCTTCGGGGCCGACGGTGGGTAGCCTAAGAGGCAGCAGCTGCACTGGTCCAGGCAAGCACGGTGGCCTGTGTGATGGCCATGGATGTACAGACAAGTGGACCAGCTCGCGCTCCTTCCGGAGGCGGACCCAGCAGGGCTTGCTGCCGGGCTGGGCGGGCAGTGAGAGCCGGCGGGAGCCCTGGGTCTGCAGTCTGAGTCAGCCTGCCTGCCCCTCGGGGTGACGACAGGGACACAGTGGCACTTGCCTGGGGCCACTGAGTGCGGGCTGGGCTCTGAGGGACCAGTAGTTACTGTTGAGTGGCATCCAGATGGGTGGTAGGGAGGCAGGGACTGGGTGGGGACCGGTGGGCCGTATAGACTGGATAGTGCGGCCCCAGAGGCCCAGCGATGAGCTCTGCTTAGTTTCTAGCCAGACCACAGAGGAAGCCCTGGGGGTGTGCGGATGATGGGGCGGGGGCGTCTGCATCACTGCCATCCTGCCTCTGTGCCCATCCCAGCTCTGCTCCTTCCTTGCTGCGTTGCCTGGGCAAGTCCTGAAACTGAGCCTTAGTCTGCCTGTCTGAGAAATGGGAGTATTGGCCCTGGTGTCATTCTTTTGGTCTTGCTGGAGGGTTTGCTGAGATGTTGCCCAAGATGGGGTTAGAGCTGGGCCAAGGGGCGGCCAGGGCTCCCTGTATGGGCTCTGACCAGAGCCTGAGAGAGTCGGCTGGGTCCAGACAGGTCCCTGGAGCCGAGGGCTGTTCCCGTGGCTGGCGCTGTGCTGAGGTCTCCAAGCCACACTGAGGCTTTGAGCGACCCCCGTGAGGCTATGGCGATGAGGAAGGGATTCAAGCCTAGGGCGCTTAGGGGTCCTCTGGTCACCAGCTGCTCAGGTGAGGGGTGACCTGGCACTTAACAGCTCTGTGACTCATCGTCTGCCAGCTTATCTGTTTGTTTTCCCTCCCCTGGGAAGGCCTCCACCTGCCCACCTACCAGCCAGCCTGGGGTTTCAGGCTCTTCTGTTCCCTCAGCCAGGCATCCCCACCCCTGTGTAGGGCTGGAAGTCAGCGGGCTCCTGGTGGGACCTGTGCTCAGTTCAAAAGACAGTAANGTGCCCTCCTTACCTTCCAGGGAGAGGTGGTTCATAGGCTTGGAGAGGATCACGTGACGTGTGCAGGTCAGGAGGCCAGCAGGGCCTTCCCTGAAGGCTGAGTGGCATCCTCTCATCCCACCGATTGGCCGCGCCCATGCCCAGAGAAGGTGGAGGCCACACGGCTCATGTGGGCAGGGCTGGGCTTTGAACACAGGCTCTCTGGTTCCAGAGTCCATATTCCTCCTGGCCATTCAGTAGACATTTAATGATCACCTGCTGTATGCTAGGCACCATTCTAGGTGCTAGAGACTCAGCAGTGGCCAGGCAGGGGGGAAGCCATGTGCTGTCACTGGACAAGACTTCCATTGAAAGCCATGTTGTGAGAGCGGGAAGGGGCACGCTTTTGGGAGGGAGGGGTGCAGACCGTCGCATCTGCCTGAGGATGGGCACGCAGTGCCTGTCGGGAGGGAGTTCCTGGCAGAAGGAATAGTCCCTGCAGAGACTGGAAGCCGGAAGTGAAGAGAGCCCAGAGCAGGAGGAAGTAGGGGTGGGGCTGGAGGTGGTGGGTTGGGCAGGTAGAGAACCCTGTCAAATGTGGGATTCATCGTGTGATTTTTTTTTTTTAATGTTTTATTTATTTCTGAGAGAGAGAGACAGCATGAGCAGGGGAAGGTCAGAGAGAGAGGGAGACACAGAATCCGATACAGGCTCCAGGCTCTGAGCTCAGGTCATGATCTTGCAGTTTGTGAGTTCAAGCCCTGCGTTGGGCCCTATGCTGACCCCCTTGGAGCTTGGAGCCTGCTTTGGATTCTGTGTCTCCCTTTCTTTCTGTCCCTCCCCTGCTCATACTCTCTCTCAAAAATAAATAAACATCAAAGAGAGAAAGAGAACCATAGGTGGGGCACCCGTGTGGCTCAGTCAGTTCATTCCTGCTCTGGATTTCGGCTCAGGTCACGATCTCACCGTTGTGCTCCTGGGAATGGAGCACTGGGAGTGGAGCCTGCTTGGGATTCTCTCTCTCCTTCTGCCCCTTCCCTGCGCATGCTCTCTTGCTCTCTCTCAAAAAAAAAAAAAATAAATAAGAAAGAAAGGAAAAAGATCACCACAGGTAACCCGGGAGGCTCCTGTGGGCCAGGCCTGGGCCTGCAGGTTAGAGGCCAGGTGCAGAAATGAACCCCTACTCTGTGCCAAGGATCAGAGCAGACCCAGGATCCCGTCCTGGGGGGTGACGGGGCGGAGAGGGGCGGGTAGGCAGATAAGTGACCTGGAGCCTCAGTGATGAGGAAGAAACTGGGTGGTGGCGATGGGCTGGGAAGTCTCCCAGGGAGGTGTCATTTGGGCCAGGGCCGTGGGGAGTGAGTCATGGGGGCGCCTGTGTGGTTCCCAGCTGACTTCCGAGGTGGGCGGTGTTACCCCATCTTCTGGACGAGGAACCCAGAAGGAGGGGCAGGGCCGCCTACCGTGTGCAGGGCAGCCTGGGGTGGGGGCAGCAGGGTTGCGGGGGTAGGAGTCAGGGCGGAGGAAGCAGATGACTGCGGCTTGGCGGACGGCGTTCTGGGCAGAGTTACAGGGAGATGATTTCCTTCCCCCACCCAGGCCGGGAGGGCACCGGGGACCCTCTGGGCAGAGCCGAGGGCGCAGCCGGACGGGCCCTTCCTCACCAAGCCTCTTGGGAATTTCCGAGGATCTGCTTTTTGGAGGGGGACTGTCCAGTCCGAGTGCGGGTGTTGCTGCTCTTTCTGCTCAGTAGTTCAAGAGCTTCTGGAAACATGATTGGAGGAATCCGGGGGTGGTCGGCACCCAGCCTGCCGCTCAAGGCCCCGTGCGCCTGCCCACCCTCCGCCTTCAGCCTCCCCCACCTCGGGCTGCGCCTCCTTTGCCCCGGGCCGCACCCTCCAGTCACCACGAGCGCCAGCCCCGGCCAGCTGCCTTCCCTGCGCGTGCCCGGAGCGCTCGGAGATCTCTTGGGCATCGTGCTGGTCCCCGTGTTCTTCCGAGGCTCTCTGTGCCCATTGTCTGTAGCGTCACCATTGCGCCCATGGTGCCTGCCTTCCCACCCCCCCGGGACAGTCCCAGGACGGCGGGGGAGACGATGTGTGGGCCCAGAGGCCGGGTGACCTCCCACCCTGTGAACTTCAGTCCACGTTCCCACCACTCCCTGATGCCCAGTGACCTTGTTTTCTTAGATGGATCCTTGCACTCAGGAAATCACCGGACAGATCAAGATAGAATATGTTGTCCGTCCCACCAAGTTCCCCCCGTGCCCCTTCCAGAAGGTTCTCCAAAGGGAACCGGGTACTCTGATTTCTATCGCCAGAGACGAGTTTTGCCTGTTCAGGTCCACCCTCTGACTCAGCGGGAGAAACGAGGGCATGTGTGAAAATGTTCCTAGCGGCTGTATGTGCAACGACCCTGAGCTGGGAGGACCCCACCTGTCCCGTCGACTACAGAGTGGAGGGACACATTGTGGCCCGGCCGCCCCACTGGACACGGGTCAGCCGTGGAAAGGAACGTGCTTCAGTCACACACAGCAGCTTGCAGGAGCCACACAGGCAGGTGTGGGGGATTCATTCCCAGGCTTCTGTGTGGTTTGGTCCCTGGCCTGTCCCCGTCGCGTTGAAGAGGTGGGGTGGGCGACGGTGGTGCAGGCCGCGCACACTGTCACCGCTGCCGCCGGGGATTCTGCGCAGGGCTGGCGCTGATGGCTTCTAAGACGCAACACCTCTGATGCGCCAGGGGCCTCCTGTCCCTACCCCTCAGGTCTTCGCCTCTGAGCCGGGTGGCCTGGGGGCTCTCTGGGAGTGCCAGGGCCAAGGCCAGGTGTGGTGCTTGAGAGGTTAGCAGCCGCCAGCAGGCCCAGCCTGTCCCTGGGAGAGCCTGGCGTCTGCCGTGAGGTGGCTTTGCTCTCCTGGAGACGGGCTGGTGCCGCCTGGGGTGAGGGCCGAGGTGAAGAACTGACTTTGGGGCCTGGTGAGCTGCGTGGGGCCTCCTTGCCGTTCCCCCTCTCTGCCCTGTCTGCACCCCTACGTGTAGCTCACCTCCTGTTTCCCCTTCTGAGAGGGGCCTGCTCAGACCAGCCCAGCCTCCAAGCCCTCTGACCCCCGTGCAGTGCCTTCTTCGTCCCCAGCGCCTCCATCGTAACGCCTGAGGTGCAGAGGGTGACTGCCACCAGGGGCCGTGGGCTTCGTCCTCCTGGGGCTCACGGGCGTCCTGGGGATGTTCGTCCCTCTCTTTTGGGCCCTCCCACCCTCCATGGTTGGACTGTCCTCTCCTGAACTGCTGTCAGCCCTGTCCTGTGTCTGTCTACTGCTGTCTCTTACTGCCACACTCTTGGTCCAGCCTCTGTCATCACATATGTGGACCAGTGCAGTCCTCTCCTGCCTTGCCTCTGCGGCCGGCTTCCAGAGGGTTAATTTATTCAGAGAGAGAGAGAGAGAGAGTGAGAAGGGGACAGAGGATCTGAAGCAGGCTCTGTGCTGGTAACAGAGAGCCCGATGCGGGGCTCGAATCCATGAGCTGTGAGATCATGACCTGAGCCAAGGTCAAATGCTCAATCACCTGAGCCATCCAGGCGCCCCTGTCTTTCAGTGCGTCCTTTAAAGCCACACACCTTTAAAAGGGCACATCATTATAATCTGGATGTCCCTACCCCCATCTGGCTACCTTGCTCTAAGGATGATGACGGGACTCCGGCACCACCGTCACCCCACCCCTCTCCGGGCCTGCCTGCTTGAGCGCCTGCTCTGCTGCTCTGACTGAGCCCCTACGGGGCCTTTAGGCCCTGTGGCTCACAGAGGGCCCCTCATCTCATGGGCTGGGCCGCGAGCGGGTGGGCCAACCTTACTTAAGTGGTCACTGCCCCCCCCTTGCGCCCAGCCAGTGGGGTGCTGCAGACGTGTGGGGCCGCCCACAGGCTGTCACGCGTGCCTGGGTGCGCCCCCTTCCCTCCAGCAATCCCCCTCCCCCCGGGTTATTAACACGTTCCCAGGGATTCTGACAGCCAGCCTGCGCTGGACCCAGCGGCCTCCTCCGGGGCCTTCCAGGCTCCCAACAGGGGTTCCCAGGAGGTGCCCCCCCGGGGCGCTGTGGCTGTCACAGTACCGGGGAGCGGTGATGGCGGTGGCCCTGGGTTGAGAACCCCAGGATGGTGTTGTCTTGCTGCATACGGGACACGCCTGCACACTGCCCCCGGTCCTGTGTCCCGCACAGGTTTCAGATCTACTTCTGTGCAAACCTTGTTTGAAATTTTCTGAACCTAGAACTTTTCTCCGTTTTACATGAGACAACAAAGAATCCTTTGCATGGCTGTAATCTCTGACAATCCCTCTGCTACTTCAGCACTCACTGAACCCTACTCTTTGGCTGTCTTTTTTTTTTTTTAACTTTTTAAGAATCTATTCATTTTTGAGAGATAGAGTGTGAGTGGAGGACGGGGGCGGGAGGGGGAGGACACAGAATCCGAAGCAGGCTTCTGGCTCTGAGCTGTCAGCACAGAGCCCGACACGGGGCTCGAACCCACGAGCAGTGAGATGGTGAGATCATGACCTGAGCCGAAGTCGGTCGCTTAACCGACTGAGCCACCCAGGTGCCCCTGGCTGTCCTTTCCTAATGGCCCAGAGCACCTTCTAGTCGTCCTGGTTTGCATGAATCCACACGTATCAGTAGAAGTCGGTGTAGGTGGTGCCTATATCCATAGTGAAACACACAGGGTATATTTTTTTATATTTAACAGCTTTATTGAGGGATTGTTTATGTACTAGGAAATTTTACTGTTTTTAGTAAACTTACAGTAAATATTAGCATCACCACAGTCAAGTTTTAGAACATTTCCAGCACCCCAGAAAGCTCCCTCCTTGTGTCTGACCCCCTGGGCAATCCACTTCCTACCTATGTCACTTTGCTTTTTGGGGACATGAAACACGTATTTTGTCACCAACTACTTTCCTCTTATTTCGTCTTCATATACGGATGGCATTAAATTAATTTTAAACATGCATGTAGGAAATGTATTCATTTCTTTGGGGTGTAGGAGATGTTCAAATATTTGTCAACGAAAGGGCTCTTTGGGGCATGCCGGGGCCAGAGGGAAAAACGGGTTCTACTCATCAGCAGCCTTCAAGCCAGTCTCTCCTCTGCCCCGGTGGCCTCAGGACCCTCGGAGGTCAGAGTGTTCCCAGTATCTGGCTGGGACACTGGTGTCTTTGCTGAGGCTGCCCCAGTCGCAAGGCGGGATTGCTCCACACGTGTGGTCACACTTCCTGCCCCGCAAGCCAGCCGCATGAGTAATTTGTGTCCTTTTCCCCTCCCACAGGGACTTCCTTCCCCGAGGCTCAGGAATCGTCACCCGGCGGCCTCTCATTCTGCAGCTCATCTTCTCAAAAACAGGTACAGTGAGGCAGCTTACTGCTGCGGCAGGAAATGAGCACGGGCGCAGTGCCTAGCCGGAGTGCGGGGGGCCAATGGCGTCGGGGGTCTTGGGCCGTCATTTGGGCTTGAACTCAGCCTTTTCCATCTGTGCAGGGAAGTTGAAGCGCAGTTCAGTGAACACCCACCCCCCTTGTGTCCTCACTTGTGACCAGGCTGCCAGGTGCCATGTCTGCTTGCTCTGTTGTGGATGACACATTTTTTTTTTTGCTGAATGAACCGTTTCAAAATCAGTAGCAGACATTGGAACACATCAAGCTGGAGGGCGTCCCCTTGCAGTGAGGACGCCTTCCTAGTCACGGGACCACACCCAAGAAAAGTAATCACCCCTGCATGTGATCTTGTGCCCAGCCCATCATCAGGTTGCCAGTTGTCCCCTAGCGACCCTCCCTGGCTAGTTCTGCAGCTGCTGCGATCTGCCCCCTGCTGCACCGCGCTGTCCTGTCTCCTCTTTTCTTTAGGGCCGCATTGCCATGTCAGTCACGCCTTGGATTTTGGAGAGCCACCCGCTGAATGTAGAATGGCCCATATGGAGGCTTTTTTCTGGCTTCCCCTCGGTGGCCTCGGTTTATTTCTGTCCTTTCCACACAAGCCTGGCATGATGTGGGCGTGTCTCCCACAATAAAACCCACTCGGGCCTCCTTGGAAAGCATCTTGGGTCAGAAGCTGGAAGGGGAGAAAGGAGCCTTGGGGGCATGGCCTCACCTCACTCCGGAGTCGCGAGCGGCCTCCATGCTGCTTCCCCAGTGACCTGGAGTATCACCCTTGGTCGGTTCAGCACTCAGTGGGGGCCAGTCTCACCGCACGGCCCGGTTAAACACACCCAAACTAGGAAGGCAGCTGACACACCCCCATTTGACGGGGACACTGACGCTTAGCCGGGTCACCTACCTTTACACTGGGCACCAGATCTGGGACGGGCACCAAGCGAGTCAGACCTCAGACCAGGCTCTCTGCTGTTGGGCCCAGAGTCAGGCTCTCTCGCTTTCATCTTCTGACCCCGCCCAACCCAGCTGGGAGTGGGCGTGGATCCAGTGAGAGGCGATAGCGGATTGGTCCATACCTCCTCCTCATGAGTTCTGCCGTATCATAGGCCACAAGCAAGCCAATGGGCTGCTTCCCCTGGATTCAGCTGTCCAATCAGCTGGGCCCAGACTGGCGGCGGCAGAGCCACAGGTTTCGGTTGACCATGGGTCAGAGTCGCGGAAAGCTTGGCCTGGTGGGTTTCTGCTTCTTATTCAGCAGGTTTCAGCAGTTTGGTGGGGGGAGGAGGGGTGAGAATATGCATTTTTAATGAGTTCCCAGCTGATGGCCGATGCTTCTGGCTCCTGGCCACACAGGGAAAACCTCTGCCCTGCTGGGAAGGCCCTGCCAGCTGAGACTGCCCGGGTTCAGATCGTGACTCTGCAGCTTACTGGCTGTATGATCCCTCAGGAGGGACTGCTGCTCGCCGTGTGTTTTCCTTTCTGGACAGCGAGGATAATAATAGTACCGACTTCGTCGGTTGCCACGAAGACCACGTTATTCAGTACGTCCAACCCCCAGAACAGTGCCTGGCACTCCATGTCCTCCCCGTGTGGTGCTGACTCAGTGGCTGCGGTTTTGTGCTTTCTGCTGGCCTGTCTGGGACGGCCTGCTGGGAGAACGGGTCTGCTGGCTTTCTGTACTGGAAGGTGGTGGGCTGTTTCATGGCGGGAGGGCCTCCCTGCCCCCTCCTTGGTGGCCGTCACCCAGCTGTGGTCCACTGGAGCACTTAATGCATGCCACAGGCTGGTCCGTGCCCAGGGCACACCAGTGACTGGACCAAGGCTGCTGCCACCACCAGTCACTTGCCCATCTGGCACTCCATCGGTGCCGGGGAACAGAAGTGGGACACTTGGGGTGAGACCAGCAGGGAGACAGGCAGGCCTGGCCCCCACCAGATGGGAGTGTGTGTGTGGAGAGGGGAGGCTGACTAACTTCATCCTGGAGGGCGGGGCACCCAGGGAGCCTCCGAAGAAGTGATGTTGGAGCCGAGGCTGACGGAACTCTCCTTCCCAGCAGAGGGTGGCAGATGTGAAGAGCAGTGAAGGTGGAAACGGAGGGTGCACATCAGCCTCATGCCTGGCCTGGATTGAGGCTGGGGTCTCTGTTCCTGTCATCCCCACTTTACAGAGGAGGGAACTGAGGCTTCCAGAGATGAGGCCACTTGCCCGAGAGCACGCAGGAGGGTCACCGTGAGAGCCCAGCCTGAAACCCATGTGGTGGGGTGCACCCTAGGGCCAAGGTGTCAGTTGATCAGATCCTGTGGCTGCTGGTGAAAAAGAGACCACAGGAGCCAGCCCAGGCTAGGGGACCCGGAGGAGGTAGAAGTGGTGCCTGGGGACCAGTAGGGACGGGGTGGCCGCCATGGAGATAGGGTCGTGGTTGGATCCTGGTGGGTGGGTGGTGGAGGTGGGGAGAGAGGCCCAGGTATCCCATGTGGAAGTGGCCTTGCTGTGTCTCAGCTCACATAGTCTTCTTTCCTCACCTGACGGTGGCATCTCCAGTCTCTCTCTTTCTCTCTCTCTTTTTATTTTTGAGAGAGAGAGAGAGAGATCATGAGCAGGGGTGGGGCAGAGAGAGAGGCAGGACAGTGGGTCCGAAGCAGGCTCCGCACTGTCAGCACAGAGCCCGATGCAGGGCTCGCACCCACGAACTGGCGATCATGACCTGAGTCCAAGTTGGATGCTTAACCGACTGAGCCATCCAGGTGCCCCTTGAGTCTCCTACTGGTGCCAGTAGCTGTGTGCCCACTCTGCTGGAACTCATCTGGGTGCCAGAGAGGCAGAACAGGGTGGCAGACATGGGGTGCTGTTGTCAGGCCGAGAAGGGAAAGGATGAGGTGTGGGAGAGTATATTGGACATTGGATCTACTCTGGGAGAACATTCTAGGCAGAGGCGACAGCATGTGCAAAGCTGTGAGGTGGGGGAGGGGCAGGAGGCAGGGGACGTGGCCTGGGAGTCTGGTGAGGGATTCAGGCAGTGAGAGCCCAAAGAGCACTTGGGTGGGGAGACCTGGCTCAGCCACCAGCTGCCTTGTGCAGGAAGGACGTGCAGGGATAGGTTTGCGGGCGGGAGGCCAGGGAGGGGTTAGTCTAGAGCCCTGCAAGAGGTTATGAGGCCTGGCCCAGGCCAGTGCTCTGAGGGTGAAGTTCAGTCTAGAATGACCCTGAGGTGGAGGGAGGGGGTGTCCAGGGCGATGGACAGCAGAGGTGCCCGGGCTGGGTGGGGGGTGGGACACCCCACTAGCAGGAAGGATGAAGCTGGTGTAGCTGGGTGTAGGTGGGATGTGCTGATTGGCCGAGGGCCCTCTAGGGAGTAGACTTTTGTCGTGCCCACTCTGGAGAACAGGACTCTGGAGCCCCGCAGCTGACCCTTACAGTCCCGGGCCTGGGCCAGCTGGCCTCCCTCTCTGTGTCTCGGCTTCCTCATCTGTAAGACGGGTGCTAGTGGTACCCCCTCTGTGGCCCCAGCACTCCATGTGGCTTTGACATGGCTGCCGACTCCCGTGGGGTCTGGGGGCCCACGATGTGACTTAGAGGCTGGGTCTCAGCCCTCCTCTCTGAGGCCTGGGACACCCAGTGATGTCTGGCTGCTGGTCCAGAGTACTCTTGGTGAGCCATTACTTTTAACTTTTTTTTTTTTTTTAAGTAGGCTCCGTGCCCAGCGCAGAGCCCAACACCAGGGCTTGAATTCACAACCCTGAGATCAAGAGTCAGATGCTTAACCAGCTGAGCCGCCCAGGCGCTCCAGACTTTTAATCTGCTTCGTTTAAAAATTACCTAAGACTGAACGGGGGCACCTGGCTGGTTTAGTCAGTAAAGCATGTGATTCTTGATCTCAGGGTTGTATGTTTCAGGCCCGCGTTGGGCACAGAGGTTACTTAAAAAGAAAATCTTAAAAAAAAAAAAATTACCTAAGGCTAGAGCCGCCAGGAATTTTGATGGCTCCCTGGTGAACCGTGATCCTCTGGGAGCCACCCCTTGGTCTTGTAAACCCTGGGTGCGGGGGACTGTTCTTGTGTGGAGTGTGGCCTCCAGAGCCTTCCTTCCCTTGACCTTGACTGCTGCTCTCAGAGGTCAGAGAGGGGATGGCAGGGCTTGGCTCCCAGCTCTCTTCTTAAAGCTTTGTGACCCTGATAGGGCCTTGCTGGCCTCTGGGACCTTGCCTCCTCCTGGTCCCCTCGCCGCAGCCACAATCCCCCTCTTCACTCACCTTCAGGATCAGCTCATCCATTTGTGCCTCCAGGCCTTTGTCTCCCAAGGTCCTCCTCCTGCTGGGTGGGCCCCCGCCCCCGCCCCATCATTGCTGCCTGCTGTTCCTCCTCAGGTAACCCCATCCTGTTCTTGTATTCTTACTGGTTTCTCGCCCCCAGAAGTCCGTCCCAGAAAGCACTGATCTGCTTTGTTGTGGGATCATCGACAGCCCTTTCTCCAGCACCTGTCCTGTGGGCCTGGTCCCCACGGGGCCTTTCCTCTGAAGCTGGTAGACTCTGCAGCGTTCGGGGCATGGCCTTGTCTCTTGATGAGGAAGCAAGAGCCAGGAGCTCATGAGAGTCAGCCTGGGGGCCGCCCGGATGCTGGCTGTGGCTGTCGCTCTCTCCCGTACGTGGGGTGGGGTTCTCCCAGTTTCTGGTGGACATTTCACCCTGTGGGTGGCGCTCAGCTCCATTCTGACACCACCTTCCTGGGGAGAGTGTCCCATCCCACAGCGGAAGGGCTCAGCCCCTCCAGCCTGTGGTCTTCCGCCCCCACCGCCAGTCACAAGTCCGGGTTGTCACCTGTGCGTCTCGCCCCCTGGCTGTAGATCTGAGGTCCCCATGACCCCCTCCCAGCTCCTCCACATGTTCACCAGCCGGGAAGTTCTCTGAAGCCTGGCCTCTGGGTGCTTCATGGAGGCCTCATCACATAGGCACGATTGATTGAATCATTGACCTTCGGTGATTGATTCAACGGAGCCCCTCGTCCTGCCCAACCCCAACGGAGTAGGGGTTGGGCAGGGCGGGGCTAAAAGTTCCAGGCTTCTAATCACATAAATTGGTCCCCCTGGCACAGCCCCCCCTCCTTACGTGCTTTCCAGAAGTCACGTCATTAAACTATTGTGTCGTTGAGAGGGGTTTGGGCTCAGGCTCCTAAAGACACCTTTGTCACACTTATCACTTAGGACATTCCAAGGACTTTAGGAGCCCTGTGTCAGAAATGGAGGGTGGAGCTCCAAACGTGCATTTCTTACTGTAAATCTCAACAGCCCGCCTTCCCGGTGGGTGGCTGTGTCCTAGGTTGGGAGGTCTTCACACTTGTCTCCAGTCAGAGGAGCTGCAGGGCCCTTCAGACTCGCAGGTGCCGCACGCTCCTCTCGGTTGGCTAAAGCCTCTGCACTGTCCCCCTCGATTGGCTCCATTCGATCGTGTGGTACTCAGGGTCTCTCAGGTGTGTCTGAGTCCCCGAGTCACTCCCCCGCCCCGTCCCGGCCGGCCTGCCTGTCGACGCCAGGTTTGCAGGAAGGCAGACCCCATCTCCTGCCACCAGAGTCACCCTGGCAGTTCCACTCCTCGCGGGGTTGACCATGGGGAAGGGACAGGGAAAGTCCATGAAGCCCCGGGCAGGGCTGCTCTGTGCAGAGCCCTGAGACCCCGAGGTGGCCCCCCGAGGTCTCCTGACAGGCAGCTAAGCTGGCTGTGTGCCCCCTGTGGGCCCAGCACTATGGAATTTGATTTCATAGCAGCCCCACACCTGGGTTCAATGTTGTCTCATTTCCTTGTGGGGAAACTGAGGCACGGGGGTGGGGATGGCGAGGCTGGAACTCTGAGCTGGGAGTGGCTAGGCACGCCCATCTCTGTCTCTCTCCTGTCACCTCCCCATGTCGCCAAGGTGCCTGATTCAGCCTTTCCAGGCTGGAGAAGCCGGGCCGAAGGCAGGTTGTTGCAGAAGAGCTTGGGCATTTCACAGTCTGCCCGCGGGCTGGGGTCGGTGCCTTCGGTCCTGTGGGCCTCCTCCGGCTCCTTTAAAACGGGAAGGTCCTAAGTCCCCTCAGGAAGCCAGGCCTGAGGGAACAGGGGCCACTGTCATAGGGCTGCTTCCTTGGGCCCCGGTGGCCTGATACCCAGAGGGTGGCTGCATGTAATTGTCATCTCCCTTCTGAGGACCTTTCTTTTTTTTGAAATAAATTTATTTAATTAAAAAAATTTTTTTGAGACCAAGCGAGTGAGGGAGGGGTAGAGAGGGGGTGAGCGAGAATCCCAAGCAGGCTCTGCACTAACAGTGCAGGGGCTCGAACTCACGAACCTTGAGATCATGACCTGAGCTGAAGTCGGGCACTTAACCAACTGAGCCACCCAGGTGCCCCTTGAGGGGACCTTCTTTTTTTTCCCCCCTTTATTATTTTTTAAAATTTATTTCTGAGACAGAGAGAGACAGCATGAGCAGGGGAGGGTCAAAGAGAGGGGGAGATACAGAATCTGAGACAGGCTCCCGGCTCTGAGCTGTCAGCATAGAGCCCAATGCGGGGCTCGAACCCACAAACCCTGAGATCATGACCTGAGCCGAAGTCGGATGCTTAACCGACTGAGCCACCCAGGCGCTCTGAGGGGACCTTCTTGAAGGGCCCGAGAGATGGCCCAAGTGGGGATTGGCTGCTTAGCACAATGGGGACCCAGTTGGGACTCAAGAGAGTGATGTCCTCCTAGGCTGTGGCACCTAACGATTTTTAATAGGTCACTTGATAAGTTTTATTAAACAACCACTAGGCACCAGGCGCCGGGTAGAGTGGTGACCCCCTAAGTGTGCTCTCTTGCAGCTCCGGCCTTAGCAGGGGACACCTGAGCCTGTGGTGTGTCAGGGTGAGGGCCGCCGTGGAAGAGGGTGTAAAGTGCCAGGGTATCTCCTGGGTCCCTGGTGGTCAGGGTGGGCCTCCCAGCGGAGGTGTTTAGGGCCGAGACCTGAAGGAGATGAGGGAACAAGCCCTGGAGGGAGGGCAGAGCCTCTTTCTAGAAAGAGCCATAAGGGCATTCACTGTCCCCACAGTGAGGATGCGGGCAGGAAGACCCGTGGTGGGAGAGGGTGGCTGGCGCCTCTGGGTCAGCAGCACGAGTGCTGGACAAGGGCCCGGGTTATTGCTTCACTCCTGGCTTGTGCCAGGCCCGGCCCTCCCCCCACCCCCAGGCTGTCCCTCCTCCCAGGGAAGGGCGTGGCTCCAGGGCCCGGTGGCAGTGGCCGGGTGTGTGGCTGTCAGTGCTGCAGCAGGGGCCAGGGACTGGCGGGACTGGACTGGTCGGGTCATCTGTGCACGAGCGAGGGCGGACTAGGAAACTGGCAGCCGGGCTGGGGACGGAGGGCCGTGGCTGCTGGGGACGAGCTCCGTCGTCCCAGACCCTGAGCTCAGCCTCAGGGCCTCCGATTTACTCTTTACTCTTTGGGATCATTAAAAAATCAAAAATCTTTAGCGTTCCTGCAAATACAGGGCTGTGGAGCCCCCGGCAAAGCCCCTCCTGCCTCTTTCTCAGGGAGCCTGGCCCAGAGGCCGAAGTGACCCAGGGAGGCTTCCGTCCTTCCGCAGACGCCCTGGGCCCAGAGCATCCTTGGGGAATGGGGAAAGTGGCCACTGCAGAGAGATGGTGCAGGCACGCGCTCTGCCCACTGCTGCCCCTGCCTGGCTCCATCAGCACTGGGCCTGTATGGTCAAGAGGAGCTTGGGAAGGAAAGAAGGAGGAAGGTGGCGGGGGGGGGGGGGAGAAAAAAGAAGCAGGTGGCCTTGCCGGCCCCCGTCCCTGTCCAATCTTCCATATATACAGCTTGGTGGCCTTGGAGTTGGGCCCCCTTATAGAAGCTGAGGCAGGGACCGTGTTATCTTTCTGATAGTCATTCACTCACACGTGCAATTATTGAGCACTTCCGGAGGTATACTCAGAGGGATCCCCGGGGGCCCAGAGTGACTAGCGCAGATTCAGATCTCTGCCCTAGCAGGTGGACCTTCTCATAGGGAGCCAGGAAAATGCACAGGATGAGGAGGTCGGCGTTGTTAGAAGGTAGCCGTGCTTGGAGGGTCATAAGGTGCAGAAGGAGGAAAGAGATTGGAGAGGTTTATCCTGTTGGGTGGGGGCCAGAGCTGGCCTCATGGAGACGGTGACACTTGAACAGACCTGAGGGAGGCTAGGGAAGGAGCCTGCAGGAAGAGAGAAGAGCCAGTGCAAAGGCCCTGAGGCAGAAGCCCAGAGTGGCTGGAGGAGAGTGAGTTGAAGTCAGAGCTGGGGATGTGGTTAGCTGGGAGCCATGGGTGGCTCTGAGGAAACAAGGGCTGAGGTCTGGCTTTAAGAGGGTCAGTGGAGGGGCGCCTGGGTGGCTTAGTCGGTTAAGCGTCCGACTTTCACTTGGGTCACGACCTCGCGGTTCGTGGGTTCGAGCCCCGCGTCGGGCTCTGTGCTGACTGCCAGCTCAGAGCCTGGAGCCTGTTTCAGTCTGTGACTCCCTCTCTCTCTGACCCTCCCCTGCTCACGCTGTCTCTCTCTCTCTCCTAGAAATAAATAAAAAACAATAAAAAAAATTAAAAAAAAAAATAAGAGGGTCAGTGGTGTGGGGGAAAGTGAAAGCAGGCTTGGTGGAAGCTTTTTAATGTTGATATGAACCCCGGAATCCAGCACGCAGTTCAGAAGTGACCAGGAGCGCAGTAGAGTGGGCCGTGAGGGGGATGGGCCCAGAACGTATGGTTTCTGCTGCCTGTTGGGTCCCTGGGGAAGAAGCTGTGGTTTACTGGCACCGTCTGCACATCCTGCCCGTGAAGGAGTTGGTACAAGGGGAGGCCGCCACTGGGCTCCAGAGCCTGCCAGAGCCGGCAGGTCCTGGTCCCCACAAATACAGGCCCAGGGGGACCTGGCCCTGACCGGGGGGGAGCCCGGGATGCAGGATGATGTGTCAGGTGGCGTGGAGTTTAGGAAGGCTTCTCGGGGGAGGCAACAGGCAGGCGGGCCCTGGAGGAGGCGGAGCAGGTACCGAGTCTGGCAGAGCAGAGGGCCTGTGTCCTGGCCCCCAGTCCCTTCCCCGCGGCTGTGCTCCTGGAAGGGGTGTGGTTTCCGGTGGGTGCCTTGAGCCGGATGAGAACTGAGTTTTGCTGTGGGGGGTTGGGGGGCTGAGCCATTTATGGTGGCCGCTGCCTGAAGAGCAGTCAGGTGTTTCCTCTTGTCCCTGTGGAGGCTAGAGCGAGACTGTCCTTGGGAACTGGGTCAGCTGATGGGGGCGGGGGCTGGGATCCCAGCTCCTCCAGCGAGTGTCCTCACAGCCCCTGTTCCCCAGGGGCCAGAGCCCATGGGGGAAGTGGCGCTCGGTGATCTGAGCCCACAGAGTCCCCCTGACCTGAAGCAGAGAGGTTCAGAGAGGTTAACAGCCTGCCGGTGGCCTCACAAAGGCCACGTGGCTTGAGAGAGAGCCGCTACCTGGAGACAGTATCTGAACTCCAAATCCCCGCTCCCCCACCAAGCTCGGGCCGAGTCGCTTCACCTCTCTGGGCCTCCATTTCCACATCTGCAGTATGGGCATCATGGAGATGCCTGCCTGCTAAGGTGCTCGCCCTACAGGGCTTGGCCAGAGCCGGTAGGGGCCGAATGTTGGCCGTGGGTTGTTAGGTTATTAGCTGGGATGGCGACCCTCTTTGCACTCACTTCTCTCTGCCTTGTGACGCGTCTGGGGAGAGAGTCTAGACCTGCTGGGCTTTCTCCGTCGTAGGGCTCCATCTCTGTCCTTTGTACCGAGGCAGCTGATGGTGTCAGTGCTGCGATTTGTGTAGCCCAGTCTCCTCCTCCTGGAGGCGTGGGGGCGATCTCTAGTTCCTTACTCTTAGAGAGCTCACAGCTCTGTGCATCTCGGCCTGTCCGTAGTGGTCCAGGTCTAACTTTCTTTTTTTTAACTTTTATTCATTTTTGAGACAGAGACAGAGCATGAGCAGAGGGAGGGGCAGAGAGCGAGGGAGACACAGAATCCGAAGCAGCTCCAGGCTCTGAGCTGTCAGCAGCACAGAGCCTGACATGGGGACCCCCACCTCACAAACCACGAGATCATGAACTGAACCGAAGTTGGATGCTTAACTGACTGAGTCCCCCAGGCGCCCCCGTAGTGGTCCGGTTCTTTGGGCTGACTTCCTTCCATCCCCTCAGTATCCCTGCAGAGCCGTGGTGTCTGAGCCTGCAAGCCCCCTGCCTCCCCAGCATTTACTGTGAAAACACGCTCCTAGGGAAAAGATGAAGAATTGCACAGCGAACGCCTGTCGGCTCGGTACCTACACATCTGAGGATGAACACCTTTTATTCTTGCTTTTTCCTGTGTCTGATGGGGCCACCACTACTTGGTAGTCACTTACTTGTGGCCCGGACCCTTGGCATCAGTATGGCTTTTAGATACTCCAGGCTCAGAAGGCGTGAAGAGGGGCGCCTGGGTGGCTTAGTCGGTTAAGCGTCCGACTTTCGCTTAGGTCATGATCTCACGGTTCGTGGGTTCGAGCCCCGTGTCGGGGCCTGTGCTGACTGCCAGCTCAGAGCCTGGAGACTGTTTCAGTCTGTGACTCCCTCTCTCTCTGACCCTCCCCTGCTCGCGCTGTCTCTCTCTCTCTCCTAGAAATAAATAAAACATTTAAAAAAAATTTTTTTAAAAAAAGAAGGCGTGAAGAGGCTCCTGTGTCCACATGGGACCCCGCCCAGAAAGCAATTCTCCTGAGGGGTTCACATCTAGGTGGGGGGCCCTGTGATCAGCCAGGAGATGAGGCGAGACAGTGAGACGGGCTTTAGTGAGGCCACAGCTCTCCATACTGTGCCACATGCCTTGGGGAGGAAGGACAGATGGGCCCCACGGACGTGTGGCCAGCTCCAGGTCTGTTTAGGATGGGTGGCTTCTCTTTGACCCACAGCGAGGGAGGTTCTGACGTCAGGACTCAGGCTCACGTCTAACAGCAAAGCGGAAGCTTCATCACGTGTGCACCCCCCGTGGTCCGGTGACACACGCTGGTATTTCCTCTTCTGTTCATCAAAAAAATCACAGATGCTGGTTACACCCACCTGTTGGGTTTTGTTTGTTTTGTTTTTCTCAGAGTTTATCACAGCGCGTGATTTCACAAAATACCTCATGAGAGTTTCCATCCCTCGGGGATAGGACCTTCCTTGCTGGTTTTGTTCCTTGAGGGGTTCAGGGTCTGGAAGGGGCCTTGGCCTGTAGGAGCGCCCCCCCCAGTACTCACTGCAAGAACGACTCTTGCGCCCCAAATTCCTGGAGCACCTGTGACCGATGCTGCGCTTCCCCTGCTTGCCCAGGCGCCTGTCCCAGGAGGCCATCTGCCCCCTTGCTGCTCCGTCCCCTTTCGAACATTCTTTCTTTCTTTTTCAGAATATGCCGAGTTTTTGCACTGTAAGTCCAAAAAGTTTACAGACTTTGATGAGGTCCGACAGGAGATCGAAGCGGAGACCGACAGGGTCACGGGGACCAACAAAGGCATCTCCCCAGTGCCCATCAACCTGCGGGTCTACTCGCCGCACGGTAGGCCGCACAGGCGCAGGCGCTTCGGGGCGGGGGCCGAGGGAGGTCGGGTCTGAAGCACTGTGACGAAAAATATGACCCCCTCCATTTTCCTTCACGCGCACGCAGCCCTCTTGATCTCTGTCTTCCCGCTTTCGGTAGGGACATGGTATTACAGAGAATCAGTCTCAGCTCTTAAGGAAGCACAGCATGCTGGGAAGACTGTTGGGGAGGGGGTGACCAGGGCCAGTTGCAGCCCTGCACCTCTGAGGAAAGGCGTGGCCACAGTGTGGCTCCCAGGAGATGGCGGCCACAGAATGTGACACCAGCCCAGGGGAGCCGGGGCCTCTGGGTCTAGCAGCGGAGCCAGAAAGCCATTTTTCCCTGCAAAATGTTCTGATTTTTAAAACTCTGCCTCGTTTACCCAGAGCGGCCTGCCATGCTGCACAGCTTCTGGCCCTGGGCCGTGAACTGCTAACTCACATGGCATTTGGGGCATATTCCAGCATACTCTTAACTCCTCAGTAGGAGTTCTTTGAGATGAATTTTGAAATTTACTCATTTTTGGTTAAATGATGCCTGTACATGGCTCAGATTACAAAAAGCTGTATAGCAAAAACCTGCCCTGCCCTCAGTGTTATAAATGTGTTTTATATTTTACTGCCTTAAGTAAATAATTATGAATATGTATGTGTGTGCCACGTGTGTGTCTTTCACCACTTTTACTCAAGTTGTAGCCTGCATAAAATGCCACTTTTTTTTTTTAATTTTTTTTTAATGTTTTATTTATTTCTAGGAGAGAGAGAGAGAGAGAGAGAGCGTGAGCAGGGGAGGGTCAGAGAGAGAGGGAGCCACAGACTGAAACAGGCTCCAGGCTCTGAGCTGGCAGTCAGCACAGAGCCCGATGCGGGGCTCGAACCCACAAACCGCGAGATCATGACCTAAGCGAAAGTCGGACGCTTAACCGACTAAGCCACCCAGGCGCCCCTAAAATGCCACTTTTTTTGTATGAGTACAGCTCCCAAGTGTGTCTCTTATCAGAGTATCATCTTTTTGTTTTTTATGGTAAAGATTGGTGAACGACGGCCTTTGGTCATGGCTGAATTGATAGGCGCAAGTTTACTTAGCCCCAGAGAGAAGTTCTAGCCTTCTAGTGCAAACGTCCCGATTTAAAACTGCACTTAAATAGTGCAAAAGAGAGGGGCTGCCTGGGGGAGGGGGCCCTGGAAGAGGAGCTGCTGGATCAAAGGGTGTGATCTGGTTGGAGGACCGGGAATCCTGTGGCCCGGACCTGCCCGCTCCCCCCCGCTCCCTGCCCAGGACTTGGAGAAGTGGGCTGGGTAGCCGTGCCTCCCTTCCTCTATCTCTGATGACCTTTCTCTCTGGCTTCCCTACTAGTGTTGAACCTGACCCTCATCGACCTCCCGGGCATCACCAAGGTGCCCGTGGGGGACCAGCCCCCAGATATCGAGTACCAGATCAAGGACATGATCCTGCAGTTCATCAGCCGGGAGAGCAGCCTTATCCTTGCCGTCACCCCTGCCAACATGGACCTGGCCAACTCGGACGCCCTCAAGCTGGCCAAGGAGGTCGACCCCCAAGGTGACTGCTGAGCCCCCACAGTAGGAGGTCCCCTCCTGCGTGCCTGGGAGCATGGCGACTGCCACGCATCCTGGGTTCCAAGCCACTGATGTTCCCTTTGGTGCGTGACCCCTGGGAAAAGGCCCCCCCGGGATGCAGCATCTCCCTCGGGTCCAGCAATGCCGGAGGGCTGCCCCTGGGAGGCTCTCGGGTAGCGGCTGGACATTCGTCTGAGGCTTGGTCCCCGCTGTCAAAATGGCACCAGCACTGCTGAGCGCTGAGAGGACTGGTGTCCCCGTAGCCACTCGGGCCAGGCGGGGGTGGGGTACAAGGGTGATGACCTAATGAAGCCCAATGGGGTTATAGGGAGTTGTGGGGACTGTGGCATCTGTCGCTCAGGGCATTCGGGGTCAAACGTTAACGTTTATTAAGTATATGTCATTGAAGTACCTGCTCTGTGTGGGGCTCTGCTTTGGCCTTGGGACCCCTACAGGGGACAGAATGGACAGGGTCCCTGCCATGGGGGACTTGACATTTCAGCGGGGGCGACAGAAGACAATAAGGAAAGAAGCAAGTGGGACAGTTTCAGCCAGAAGTGAGCGCCGAGGAAAATCAGACCGTTTGAGACTGGCTGGGGTGGGAGGGGGTCCGAGGCCTCTGAAGACGAGAGGTTTCAGGCAAGACCAGAATGATCAATGATGGAAAGAGGCAGAAGCCAGGGAAACGGACAGGGATGCTAACTAGGCTGGGCAGGACGGGAGCCTGGGACGCCCAGGACACACGACGCCGGCGTGGCCAGGGCAGAGCAAGGCGGAGGGAGGACAGGGGGGCAAGGCTGGGGTGCGACAGACCTTCCAGGGCCTCGGTGGCTGCCGGGGGCAGCTGGCTGTGCCCTGAGCGTGGAGTGGGACACACACTCAGATAACATTTTGCAAAATGTCCTCCGACTGCCTGATGCCATGTTCGGAGGGAGTGGGGGACCAGGGAGGAGCTGAGGAACGACGGGCCCTGGGCGTCCGCTGCCTGGTTTCCAGCCCTGCCCAGGCCTGAGGGCGGTCGGGGAGGGCGGGCAGCGGATGGCCCTGTCGCGCACTGGGCTGTGAGCTCCTCAGACTCGAGGGCTGCGCGCTCAGTATCTTTGTCCCCCAAAGGATGTGCTGTGTCCCCAGGGTCATCCCAGGTGGACATTCTCCCCCAGGAGAAGCCGCCCCTGCCCACAGCCCCCTTCTGCCCCCTGTCCAGTCCCACGGAAGAGAGTGGGGTTGTGACAGATGCCACGAGGCTTGACCGGGCAGTGAGAGATGGGTGTGTGTACAGTTATGTTGCACCTGTGACCTCATTGCTGGGGTTCTTCCTTAAAGAGAACATTTTTCTGGCTTTGAAAGTATTCCTAATTCATCCTTCTTACCAGCACGTCACCAACTGTAAAATACAGAACCTAAAAGGTGACTGCAACCCTCCCCCTGCTGGGACAGGAGTGGCCACAGTCGGTAAATAACCTTTCGGAGTTTCTTCTCCCATGGATACTCACGTTTTTAAAACCGGGGTGGTCTTTCCTGGTTTTTCTGTAACGTGCATACGTGTTTCTCTGTTCTCAGGGACACCCCTGCGTGACATCCACCCAACGGGCTGCTGTTGCCCGCTCTTTGTTCTTGAGCATTTGGGTCGATTCTTGTCTTTCATAAATGATTATCCGGTGAAATCTGACATTTCCAATTGAGTCAGTGCCCCCCCCGTCACATCCCTCTGCCGCACTCTCTCTGCCCCTCCCCGCCCTCCCTGGCAAACTTGGGGGGGAGTATTCACGGCCGTGGCTCCTTTGACCTCCAGAAAGGCAATGCCATCTCCCAGGCTCACAGCCGAGTGTGAGCGGGCAGGGGCATCAGGGAGCACATGGCTGGGCTCACTGACCCCCCCCCCCAGCACCCTCTGGAGATCTCCCCGGGCCTCCCGCGTGTCACACGTGCCTAGATGTCCACGCACGCGCTAGCGCGGAGGGCCCCCTTGGGCACCGGCGGGGTCACTGATCTGTAGGTGTACAGCTCTGCTGGGAGGGGTCCCTTAGTTCTAGGTGACTGGAGACAGGAGGAATCCTGTGGGATGGTGTCCAGAGCGGAATTTTGGCCATTCAGGTGAAAGGGGACCCTAGAAACCATCGCCGTGGGTTTGCGTATCATGTTGGGACCTTGCAGGTGACTCAGCACAGCACAGAGACTGACCCGGGACTTGGGTTTCCGGGAGGTTTTCCTGACACTGCAGCCACAAGGTGCTGTCGCAGATCATGGGAATGACCATGACGGTGGCCAGTGTTTACTGATCGAGCATTTGTCACAAGCCACGTGTGTCTCCATGGACCGCCCACTGAGATCAGTGTGGCTGTTGGCTTCGCTTGGCATGAGGGAAACTGGGGTTCAGGCAGGTGACGTTATGGCTTGTCCCAGGTCTCACGGCCTGGAGGTGGGGACCCCCAGGTTGCCAGCCCAGACTCGTTTCTGACGGCATCCTATGACCTCTGGGCTCTTTCAGGCCTGCGGACCATCGGCGTCATCACCAAACTCGACCTGATGGACGAAGGCACTGACGCCAGGGACGTCCTGGAAAACAAGCTTCTCCCCTTGAGAAGAGGTGCGGCTGGGCAGGGACAGGGGCCACAGGGCGGAGCAGCTGGACATACGTTCAGATGGTGTTTGTTTTCATCCTTATCATTACTGAAACCTGGGCAGATGCCAGGAAGTACACACAGATAAACCCTCAGTATTGCCTGCTTCCCCGTCGCCCAGAGTGACTGCTTTTCCATCTCAGTACAAGCCCTTCTGTCTTCACGCCTCCTCGTACATGTCTTTTTCCTGTAATGTGTATACGTTCGCTTTCCAGTTACGTGGTTAACACCTGCTCACTTGGGGAGCATAAAGAAGCCTACAGAGAAAGGAAACCAAAGTCATCCCCACCCCAGCCTCTCTCACTAATTCATACTTGGTGGCTTTCCTCCCAAAAAGTTCCTTAGGATCCGTAATTTCTCTTAATTTTCATGCTTGCTTTCTGTAATGAGCATTTTTAAACCTTTTTTTTTTTTTAATGTTTATTTTTGAGAGAGAGAGAGAGAATGGAGGAGGGGCAGAGAGAGGGAGACAGAATCGGAAGCAGGCTCTAGGCTCTGAGCTGTCAGCACAGAGCCCGATGCGGGGCTCAAACTCGTGAACCCTGAGATCATGACCTGAGCTGATGTCGGATGCTTAACTGACTGAGCCACCCAGGCGCTCTGTTGTTGTTTTAAGCCATTTCTTTCTTATTTTTAAAAATTTTATTTATTTTAAATATTTATTTTTGAAAGAGACAGTGTGCGCACACGCATTGGCAGGGAGAGGACAGAGAGAGAAGGGGACAGAGGATCTGAAGCGGGCTCCGTGCTGGCAGCAGAGAGCCCGACATGGGGCTTGAACCTGCAAACAGAGATCATGACTTGAGCTGAAGTCAGATGCTTAACGACTGAGCCACCCAGGTGCCCCCACACCATTTCTTTCTTAACGGCTTCCCTTCTGTGCCGCATTCCTTCTCTCTGGAGTCTGCTGTCAGCTCCGGGCCCCTTCTGGGCCAGTGGTGTGGCCAGCACCATTTAGATCTTCCCTTTTGCCCCTGGGCATTCCCTCCTCCAGTCGGGGACAGGCTTGGTTTCCCTGCCCCCAGCCCTGCTGAGACACCAAGTAACGAGACATGGGTCCCGATGAGGATGGAATGTGGTCAGGGCAAAGCCCACACTCCCGTTTAGTGGCCAGGGTCACGGGCCGAAGAGGGAGTCCGTGTCTGGAGGTTTAGGAAGGAAGGGTTGGCGCTGAATCTGGAAGCGGACCCCTCATGTCCTCACACCCTCTGCCATCCCCCCACCCCCATCCCTGCTCATTCCACACGTAGTGGGCCCAAATCTTGGCCCCCGAGGGGTGCTGCCTGGACTCGGCATTGCCGCCGGGGGGCCGGTGACACAGGCCTCGGCTTCCTTCCTGCCCACTCCCCACTGTCACCATCTGCCCTTCTCTGCCTTCCTGTCCGTGTCCCAGGAGGTAAGCCCCTCCCCTCCTGGCCCTGACCACCTGCTCCTGACTTGCGCCCTCAGGCCTCCCTCCCCGACTGCTCCCCTGTGCCCTGTGGCCTTAGAATCTCTCTCTCGGTTTCCCAAAGGCTCTGAACTGCCGCACCTTCAGGAACCAAAATCCAAGCCAGACCGCTCCCCGCTGTTTGCGTGCATGCTGTCGCGTGGATGGTGGCGAGCTTGGGTCCTCTCAGGCCTGGGTTCACCTCTTGATTCTCCCGTGGCGCCTCTCCGTGACCTCCCCTCACTCACTCCCCCTCCTCTGTGACATGGACGTAATGACAAATGCAGAGAGGATGAAGGTTTCTGAGTGTGGACTGTGGCTTGTGGCCCAGTCTGTGCGTGGCCTGTGGCACAGGGTCCCTGTCTGTGCCTGCGCCTGGCGCAGCCCCGCACCTGGTCCACGGTGGGTGTCCGGGCACCTCGGCTCACCTGGCCCTGCCCCTGCGCCCCTCTCCCCCGCAGGCTACATCGGCGTGGTGAACCGCAGCCAAAAGGACATTGAGGGCAAGAAGGACATCCGCACGGCGCTGGCGGCCGAGAGGAAGTTCTTCCTCTCCCACCCTGCCTACCGGCACATGGCTGACCGCATGGGCACCCCCCACCTGCAGAAGACCCTGAACCAGGTACGGCCAGGAGTTTGTGCCGGGGCGGGTCCACAGTGGTGCTGGCCTTGGTCTAGAGCCAGCGCTTGTTTTAGCAAAGCGAGCTCAGTCCACATTTGCTTCAGGGCCTGGGGAAGCGTGGGCACTCAGTAAGTCGGTACCAGCTCTGTTGCCGGTGCTGTTACTTTAAGTACCGCCAGAAGGGTCTGGTCCCGTGCCCTGACGCTTGCGTAGGTTACACACGTGTGGCCTGCCCCAAGGCAGGGCGGCCGGGAGTGGTGGCCGGGACCTCCCCAGGAGCACTGTAGAGCCTGACCTTCTTGGGTCCAGAGCCCACCCCACCTCTGACTGGGTGACCCGGCCTCTCTGAGCCTCCGGCCTCTGTTCCTCAGTTGCGCACCGACACCATCGCTGCCCCCAAGGGTGCTGGCATCCGCTTCGTGCCCAGCAGGCACGTTTTGTGAAACGCAGTGGGAGTCGGATACCAGCATTGCACTTTCTACTGCTCTGGGTTTTTTTTTTTTTTTTTACAGGGAATGTATTCATACCCGGTTTATAAACAACACGGGTATCGATAAACGTGCAGCGAGGCGCCCCCATCTGCCCCTCCCTTCCGCCCTGGCTGGCTACTGTCAGCACGGCTACGTCTCTTTCTGTCCGCAGAAGCAAAGAGGACTTTCGAGAATCCCATTTCTCCGTTTCTGGCCACGAACGATGCCATGAGCTCCCCCACCCCTTGCTTCTGAGGGGGTTTTGCTCAGCAGCCTCCTGAGGGGGCCGTGCAGGAAAGAACCCTGCTCGCTCTCTGTTGCGGCCACAGAGCGCCCTCTGAACAGGCCCGCCCGTCTTCTCATCTCCCTGGTCTGTAAAGGCTGCCGTCACTGACACGCTCAGGACATTTGATGCACGTGTCGATTTCTCTGGCGAGCAGGGTCCCTGACGGGGGCTCACTGTAACGGGCGGCCTGTGTGCAGGGTCTGTCCTGGTTTGCCCACCCAGCGCGGCAGGACCCCCCCCACCTCCTTAAGACTTTATGGCAGCTTCCTGGAAGGTGGGCAGGGACCAGAGCCACAGCGAGGCGTTTCTTCGCGTGTGCAGTGGGGACGCAGCGGCAACACAAGAGCCGGCCTGTCCTCAGGGAAGGCATTTTTTCTAACGGGGGCAGGGAGGGGACAGACTCGGGACAAGTCACCACATCCCTGCACTGTCAGGCGTTAGTCGTGGGGCCATGAAAAGCCGGTGCAGGACAGGAAGGCAGAGAAGGCGGCTCAGCGGGGGCACAGAGGAAAGTGAGCGTCCGCTGGGGCAGGAGAGGAGAGGGAGTAGTGGGCCCCGGCAGGGGGGCAGAGGGAGAGCAAAGGAGGGACGGGCCTCCTGTGGGAGCGGGGGTTGGGGGGGGCGGCTGGGACACAGCTCTGCCCTGGGGCACTTCCTAGGAGCCCTGTGAAACCAGGCAGCTCTCGCGCTCTGGGACGTGGTCAGATGCCAGAGGGAAGGTGTGCAGAGCGCATGGCCTATGTCCCCACCCCGGGCGGCCCGCAGCTCCCACGGGGGGTCTGGGGCAGTGCCCTGGCCCCCCCGGGGGGTGCCAGAAGGGCCCTCACATGCCTGGCACAAGAGTGTGCTTTTTTCTCGCTCGAGGGATACTTTGTAAACACTTTCCTGTTGTGGGACAGATGACAGCAAAATGCCCCTTCCCACTTTCAGGGTACTAGCTGCTCCTATGGCTTTTGTTCTGTTCCCTCCCTCTCTGTCTCTCCTTCTCTCTTTTGTTATAGTTACAAAAAACAAAAAAGTCCTAGAGCCCAAATATAGTGAATATCCCATTTCTTCCCACCTGGTGGTGGGTCCCTACCCAGGAGTAACTGGGCTTCCTTCTACAGACATTCAGGGCCTGGAGAGGCCACTGTGCTGTGTCTTCCTCCCCTCTGCCCCGGCTCCCCCTCCTCCCTGTCCCTCCCACCCCTTCCTCCCTGTCCTTCTCCATCTGCCCCTCTCCCTACTCCCCTCCCTCTCCCCACCTGTCCCTCTTCTGCCTCCCTCCTCCTCCCCTCCCCACTTCCTTTGCTTTCCCTTCCCTTTTCTTCTTCTTTCGCTACCTGAACAGCCGTGTATCTGTGCACCGTTCTCTCCCCACGCATCCCGAGGCTCTCTAAGCTTTCCTACAGGGCCGCTTTCTTTTACAATTTACAGTCACAGTTTGTGACTGCTTATTAGACCCACGAGATTCAGAAGCAGAGCGGGAGAGAGGGGGCCGCAGAGGTCCCCCTTCCCGCCCGCCTGCCCATTCCGGCCTGCCTTCCGCATTTGTTTCCTGTGAAGCTTCCTTCTCTCTGTCCACGCGACTAAAAATACGTTCTCACTTTCTCTCCGTCTTCCACACAAGGGAGCATGTCCCGCGGACGGTCCGTGCCTTCACAGGGGGGCTGTTTCTGTCTTAGTTCGTGGGGCCCGGTCCCGTGTCCATACAGCTGCCCGTGGTCCTGGGGCCCACGAGCCAGTCCTCCAGAATGTGGGGCCATCGGCGGCCCCCCGGCCTCTCACCGGAGCCCCTGTGGAAGGCTGTCCTGGGTCAGCGCGTGTACCCCGTGTCACCCCTGTACACCCCCGGGTCGGTGTACCCTTGGCCTGGACACCTGGTGACCTGCCCTGCGGGCCCAGTGGGCTCCTCACACCTCCCTGCCCGGGCGCTGGTGTGACTCCGGCTGGATGTTCCTGTCGCTTCCCCTCGAGACTGGGGGTGCACCGGGCACAGGTCGCCCTCTCGACCTCAGCCCTTGGCCCGCACGGCAGGCCTGCCCCTTCCCGGCGTCCTGCCTGTGCTGACCTCTGGCCTCTTCCTGTCCCGCAGCAACTGACCAACCACATCCGGGAGTCCCTGCCGGCCCTGCGCAGCAAGCTTCAGAGCCAGCTGCTGTCCCTGGAGAAGGAGGTGGAGGAGTACAAGAACTTCCGGCCGGATGACCCCACGCGCAAGACCAAAGCCTTGCTTCAGTATGTGTGTCCCCCATACCACCCGCCACCGCCTGGCCGGCCGCAGGGTCCCGGGTCTGGGCTGCGTGCTGATCCGCGTCTTTCCAGTCACTTAGCAAATGTCTGTGGGCCAGGCGTTGTCCTGAGCCCTGGGGCAGCCACCGTGAACGGGGCAGCCAGCCCACCCTGCCCCCACGTGCTCAGGGAGCGGAGAGGGGAGGGATGGGACGGCAAATAAGTAAATAAGAGAACGACTAGTGATGTGGGAAAGGGGCTTGGGTGCCAGGATGGGCCTGGAGCTGGTTGCCATTTAAAATAGAGCAGTTAGGGGGCGCCTGGGTGGCTCAGTCGGTTAAGCATCCGACTTCGACTCGGGTCATGATCTCACGGTTCATGGGTTTGAGCCCCGCGTCGGGCTCTGTGCTGACAGCTAGCTCAGAGCCTGCAACCTGTCTTCGGATTCTGTGTCTCCCTCTCTCTCTGGCCCTCCCCTGTTCATGCTGTCTCTATCTCTCTCTCAAAAGTAAATAAAACTTTTTTAAAAATAATAAAATAGAGCAGTCAGGAAGGCCGCCCTGAGACAGCAAGAGTCAGGCAGGGATGGGGCCCGGCCAGTGCAAAGGTCCTGAGGCAGGATGGTGCCCTGCAGTGTTGGAGGAAGCTGTGTGGCAGAACAGAATGAGTGAGGGTAGAGTGTGAATGAGGGGTCAATCGGAGGAGAGGAGGGCAGGGACCGGACAGGGCAGAGCCCTCAGGTCTTCATGGGCCCTGAGAGGAATCAGGCTCTTGTTGTCAGTACTGTCAGTAAGGCGGGAGCCAGGAGGGTTCTGAGCAGAGGAGGGATGGGCCGATTCAGGTGTTGACAGGCGCCCTCTGGTGGCTGTGGGAAGGACAGACATGGGGGGACTGGGCTGGGAGCCTGGCCCTGCGTCAGCTTTTTCTGCTCTCTCTTGGGATTCTCACCCTGACCCCAAGTCAGTGCTCACCGGCCCAGCTCAGAGCTGAGGGGACTCTTGGGAGCCACCCAGCTGTGAGGTGGGGAGAGAACCCACGGTCCCAGGTTCTCTCTTGAGGCTTCTGCCTCCGCACCCCTGGCTTCCGGCCTACAAGGCACCCTGGGCGCTTGGCCAGAGTGGGATCCAGAAACTCCCTGGCAGCTCATGCGGCAGATGGTCCCACACATACGACTCCTCCCAGGGACACACCAGCGGGACACCACCCGCGGTGGCCAACCCAACCCTGCTGTCCCCCCTTCCTCTCTGCCATGCAGCCCTGCATGGTGGCCTCGGGGGTGAGAATGCTTCGATGCTCAGCCTTAACACTGTTTACCTCTCGTGGGGAAAAAGCTTCTTGGGATCTGAGACATGCTGCCCCTCCCCCCACCCCACCCCTGCCAGGTATTCGGGGAGAGCCCTTCATTCATCGGCCGCCGGGCCTCTGGCCGCCACCAGAGGGGCAGGGATCTGCCCATGAGAGCTGGACATCATCTCCTCACTAGCAAGCAGCTCGGTGCTGCAGGCCAAGCAGGGACTGGTCCCTCGGCGGCAGCAGCTCCTGCTTAGGGCAGACTGTGTGCAGCACTTGAGATCAAGAATTTGGAGGTGGAGGGGCGCCTGGGTGGCATAGTTGGTTAAGTGTCCGACTTTCGCTTAGGTCATGACTCGCGGTTCGTGGGTTCAAGCCCCGCGTCGGGCTCTGTGCTGACTGCCAGCTCAGAGCCTGGAGCCTGTTTCGGAGTCTGTGTCTCCCTCTCTCTCTGACCCTCCCCTGCTCACGCTGTCTCTCTCTCTGTCTCCTAGAAATAAATAAAAAATATTTTAAAAAAACAAAACAAAACAAGTCAAAACAGTGGGTGCCTGGGTGGCTCAGTAGGTTAAATGTCCAACTTTGGCCCAAGTCATGATCTCACGGTTTGTGGATTCAAGCCCCGCGTTGGGCTCTGTGCTGACAGCTCAGAGCCTGGAGCCTGCTTCCGATTCTATGTCTCCCTCTCTCTCTGCTCCTCACTCACTCTCTGTCTGTCTCTCTCTCTCAAAAATAAATAAACATTAAAAATATTGAAACATTTTCACTTCCCTGAATTCAGAAGTTTTAGGTGAATTACCATTAATTGGCTGCGTTCTTTCTTTTCCAGGGGTGGGGTACCGATGAATAGTGCTCCTTAGGCTTGGTGATTTCTTGGAGCGGGTAAAAACTAGAAACTCCTTGAATCCTCACAATGACCCTTTTCGGGGACCTACCATGCAGCTGTAGAAACTGAGGCCCAGAGGGGCAGAGCCACTTGTCCAAAGCATCGCAGCACTCCTTGTCGGAATCCCCCTGAGTTGCGTGGAGGCCACAGTGCTGCTGGGTCAGGGCAGAAGTTGCCAAGCTGTGACCCTACCCACCCCCGCCCTCACTCTTGCTGTCTGCAAAATGGGAATAATCCATGCACACACACCCCACCCCACCCCAGTTTAGTGAATGAATAACCCGAACGGGCCTGGCAGATTGTGACTGCTGCCTTTGGCAGTCCATATTTCACTCGTTTTGCACGCATCTTGGCTGCTAAAAAGTGACAAGGAGGGCATAAGCCACAGCTTGACTCGGCACATGATTCCGGGTCAGAACCCCCCCCTCTGACATTCGGGTTTTCTTTTTCCCTGTAGGATGGTCCAGCAGTTCGGGGTGGACTTCGAAAAGAGGATCGAAGGCTCTGGAGACCAAGTGGACACGCTGGAGCTCTCCGGGGGCGCCCGAATCAACCGCATCTTCCACGAGCGCTTTCCCTTTGAGCTGGTGAAGGTAGCGCCAAAGGGCTGGGCCCTCCTGACTAGGTCAGGCCCCTTCTGCATAGCCTCGGGCCGGGCCTCCTCCCTCCTGCCCCCAGGCCTCTGCCTGCTGGGAGCAGAGGTGGGGGCGGTATCCCCCTTCAAGCCCTCTTTTCCTGAGCCGAGAGCTTAGAGGTGTCCGAAAGACCCGAGTGAAAGTTCCATTTTTTTCCTCTCTGACAAAAACCAATACACGTCCTTTGCAAAAATATGTAGAAAACAAGTGAATTCTCCTAGGGAAATGTCCCCATCGTATCCATGGGAAAATTAAGCCGGTCAAGGAGCCGGAATGTGCAGCAAAGCATATAGATAATACTTTCCGTGTCCTTCCACACGAGGGGGCGTGCCCAGGTGTGTGCCTTTGCCTAGACCCAGCCACAGAGATGTGCACAAAACCGTCAGCTCTGGGCACTGGGATTTGAGAGTGATTTTGTTACTTGGCTTGAAGCTGTACACTTTTCACCTCGAGCACGTACCATTTTGGTAAAAACCCGCAAAGTTCTTTTCGATTAAAGAACAACAGCTAATGGTGAGAAAAGCACCCATAATCCCACCACCCGCAGACAGCCTCTGTTAGCACCTGGGTGTCTGTCCTTTCCCGATGATTTCTCTGCAAGTGGGTACGTGCCCAACGTATACAAACACAGCATGTATACTCAGCTGTACCAAGTTAATATGTCTTTGTACCTTGTTTTTTCATATGGTGGTCATCTTTCCAAGCCAGTTACGTGTAGTTCATGTGTTGGTAATGACACAGAAGTGTCTCAGCTTGTGGGCGACCCATTAGCTGTTGAGCCAGCCTCCCGCCATCGGACATTTGGGTGGTTTTCACATTCTCCAGCAGTTACGAATAGGCCTATAAACGTAACTAACCCTTACTAGTTCCTCAAGGTAGATTTCTAGAATGCTTAAAACTACCTGAAGGTATAGTTGTATAGTTGTGTGTCTGGAAGTCCTTGACTGGCACTGCCACGTAGCCCATAAGAAAGTTCACGTGAACTCATGTTCCCTCTGAGAGCGAGCGAGAGTGTTCATTTCAAACCATCCTTGCTGAAAGTGGGTTTTAATGTTTTGAAGAATTTTGACCAGTGCAGTGGTCTGCTGTGTGAAAACAGACACACACAGGACATAACGGTCCCCAAATACGCACCTGTTGTGGGGGTGCCGCGGGCACTTCCTAGCATGTGAGTGAGTTGTCTGCTCTCAGATGGAGTTCGACGAGAAGGATTTACGGCGCGAGATCAGCTACGCCATTAAGAACATCCACGGAGTCAGGCAAGTTCTGAGGGGAGAGCTGCTAGGTTCCCTTCACCTCTGCGGCAGCATCCTTGGACCTCCGTCCCTCTGGGTGCCCTGACTGGGAGGCCTTGGGCGGGCCCCTGGGTGGTTCTCAGTAGCTCTATGTCTCTCCCTGTGGGTCTCCGAGGGCACTCGAGGGCAGGTATGCAGTCCTGTGTGGCGCTCTCGAGGCCGTGGGGCCGTCTGCTGCCCTCGGATTGCCCGTAGGTCCCACCAGCCAGCTGGCACGAGCCCGGCTCCGAAAGCTCGCTGTAGATTTGCCCCTGGGGGTTCAGGGGAGCCAGAGCTGAGTCACGATTACAGGAACGCAGCGTGTGTCCCCGTCACAGGGCTCCCGTGAGACTCCTGGGTCCCCTCCACTAGCGAATGAAAGGATTCCCTCTGGCTGTCCAGTCTTCCGTCACCGTGGGGTCCTCAGGTCACCCCGTGGGTTTCCAGGCAGTGGACGCAGGCGTCTGGCCCCCAGCCTCGCTGTGACCTTGGCTCGATCTCGGGAACCTGGGCCATGCCTATGAAATTGCTGACCGTGCTTTGTTTCTCTCTGACTTACCTCCCCTGCCCCCGGGTACGGATGGTTTTAGGACCGGGCTCTTCACCCCGGACTTGGCATTCGAGGCCATTGTGAAAAAGCAGGTCGTCAAGCTGAAAGAGCCCTGTCTGAAATGTGTCGACCTGGTTATCCAGGAGCTAATCAGTACAGTTAGGCAGTGTACCAGTAAGGTATCGGGCCCTCGGCAGGGTGAATCCTGGCCTTGTGGACGCGGGGGTTTGGGGGTTTGGTATCAGGCTCCCGGTGCTGCTCCAGCCTTTGCCCCACTGGTGCCCTTTCCCCCCAGATTGCCTCAGTTTCCCAGAATGTGGCCTCTCCCCAGGGGCCGGGGCGGGGGCGTGTTGGCCTGGGCGCAATGTGTGTGTGTATGGGTTTGGGGGGTGCGCCCCAGGCCTCCAGAACTGGCCAGACCGGTGGGCAGGGCTCCCCGGGACCCTGATATCAAGCCTAGCATGTGTCTGATGGAATCGGGGGTTTCGTTGGGCTGTCGCTTTGCTGCCTTCTGGGAAGCAGAGAGGGACCCTGTGTCAGGTGTCGGAGGCCAGGCCCCCTGAGCGAAACTCCCCTGGCCGTCACCCCCTTCTCAACAAACGCCGGGCGCCCTCGGGCTTTCCTGGAGCCGGCCACTTCTCTGACCCCCACGGCACTAAGTACGGCCCGGATGCTAACAGCATAATAGGCGCTAGGGTGCCCAGCTCGGCTCCTAACNCTGAGCCACTAGGTCACAGGCACCCGTGTGCCAGTGTTCACGGGCCACTGTCTCCACTGTCTCCACGCGCTGGCCAGGCCCTGGAGTGCTGCCCAGTGGGCGTCCGTGCTTGCACGCCACCGTGGCCGCAGAGCCCTGGGTCGGTCCTTCACGGCAGAGAAACTGCTTGAGCCTTCTGTCTCGGTCTGGAAAAGCCCACATTTGCTTCTTAAGCTTCTTCGATTAGAAAAGGGAGAGAGAGAGAGAGAAACCTAGATGGGGTAGAAATGATCCTCCCGGAGCGCACTGTCACAGATGTGAAAATTCAAGGCCTCCCCATTCCCTTAGCGTCTGAATCGTGACGCTGTCCCCTAGCGCTTCCGGAACGAAAGCCCAAAGCAAGCCCCACCCTCTCCTCTGAGCCAGGACTCCTCTATGATCCGAAGCAGCTTCCGGGGCAAATGCGGGCACAGCCTCCTACCTGCATGTCACTAACCAGCTGACTCTCCTCTCTTCTCTTTCTCCGTCTCCCGTCCCGCGTGTGTGGCCTGCAATGTCCCTGGGTGTCTTTCTGCCTCGTCCCACCCTCCGCATGACCCAGGACGGGGCTCTTCACCCCCGACATGGCCTTTGAAGCCATTGTGAAAAAACAGATTGTAAAACTCAAAGAGCCGAGTTTGAAGTGTGTTGATCTCGTGGTCTCAGAACTGGCCACGGTCATTAAAAAGTGTGCCGAGAAGGTAACGGAAGGTTTCGTTGTTACCACCTGCGCATCTGTCCTGCATCTGCTCCCCCTACCCACGTCAGTCTTCACCCGCGCGTCTGGAAACTCTGCCTCAGCAGGAACCCCCTTCTGCAGACAAACTGGGGGGAGTTGGTGGTGCTCGGCTGGTCCACGCTCCCAGTCTGGGCTCGGGCGGGGATGGGAGGCCTGCGGTGTGGCCAGGCGCCTTCACTCAGCAGGCCGTGGGGACCGGCGGATGTGCCTGTTCCTGGAACCCGTAGGGAAGGTGGGGGGGGGGGAGGTGTCTCCAAACCGTCGCCGCAGGTGGAATGCTGTCGGCACTCAGACCTGCGTCTTCGTAATGTCAGGGGGCGTTTGAGAGGCTTTCCGCTAGTGATTTGGAGCGCCCACTCCGTTCTCCCCATCATGGGGACTTTGCCCAAACCTCGGAAGGTGGGCCTCTCTCTGCCTTTGGTTTGGTTATGACCGGGACGTGGTTTTCTGCAAGGGGGTCCCTCTGAGGCAGATGCCCAGATGCCTAGAACAGGCGCTACTCACTCACGAGCCGGCCGAGAGTTCCCACCCCGTGGGCCCGGTGGCCTTCATTATACTCGGGGTCCTTGCTCTCACCCAGTGCTGGGCGGCGGGGGCGCCCATCGCTGCCGGGCTGCAGACACACAGCGGCCTTTCTCTGCCACTTTCCGCCTTGGAATCCATTCTCGAAAAGCACCTCTGCTCGTGCGTGGGCACCCTGTCACTCTCTCGGGCACACCGTGCCCCCACCGTCCCCTCCTCGTCTCCCAGCTGGAGCAGCTATGAGACAGGATGGGGGTGGGGGCTCGGTGGGCCCACCCCTTGTCACCCCCCTCCCCCACATTCTCTGTGTGGTTCGTGTCACTTCTGGTGCCGTGAGGACCCAGCCAACGCCACCGCTCTGCTCTCCCGCAGCTCAGCTCCTACCCCCGCTTGCGAGAAGAGACGGAGCGAATCGTCACCACCTACATCCGGGAACGGGAGGGGAGAACCAAGGACCAGGTATTGGCTTTTTGTTTTATTTTCCAGGCGTCATTTAGTCACATAAATCTTTTTTTTTCTAATTAAAAAAATTTTTTTATGCACTTAAATCTTGAGTATACTTTCCTTTGAGTAATGACAGGTGCGTTAAACAAGGTAAGCTTCCGCTTCCCTGCCCCTCCCACCCCAGCAAGATGCAGAACCATTCTGTGGCCCTCAGAATTCCCCTCCTCGCCCCTCCCCAGCCCCCGGGCCCCAGCAGCAACCAGTCCGCTCCCTGTTCCCTAAGTTTTGCCTTTTCCAGAATGTCACTCGTGAAGACTCCCGTCGCGTGTAGCCCCGGAGTCCGACACTGGGTGTAGCGCATTCGGGATTCATCCCTGTCATTCGTGGTGTCTGCGGGGTTTGTTGATGGCGATCGCTGAGTGGGGTTCCCTCGTGCGTGTGGACCACAGCTTGTTTTACCTGCTCGCGCTCCTGACAACGCATGGGTGCCTTTCACATAATGGTGTCTCGTGAAGGCCAAGCGCACAGGAGGATAGAAAGTGGCCCCCACCCCCAGCACCTGTCGCGCACCGAGTGGCCCGAGGCCGGCTGCGCGTGGCTTCGCCCCAGGTGGCCCCTGCGGTCTCTGGTCAGGTGCTTGTCCAAACCAGAACCAGCACAAGTCTCCATGCTGTGTGTGGTGGCGGTACCGCCACGTTGTGCCCAGAAGTGGAGCAGAAGTGGACTCCCGTGTGGCTTCCGTGGCCTGCAAGTTGTAGCAAAAGCTTCAAAGAGTCCATTGAATTTTGTTGTTTTCGGGAACGTTGCTGTCCCTTCCACGTGCCCAGTTGGCCCACTGCCAGCACTTCCGGGCTCCATCCCGGGGCTCTGGCCGATGGGGCTCAGGTCTTACCAGCAGCGCTGGCTCCCATGGACCGAGCACCCCAGCATTTTCCAGCAGCCCCACAAAGTCCAGGTGCCTGGCATGTTTGACACTGGAGGGCTCAGAGGCACAGCGACATGCCAGGAAGGGGCAGGGTATTGTGTGAAGGCCTGTCCCTTACCTGAGATGCCACCCTGACTGGCTCCCGCTGGCCTCTGTGCGGGGGTTTCATCCTAACGCCCTTTCCTGGACCCGTTGCCTTTGCTGTTTGAAGGCAGCACTTAGAACACTCCAGGCGCTACTGTAAACACGTCACGCGTTGGGAATTACTTATCCCTATGCAGTGGGGCCTCCTGTTGCCCCTTTCCGCCTTCCACCGTCCAGAAAGGTGAGGCCAGGGGTCACAGAGCCAGGCAGCGCCCCGGTGAGATGGCAGCCCAGGTGGTCACCGCCCCACGGCTGCCTCCCTCTGTGCTGTTGGCCCAGGCTTTCTTCCTTGTGAGGCCCTGAAGTTTCCAAGTGCCTATGCCCCTTCTCCCCCTACAGATTTACCCCATAGTTCGAGTTGGAGGGGTGCGCGTTGTCCCAGGTGTGGGGCCTGAGAAGCCGTATAGTTCCAGCTCCCCCTGCTGGCAGGCTTGGGAAGTGTTCTAGCCACTGCCAACCCCGCCAAGCTCCTCTGCTCTATACTCACAGTTCCCTCCTTCTTCCAGATTCTTCTTCTGATCGACATCGAGCAGTCCTATATCAACACGAACCACGAGGACTTTATCGGATTTGCCAAGTATGTACTTTTCAGGACAGCATCTGGTGGGGGGCACCCATGCCTGCCCTCAGAGCCAGGCCCTGAGGGGGGTGGTTGGGTTGGCTTCCCTCAGCAGACCGGGGTGAGAGGGTCTTTGTGTCAGGGCCCTGGCGTGAAGTGTAGAACCATCTGAGAGTATCTGGAGGCTTCCCTGGGCTAATAGCAGCATCCATTCTCGTCTTCAACACTCCTCCTATGGGGCAGACCCGTGGTCAGCCCTTCGGGGAAGGGTGAGGCTGGCGGCATTCAGTGCTTTCCTTCCTGCATGACTTCTCAGAACCCTTCATAAACGGTACAGCTGTCTCCAGACTCCCCCACCTGCACTGGGCCCTCTCAGAGGTTCAAAATCGAAACGTTCCATAGCGCCGACTCCCATCAGCCCCTGGGGGCCCCTCAGTGAGCATGGGCGTCCCACGGATTGTTCTGCCCAACAGAATAACAGGATAACCAGTAGCCGGCCTCCTTGCCTTCACTTAGCCAGTGCCCCTGGTGTGCATTCTCTGTGCCAGGCGCGGACCCAGATCCCCACCCTCAAAGGAAGGTCCCGGGCCAGAGACAGACATGCAGCCAGCCACTTAAGACCCAGTGTGATCTCCACCGGGGATAGAGCTGTATGAGGCTTGCATGGAGTCCCGGGGCAGCCTTCCGGCCTGGCCTTGGGGTTGCAAGGAGGCTTCCTTGTGGAGAAGAGCTCGTTAGGAGCCAGGGTTGGGCTCGCAGGCTGGGCAAGAGGATCTTTCTCTCAGGGGGTCTCTGTGCTGGGCGAAGCACTTCCGGGCAGAGCATTTATCACTGCACTCAGCACGGTTGGTCAGCTGCTCTTTGCTGGGCACGTGGTAGGTGAGTGGAACGGATGAATGAATGAGTGAGTGAACAAGCGAATGAGGGCATGATCAGAAGCCGTTCTCCACATCCAGATGAGCCAAGGGCCCTGGCTGGGCTGTCCCTGCTCAGGGAGGGCTGAGGGGCCCTGGCCGCCTGTGCCTCCCCTCCCAGCAGCCAGGCGTGTGGGCGGAGAACCCCGGCCCCCCTCCCTGGCTTGCTGCCGTTTGCCTCACCTTGATGTCTCTGCTTCTCACACTTCATCCACAGTTCCTTCTCACAATCTCTCCTGTTTTTCCTTTGACCACTCCACTCTTTCCTCTGGACTCCTGGGCCTTCCCACTTCCCCCAGCTGTTATTATACTGAGCAGCTGGTGACCGGGTGGGTATTGCCTGCTGTGTGCCTTTTTCCTGGTGTGTGAGCGGGGTCGCCCTGGCTGGTGGCGGGGCCCAGGGCCCCGGCCTCGGGGGGTGGACGGACGTCAAGGGGTCGCTGTGGAGTGCTTGCTGTCTCAGTGCAGGGCCTCTGGAGTAGGACGGTGAGCGAGCCAGACATGGGCCTTGCCCTCGCAGAGCCCACAGGCTAGACATACATTACCGAGCACATTGTCACGTGGGAAAGGAGAGGAGGTGAGGGGCCGTAGGGGAGTGCAGCGAGGGATATGGCTGGGAGAGACCTTCCCTGAGGAAGTCATGACAGCCCAGGGGCGGACAGGCAGACGACCTAGACAGTGTTGGGGACAAGGACTGGAGAGAAGGGAGACCCAAGACCCATGAGCACGGGGCGAGCGAGGCAGGGTGGAGGGGAGAGGCCAGGCCCCACTGCCAGGAGGGGCCCTGGAGGCCGAGGGGAGGACTTTGGACTCCTCCTGCCGCCCCCTTACTTACCTGACAGCGTGCAGGCAAGGGAGGGGGGATCCCCCGAAGTGGCACTTCTGGGACCTCGCTGGCACCCAGCCATCACTGTATGTGGCTTCATCAGTCCTGTCTCCTGCAGACACTGGTGACCGAACTCCTTCCTGTTGCTAGACATTCTGGGCTGCTTTCTCCCTCCCCTCCCAACGTGAAACCCAGGACCCAGAGAAAAAGCTCTATGACAAACTCCCTGACTGTTAGGAAAACCGTTGGATAAATTCTTCCTCCATTCTTTTTCTTTCTTTTTTTTTTTTTTTTTTAAGTTTATTTAGTCTGAGAGACACAGTGTGAGCAGGGGAGGGACAGAGAGAGAGAACCCCAAGCAGGCTCCGCACTGTCAGCCACAGAGCCTCCGTGTGGGGCCCGACCCCATGAAACCATGAGATCATGACCTGAGCCAAAACGGAGAGTTGGACNGAGAGAGAGGGAGACACAGAATCTGAAACAGGCTCCAGGCTCTGAGCTGTCAGCACAGAGCCCGACCTGGGGCTCAAATCCACGAACCATGAGATCATGACCTGAGCCAAAGTCAGATGCTTAACCGACTGAGCCCCCCAGGCGCCCCACTTCCTCCATTCTTAAGGTTCAATCTTTGCCTGTCTAGGAACGGAAGCCTGCTTTCTTAACTCTCTCTCTCTCTCCTTTATGCAATAGCCGGCTTGAACTTTCAGGGACAGCCCCAGAGGCAGCCAGTAAAGGAATGTAACAAGGTGGTTTGCCTTGTCATGTTCTGAAAGTTCCTAAAACAATATGTGCTCCTAATGGAACGTCTTACTCCTTAAGCCATACGAGAAGAAAAGTAAATAGGATGCCTACGTAACGGGAGGTGTCAGCTGTTTGCAGGCGGGGGTGCTGTGATTGTCCCTCAGAAAATAGGATGAACGGGGGAGCAGAGTGGGTGCCCACGTGCAACACACATGGCCTTTACCCGCGTGACACACGCTAGCCAGGAAACCGGGAAGTGGGAGAAGAAAAGAGATCAGGGCTTTAGGCAAATAAGGGACTTGATGGAAACGCTCCCGGTGATATTACATCTCCTGTGGACTGGGTCAGGAACCATCCAGAATGTTTTCATGGCGAGCAATGGTCCCGTGGCCTGATCTCCCAGGCGGGCTGGCTCTGTGGCCTTGGTGCTGGGGTCAGGGATGGGCACAGAGAGCAGCCTCGTTCTCGGGTCACCCTGAACATACCATGGCTGCCTCCCAGCNACACAGCTGGTGCTCTTGGGAGTGGCTGAGGTCAGGGCCTCAAAGCCTCAGTGTAACTAAACACATTTTCTCGTTGCATGAGCTCTTTCCCTTGGGCCGCCCTCTGTGTGGAAGGGGCTTCTCTCTGCCTCTGCGCCGAGCTGCCCCCTCGGCCCCCGCAAGGGAGAGAAGCCCACCTCGTGCTTCCCAGCATGCCGCCACATGAGTCCTCTCTCTGCTTCGTTTTCAGCGCCCAGCAGAGGAGTACGCAGCTGAACAAGAAGAGAGCCATCCCCAACCAGGTAGCCTGCCCTCCACAGCCCACAGCTCTAGCCTTGGGGGCGGATGGGACATAGGGACCTCTGAGCCCNATGAGTCCGTTCAGGTTTTGGTGTTTCAGGGAACCTGTCTTTGAACTGAAGCTCTGGCCCAGGCTGTGGGGCACATTTGCTCACCCAGAAGGCCCTGTCTGACATCCCAGGCCACGATTAGAACTTGACCCCCACGAGAGGGGCATGGGTGTCTGCAGGCACACTGGGTCCCCGGAGCCTCGGAACCTGTGTGAGGGCGGGTGGGAGGCTGCGTGGGGAGAAGCAGGTCTGGGGAGCCTGGGGGTGCTGTGAGCCCCGTTCCTGGAGAAACCCAGAGCCACATGGAACGTTCTCTACCTTGACGTCCTGTCCTAGCCAGAGGCCTGGTCAAGTATGAACAACTTCATATATGTCAGTGTTTGGTTCCCCCCCCCCCACTTTTTTTTCTTTAAGAAAACACATCATCTTTGCAAAAATTCCCACCAGGGCCCACCCCACTTCTCCATATTTTACAGGGGTGGGGGTGGGGATGGGGGTGTGGGCTCTGCTATCCTGCACGATTATAGAGCCCTCTGGAAAAGAAGGATGTAACCACTGCATGACTTTTTTGCGCTTGCCGTAGGTAATACATATGTTGTTGCTTTTTTGTTTCGGGAGATGATAATGAATTAAATATTAACACCATGAATATAATTAATAGCATGTAATTTTTTTTCTTTTGCTGTTTTTTCCCCTGCTCTTCTCTCCTCCCATTTTTGTGCTTTTCCTGCTTTTTCTCTGTCCCCTCATGTCCCTTACGTTTTCTTTTCCTCTGCCTGCTCTTCTTTGATTTACCCACAATCCTAACTTTGCATTTTCAAAGGGGGAGATCTTGGTAAGTACCCACTTAGTGTGGTAGCGAACATTAGACAACCTAAGGGCGGTGGAGATCCCGCCACCCCGTAAATGTGCCTCCCCCCCAAATAACAGAACAACTAAAAACCAAGCTAACCTAAAAACCCCCTGCCGAGGCCAACACCCGCTGGACTCCATGTTGCCCTGGGCACAAGCCGACTGACACAGACACTAACCTGACCACCACCCTTGTGGGAGCCCCCCTTCCCCCGCCAGCCCATTCCTGACACGTGTAGCTAGTTTCCTGTAGGTCAGGGATGGCAAATACTCCGCTAACACCCCGCGCTTCCCTCCCCTCCCATCCCTGGCCAGGGACGATGTAGCTTAAGCCCTGCTGGAACTGGTTCTTGCCCCTGTCACCGCCACTTGCCTCATAATGCAGAAATGGTCTCCTGTACCCAGGGCAGACATTACTAATCGATCTAGCACGCTTTCCTTGGTGCCCCTCCCTGGCCGTGTGCAGGCATGGCTAATCGATCCTGGCGTTCTTTCCTGAACATGCCACCACTCCCCTTTCTGTGGCAGATGTGACTGAACTGGTCAAAGAATCCCCCCCCCCCACATGATAGCTTTGCACGTGACACCCCTCCTATACCCACGAGAGGCGTTACTGGCTGATCAGGAAACTCTCTCCTGGGTACTGCCACTATTGTTCCGTGCCCATGGTAGATGTGACGATTGATTAGACTGCCCTGTGCCCCTGTGCCACTTGCTCCCTTCCCTTAGAGCTTGCCTGCGGCAGGCATCACTCATTGATCCTAGTGTCCTTTCCCGCCGCGCCTGGAATTCTCACTTTGAATTGTCGCCAAAGCGGCAGCTGCTTCCCGTCGATTGGCGCATCCACCCCCAACGAATGGTATTTGCCATCCCTGTTATAGGGAACACCTCCTCTCCATGTGCGGCCCAGCCCAGCCCAGTGGGGAGCAGGTGGGCTCCCGTCTGAGAGGTGAGCTTTTTGCAAGGTGCTCACCCCAGAGCAACTGGCTTCAGCCCCAGCTCGCCACTTTGGGGCTCAAGGCCTGGGCCACCTCCTCCAGGACCTTTTCCCACCACTGGCCACTGAGGCGCTGGCAGCCTGCTGCTGCCCTCTGGCGGGGTCTTCTGGTGAGGCCGGGGGTCTTTGCAGTAGCTGAGCCGGTCCTGTGCCAGGGCCGCGCTGCACCCAGGGCCTGGCAGGTCAGAGAGAGCTGAAGCTCAGCAGGGCCGGATAGGGGCAGAGGCAGGAGGAAGGGCCGCTCCGTAGGCCTATGGGTCCCGCATTTCCCCATGACGCCCCCCAGTCCTCTCTGAACTTGAACCATCTCCCCCTGCAGACAGCCCAGGGGCCCGCTTCTCCTCACACCCCCAAAAGGTTTAGTTGTTGTCTTCCTGCCACATTCCACAGCCCCAGCCCCAAAGTCCAGCCAGTCCCGGCTGTGGGCCCCTCTGCGTCTCCCGGCCTTGGTTCCCATTCCTGCCTGGGTGACTCGGGCCGAGACCCTGACCCAGGAGGAGGCTGACCCACCCTGCTGGCGGGCCCCAGCTTGCTGCTTCCTGTTGCTGCCCACGCTCCCGCCTCCCACCCCTGGCGTGCAAGCGAGCTTGTCACTGTGCACCCCAGGGCGTGGGAGCCTGCCTGCCTCTTCTGTCCCTCCACCTCCCTACTTGTAAGCCAGGCCCCCAGGGCACCAATCTGGCTTTTGGATGAGGAGGCCCAGCCACGCCTTCTGTAGACTCAGTGCATGTGTCTGCCTCGTGCGTCTGCCGCCCACAGCTTGCGCCTCCCCCGGGTGGGATTTGTCCCTGACCCTACATGGCTCCCCCCGCGGACAGCTCTCTGGGCAGCTCGAGGGGAAGGGGACCTTGCAGGCTTCTCCAGGCCTACTCAGAGGTGCCATTCCCAGCGCGGCCTCTGCCCCAGGGCCGTGCGCCCCGCAGCGTGGCCAGGGCCCTATGTGCCAGCTCTGCCTGCTGCCACCTGAGGTTGGAGGCAGGTGAGCTAGACCAAGGAGGGTGGGTGGGGGGCACATCTGCCCCCTTGGGAACTGGGCTGGGTCCTGGAGTGGAGAGGCCTCCCCATGTGAAGACTTCTCTTCTGGGGAGCACTGACAGCCTATGGTCTCCACCCCCTGCTCCTCTTCCCCTGCTTGTCGGTGACTGAGGTTTATAAGTACCTACCCTGCCCGGGCTGGGGAAGGAAGGAGCGGGTATGAACACAGAGACCCACACAGCTCTGGGACTGGGGGTGGGTGCTGGTGCCAGGGACTCTTTCCTGGGCCACATGGCAGGATGGCCTCGAGCCTGAGTCTGGAGACCAGCCTTGCCCCCAGCATGACCAGACCCCCCACTTTGCCTGGGCCTGGGGGCGTTCTCAGGACTCAGCACAGATTTTTCAGTGCTAAACCGGGGCGCCCTGGGAGGATACCCTGACCTTGCTGGGGCCAATGGGCTCTGCCCCCTTGCCCGCCAGGCAGCCCATGGTTGGGCGGGTGCCAGCGGTCTCTGCCTGCTCCCCAGTGGCCACAGGTCTCCAGGTGCTGTCTGGTCATCACTAGGAAGCCCTAACAAGGGCCGCCAGGTGGCATTCCATGCTGGCCCCAGCCTGGACAAGGGCTTCTGTGTGGTGCAGGGGTCCCTGGGGGTGCTCTGGCCCCCTCCACTTTCATGGCCCATGGGGCTCAGAGCATAATTCCAGCCATAGGAGGCAGGCTGTCCTGTTAAGCTTCAACAGGCCTGGGGGCAAGTCAGGGTAGGAGGATAAAGCCCCTCCTGAGACTTATCCATTAGGAAGACAGATGGGGGAGCCCCAGAGTCATCCCTGAGGTCCCACCCCTGATGATGCTGCCCCGCCCCACCCTGGCGGGAGACTCAACACCAGCCCATCCCAGCTGCCCTTGGCCGCATCTAGTAGCTTGGCCCAGCCTGTTGCTGCCTGGGCCCCGGGCGGCCCTGCCTGGGCCTCCTCGTGCTTCCTGCGGTCCCGGGGTCCCCAAGCCAGAGTGATGGGGAGCTCTGGCCCGCGCATACCTCTGTGACCCAGGGAACATGGGACCGTGGCCCCCTAGGCTGCCTGCATGTGGCTGTCCGCAGAGGCCTGGCTCGATTCTGCCTCGTACTCGAGTGACAGCTACGGGCAGAACGGCCCTGTCCAGGGGATCCTCTAAGTCAGAGCTGCAACGCGTCAGAGAAGAGTAGGGCTGCTGGGTTCGAGGCCAGCAGGGGCCACGATCCCCGGCGGGCGCCGCGGGCTCACACCTTCGGCCCCAGCCCTCTGGGTGGAAGCACCCCTTCTTCCTATACTCTGGAAAGAGTCTGTGGGGAAGGGAGCCCGGGACGGAGGCTGGCCGCAGTCCCCGTTCAGAGCGGGGCCCGTCCCCCCCTGAGCAACCCGGGCAGATGCGCCAACGGCGCGGGCCACAGAGTTGACGCTGTGGGTTAAGCCTCTGCTGGCCGCCCACAAAAGGAGAGAAGGAGCCACTCCCATTTTGTGGCAGTTCTCCGGCCTGCCTTTAACAGCCGTCTTCCAGGGGGTGCGAGGGCCAGGTGTGAGGGCGTCCCTGGCACTTGGTCCCGCAAGTGTGATTCCTCTGATGCCACGTCCCCTGTGACACACTCCCTGGGTCCCTTGCTGCCGGGCACGCCGCCTCTTGCCTGTGCTGTTCCCTGTCCCCTCCACCCACGCCCCCGCGAGGCCTGTGAGTGAGTGCGCGTGCCCTGTGTCTGTCTGCCTGGGCGTCCCTGTTGGTTTCCAGTGGGAAATGCTTGGGGGCAAAGGTGGAGGTGGGTTGCCTGGCCTGGGGCTGGAGGCGTCTCTGCTGTGTGGTCCGCCTTCCTTCCTGGGCACCGGCCCTGCGCAGGGTGGGGGGGGTTGGGCTGGGCCGGGCGGCAGGCGTCAGCCCCCTCTGAGCAGCCCCCTCCCCCCCAGGTGATCCGCAGGGGCTGGCTGACCATCAACAACATCAGCCTGATGAAGGGCGGCTCTAAGGAGTACTGGTTTGTGCTGACGGCCGAGTCCCTGTCGTGGTACAAGGATGACGAGGTGAGTGGCTGGGGGAGGGGGACGCGGTGGGACTAGAGTGGTCCCACTAGAGTGGGACCCCTGCTGGTTCCTTCGATAGAGGCCCCTGAGCCGCCTCCCCTCCCCGAGGATGAGGGGGGCGTACCAGGCACCAGGCGGCTGGCCCACCCCAGGAAGAGAGGGAGATGGGGAGGGGAGCCCTCTGCACACTAGGAATCGACCCCAGCCTCCAGGGCCACAGTGAGGCACCCCCGGCTCTCAGGGGTCAGGGACTCAGGCTTCTGGCCAGGCCGCTGAGGTGCGGGGGGTCCAGCGTCTATCTACAACAGGCTTGGCCCGGCCCTTTGTTTCCCCATCTGTGAGGTGGGGTAGCATGGCCCCCATGACGTGCGTAGCTATAGCGTCTGTCTAGAGCATTCCACACGTGCTTGTCCTGATCCAGAGGACGTGGGGAGGCCTCTGGGAGTGGCACCAGGAGCACCAACCCCCGGGGATGGCCCTGCGTCTGCCTTGTACGTCGGCGTCTAGGAACCCACAGCCAAGCTCTCTGAGCAATGGCACCTGCGGCCTGGTGGGCGGCCTCTCGGGCAGCACTGCTGGCCGGGTCCTTTCTCCGCCTCTGCACTGGCCCATCCTCCTGGCCTGAGTGGCCCATCTCTTTGCTTAGTTCTCTTAATGTGGCTGCAGCCTAGTGGCCCGGGAATGGCGGGGAGTGGCGCCCTCAGGTGTCACTGCCTGTTGCTGCTCTGTTGTGCGCAGGGTTGACTTCTGAGGGTTGCCAGCAGGGGGCACTGTTTCTCTCATCTTCGTGAGTTTTCCCCATGAAAAGCCCGCCGGCTCTCCCTGTTGGCCAGGGCCGTGTTGGGTGTCTGTGACAGAGGCCCCAAACGAAGGCGCTTACAGAGACTGAAGTCTGTTCCTTGCCCGTGTCCTGGTGAGCTCGGCAGGCCTGTGCCGGGAGGCTGTCCAGGGCCCCAGCTCCGCCCTCCCCATTGCCACCTTAATGCGTGACACCCCTGTCGTGGTCCCAGACCCCCTGTGCCCATCACAGTGTGATCTCCAGTAGCCTGAAGAAGGGAAAGGAGGGCCTGCTCCCGCCCCTGGCCATCCGGTCACATGGCCCCTGTGTATCCTGGTCACCTGGGAGGGCACAGCTCCTGTGTGTGAAGTCCCTGCCCTGTGCCAGCCTTGCTGGCTTGCAGAGCCCACCGTGGCCGCATCTTCCTCAGGAAATCCTTATACTCCATCTGTCCTTGAGGAATCAGGCCCCCAGCAGTGACTTGTGCTGTGTCACAGAGCGGGGAAGCGTCCCTGTGTTGGGGGTATAGGGCGCACGCTTCCTGTCCCGAGACCCCTCAGCCCTGGCCTGGACCACTCCCTCGAGGCCCAGGCGGGACACGGTTCCTCTGAGGGAGGGTGTTTAGGGGTGAAATGTCATTGTTCCCACTCCTTCTGGAACCTTCCAAGAGCAGTGGGAAACCCCCAGCCCGCTGAAGGACCCCATCTGGTGGCTGCTTCTAACCCGGGAGAGGGTGCGTCCAGGACCACAGAGGCTCTCGGGGTTGGGATGTAGGGGGAGGGGGAGGTCAGGCGTTCCTTCAGGAACCCTCATGGCCAGATCCGCTTCTCAAAATGGCCGGGCTGAGGGGGTGGGGATGACGCTTTTGCGTTTTGTCCCTCCTCCCGCCCCCACTGTCTGAAAGCCGGTCTGCTGTGGTGCGTCCGCTGCCAGGCCAGCCCGGGGGCCGGGCTCCACCTCAGGCCCGGGCACCTCCGCCCCGGGTGCGGGCTCTGGGCTTTGGGACGGCCTCGGGCAGCGGTACGGGGACTTCAGGGCCCAAACCCCAGGGTGGGTCACTCCAAGTCCAGTGTTAAGAGCTCCTTTTCTTTAACGGAGAAGGGGTCGTGTTCCCCCCCCCGCCATGTGGGGGTTGAAGGCTGCAGCCCCGGAGCCTCCTGTGGGCCCAGACCAGAGGCTGGGGAAGCTTCGGGCGGGAGGAGGGTGGACGGCCCGCGGGCGGTAACGCCGGGCCCGTGAAAGGGGCCCTGTGTGCACCGCAGACACAAAGCCCGCTAAGACCCGGAGGGGCGGGAGCCAGATCCCAGCAGCGCAGGGGACCCTCGGAGCCCCACACGTGGCAGTCGCCACCCCCTGAAGCTCAGGGACCGTCTCAGGCGAACTGTATTTCTTTATTTTAAAAAACAGCCCAAGAGGAAGCACTTACAGAGTGGGGCGGGAGTAGGGGAGCAGCTCGGCCGGACCCCCACCCCCTCGGCAGGCGGCAGGCTCCCCCTGCTTTCCCCTGGCCCCTCTTCTCCCAGCCAGGCCCTTCCAGACTCCCCCGGGCTTGTGTGCGTGTCTCTCCGCACCCCGGTGGGGAGCAGGGCGGTGGGCGATGGCACTCACCTCCAGGCCTGCCTTGCTGCGGAGGGGCAGCAAGTTTGGGGGTGCCCGTCCTGGCGCGCTGCTTGCCCGAGCCCAGCCTAACCAATGTGCAGACTACTGTACACATTCAGAGCCCCCTGAACAGGTAGTCTGAACACTGGGTTGGCGGGGCCGGCTGTCTGTCCTGCAGGACCCCCGGCGGGCCGGGGTGGAGGCAAGGAGGGCCACCGTGCCCCAGCCCCTTGGAGTGGCCGGGGNTCTGCAGCATCGGGGAGGCGGCCGCCGCTCTCTGGGCGGAATCACACTATAAACAGTTCCAGATGTGGCGTCTCGCTCAGGGCCCTGAAGGACTGTGACTCAGTTACTTGGCCTGGCCGGCTGGCTAGAAGCTTCCTGCCTCCTGACACGACAGGGCGGGGGCAGCAGAGGCCCTTCCACAGTTTTCTGAGCTGAGAACACCCCCCCCCACCACCACCACCCCGGCCCCTTCTAAAG
>NW_027530575.1:7479795-7482844 GCF_008692635.1 Crocuta crocuta | reverse complement strand
TAAAGCCCCCAAGACTCTTCTCTGGGAGGTTGGAGGGCCCTGCGCCTTACCCAGAGCTTTCTTTGCCACCTCCTTCCTTGGATCCCCCCCGCCTGCAGTATGGATGGAGGGTTCGCGCCTCTGTGGCCGCCGGGCCCCTCTGCTGCCCCTCACTGCAGCTTGGCCGGAAGGAGCACTCTGGCCGGCTTCCTCCTTTGTCAGAGCCCAGGGACCTGACCCTAGAGTCATAAGAGGGAGGGACAGACATAGGAAAGAAAACCCTAGCGTCTCCTAGGCTCGCCTTAATCCTCACCTTGCACAAGGAGGGCAGGACCCCTGTCCGCCTTTGACAGATGAGGACACGGATGCAGAGAGAGGAAGTGATTTGCCCAAAGGTTCGTGGCCAGGGCGGGCCGGGGCCCATCCAAGCCACTAAGGCTGCAGGACCCACCCCTGCCTGTGTCTGTGGAGTCCTGAGACCTTGAGCCAGCTCTCACCTGCCAGGGAGCCCCCGGCCCCTGCCCCTCCCATCACTGTGGCTGCTCTGGAATTCGGAGGCAGCAGCCATATTGGGCTTTGTTCTGGGGCCTTCCAGTGCACAGGGACAAAATGGGAACTCCCAGGTGAGGGGGAAGGTATCTATTCTCCAAAGATGCCCCGAGGTAAAAGAAAGGGTGGTGGACAGAACTTGGCTCTGGGTCACATGGCCTCGGTTTCTGAGGTCCCGCTATGGCCCACTCCACCTGCCGTGTGGCTCTGGGCAGCCACCTTCCGCCTCCGAGCACAATGCTTCCGTGGCAGGGATCGGGAAGGGTCATCAGAGCCGCTGTGGATCACGGGCATGGGAGCCACGGCGTCCCAATGCTGTGCTCTGGTGTCCTGACGTGGGAAACCCAGCTAGTGGCCGCCGGGAGGGCTAAGATGGTGCGCCCGCGGGGGCTCAGCCCCAGGCTGGGGATGCAGAAGGTTCTTAGCCGCCATCGGTGGGTAAATGTTGGCTTCGGTGACTCACCAGGCCTGCGCCCTTGGCTGAGGGCCACGTCCTCTCAGCTGCTTCCCCAGCGGCCACCAGGACTGCCTTGCCTGCACTCGGAGGGGCACTTCCTGAACAGGGCTGCCCTTAGGAAGCGAGTTGACACGTCCGTGGCTTTGGAGCTCAGGCCTCACCTCAAGGGGGCTCACTCTCCAGCTCCAGGATCATCTGAAGCTGATGCGTTTTCAGTCCCAGCCCCACCCCCGCGTCTTTGCCTGCCCCTCTTCGCCTCACTCTCCCTCTCTGTAAGATGGGGTCATCACGGTAATTCAGTTACAGGCTGGTTGTGAAGATACAGCGGTGGTAGGTGTGGTTGTGAACAAAACAGACAGGGGTCCGGCCTCGAGGAGCTGACGAATCGGGCCGGGTGACAGACTGTAGCCTAGGTCAGTGAGCAAGATAACGTGGTGTGGCGTGTTAGGCGAGGGGAAGTAGCAAGGAAGACAGGGAGGGCAAGGGAGAGAGAGCGCCTGTGAGCGTGCAGGAGGGGTGGGGGACAGGCCCCTCCCAAAGGGTCCCTCTGCACAAAAACCTGAAAGAGGCAAGTAGGGAGCCCCGCAGGCATCGGGAGGAGCGTTCCAGCAAAGGCCCTGGGGTGACACAGGCGGCAAGGAGGCCAGCATGGCTGGGGCAGGGTGCACGAAGGGGAGGCGGGGGCCGAGGCAAGTGAGTTAATCCCAGTAAAGCCACCAGCGTGGGAGGCATCAGGTGTTGGCATTGGCCCTCGAGGTGGGGCCCAGTCTGCGGTGACCCGTCCCCCTTCTGCCCTCAGGAGAAGGAGAAGAAGTACATGCTGCCTCTGGATAACCTGAAAATCCGCGATGTGGAGAAGGGCTTCATGTCCAACAAGCACGTCTTTGCCATCTTCAACACAGAGCAGAGGTGAGGGCCCACCGGGCGAGGGTGGCCGGCCTCATCCGGTCATTCTGCAGCGCCCACTGAGCATCTTCTGTGCAAAGTCCCTGCCCTGGGGTCTCATGTTCCAGAAGGGGAATCAAGTGAGGGGCGTCTGGGTGGCTCAGTCCGTTAAGCATCCGACTTTGCATCAGGTATTCATCTCATGGTTCCCAGGTTCAAGCCCCGCGTCAGGCTCTGTGCAAACGGCTCAGAGCCTAGAGCCTCCCCCTCCCCACACCACTCGTGCTCTGTCTCAGTCTCAAAAATAAACATTAAAAAAAAAATTTAGAAAGAGAACCAAGTGAGAAACAGAAAACGGCCATGGGTGCTTCCAGCGTGTGGTCAGGAAAGACCTATCCAGGCAGAGACCTAATGGAGTGATGGCAGCGGGTCTGAGCCGAGGAGGGACTGGCCCCTGCTCGGGTGCTTAGGCGCCCCCTGGTGGCCATTGTGGGGGAGGGCAGGAGTTGGGAAACTAGGCCCGGTTGCATAACACTGGTCCAGATGGGAGACTGGGGGGGGGCGGGGCTGGGGCTGAGGACATAGAGGAGGCTGCGGCGGGCGGTGCTGAGGGTCAGAGCTGACCCAAGTCCGGGTCAAGAGAAGAAGGCATTTTCTGATGACCCTGAGCTCGCACGGGGACCGAGCTGCCATCAGCTGGGGGGAAGGCAGAGTCAGGGGAGGCTTGGGGGCAACCCAGGGGCTGGGTAGGGGCCACGCTGAGGGAGAGAGGGCTCTGAGACACCGGGTGGGGAATGAGGGGGGCAGCCGTACACGTACATGGGTCTGGTGTTGGGGAACGAGCTCCGGGCAGGGTGAGAACTGGGGAGCTGTTACTGCATGGCCGTGTCCAAAGTCGCTGATGGGGTGAGACCCTCAGTACTTGTAGACAGGAGAGAAGGGCCCAGGAGGTCCTCAGTAAATCCGCCCCACGGGCACGGGGGGGGCGGGGGGCGACTTCAGCAAAAACAAATATCCTTTCCTCGGCTCGGGAAGGGAGCTGGCAGGAGCTCTGAGAACAGGGGCGGGTGGAGTGCAGACACCACTCAGGAGTCCTCCTCCGGGAGTCAGGGAGCACTCAGTCGGACTGGCTCTCAGCCAAGGCCTGGAGGCTCTTCACGACGGAAGGACAGACACCGG
>NW_027530575.1:7473455-7479658 GCF_008692635.1 Crocuta crocuta | reverse complement strand
CTGCCCCAGGGCCACCCACCCCCACCCCCCCCCGCTGCCCATGGCTCCCAGGGGTTGGAGGCCAGCCTCTGTTTTGTGTAGGAATAGCTCTCCCTGCTCTGTTCTGGGCTGGCCTGAAGCTCTGGGACCCACTTGGGCATGGCTGAGCCTGGGCTTTGTCGTGGGATAGCCTGGCCCGGAAGTTCTTCCTTGGGGCACAGAGGGCAGCGGTCCGGCTTCGCGGCCCCGTGATCCCCTGTGTGGGAAGGTGAAGATGGTACCTAATGTATCATTTACGAGTGAGCTCAGGAACCCCAGAATAATAGTCATGGAAACAAGATAGAAGTTTCTGTTGTTTCTCATGACGTTACCATCCGGGGCAGGTGGGGCGGCTCCAGAGGCGTTCAGATCCATCCTTATTCCTGAGCCTCCCTCCTCCTCTTCCAAGATGGCTGCCCGAGGTCCAGCCACCATGATACTCCGGGCAGTGGGAAGGAGGAAGAGGAGCAACAAAGGCCTGCCTTCCCTTTTCTGAGGCTCCTTCCAGAAGTCTCAGGGCCGCCACGCACTGCTGCTCGTTGGCCATAGCTCCGTCATGGGCCACGAGTAACCTCAGACTCAGATCTCAAACACAAAAGCTTTGGGCCAGCTTGGCCGCCCCCACCCTGTGGGACGGGACAGCGCGTGTGGCACAGGTCGTAGCCCGCACAGCACCGTCCATGAACGCTGGTTAGTGTCTGTCCGTTTCTCCGCCAACCTTGTGGCTCTAGCACCTTTCTTCTGCTCACAGACCCACATTTGCCCTGGGAGTCCCCATCCCCCACGTCCCTCCCTCCCCACCAGCCCGCCCCCCCCGGAATCGGGGCACATTCTACACCTTCACCATCAAATGCAGTAGCCACTGGCCCAAATTTAGCTATTTAAATGTAAGCTGACTGAAATAAAATGACGTTGAGAGTCCCTTCCTTCGTCACCCTGGCCCCGTGGCTGGTGCTCACAGAACCACCGTGGCCCTTTGCCACCACGCCTGACAACACGGGTTGAGAACGATTCTGCCATCACAGAATGTTCCGTTGGACACCTTTGCTGTAGCCTCCCCGGAAACACCGGGCTGGGAGCTCCCCCAGGCAGGGGCGTTGTGGGACACCTGCCCGCTTCTGAGGGGGGGGTCTCAGGCAGCCTTTGCCCACCCCCCAACCGGAGGGCACGGGAGAGGAGTCGACCGAACCCACAATAACAAACCCCCTCGGATGCCGCTAGATGCAGACGTCACTGAGCACGTGTGCTGCGCTCGGCAGGGTTTTAGAGGCTGTAGGCACTAGCTGGGGGCTCCCATCTGCCCCACCAGGTGGAGGTGCCCCTGCCATCCTGGGGCTGCAGCTGTGAGCGCCTGGGTCAGGTGTGAATCCCCGTCAGTCAGTCCCCAGGGCCCCCGCTACAGCTCTGCCCCCTGCTCGGCCCACGGGCAGGGTCAAACCACGGCCTCTCCCTCCTCCCTCTTGCTGCAGGAACGTCTACAAGGACCTGCGGCAGATCGAGCTGGCCTGCGACTCCCAGGAGGACGTGGACAGCTGGAAGGCCTCGTTCCTCCGGGCCGGGGTCTACCCCGAGAAGGACCAGGTGAGGAGCCGCCCTGCCCAGCGGGCACGCCGCGGGCCGTGCGGGCCCAGCCTGGGAGAGGAGGGGGTCTGGCGGCTCACTGGGTGGGTCATTTCCAGGCACGTAGCCCATACTGTCACGAGCAAACAAAGGAGGAAAGGGGAGAGGGTTTTGTGGTCAGAGTCCAGAAGGTTCTCCAGGTAAAGCCAAGACAGGGATATACATGGCCTGGGATCCCGTCTGCTTTGTCCCCTCTCCCCTCTCCTCTCCTCGAGGTGGAGTGAACGTGGCCGCCCTCTGCCCCCAAATTAACATGGTCCAGTCCCCAGGTGAGGGGTCCAACCGCCTTGGGCCATGGTCACCCCAGGTGCAGGCAGCTCAGGCCAGGGGCAGGCAGGGCCACGTGGTGCCGGCACGGCCATCAGGGACATGCCCAGAAAGCCGGCTGTGGGCAGGACAGGCAAGCAATTCGCGGAGAAGAGGGGCTCCCCACGCTCCCCCAGGCCACCGTCCCCCCTCACCGCCTGCCCTCTCCACCCGCAGGCAGAAAACGAGGACGGGGTCCAGGAGAACACCTTCTCCATGGACCCGCAGCTGGAGCGCCAGGTGGAGACCATTCGCAACCTGGTGGACTCGTACGTGGCCATCATCAACAAGTCCATCCGCGACCTCATGCCAAAGACCATCATGCACCTCATGATCAACAACGTGAGTGCCTGCCCCCCCCCCACATCCCATGGGGAGGGGCCCGGGCCGCCAAAGCCCAGTTGGCCCTAACATTTGCATAACATTTAAAATTAGAGTCATGACCTTCTAAACATCAGAGTCAGGGTTCCCAGCCTCTCAGGAAATCAAAAGGTGCGGGCCACATGGGGCTCACTCCCTTTTCGTTGGGTAATTGAAGTGACGGACACATGTATACACTTTCTCTAAGTTTTCTCGGCCTTATAATGACCCTAGGAGAAGAACTGCGATGTGTCCATGTTCTAGACAGGAAAGGGGGGCCCGGCAAGGTCAAGGAGGCTGCCCTGAGTCACTGAGAAGAGTGGGTGGTGGCGTTAAAACCCAGTCGGAGCCTGTCCCCAACGGTGGCCTCCTGCTGGCCTGTGGCCCAGCCCATCTTCACTCAAGGGCAAAGGGCATTGCCTACCCCAGGCTCCCCACACTCGGGCTTTAGGCCTCTCTTTGGTGAAACGCACTTGTACTAATGTCTCCCGCTCTCGGTTGCAGGGAGGGTGCAGGGGGCTCATGTATCAGGCCTTCGGCTCAGCCAGGCACTCAGGAAGCTTTGTACACCAGCTTTGGCTTATGTTGTGCCTGTGAAAGCTTGAAATGCCACAGGGTCTAAAGCAAAACTCCCAAGTCCTTTCTTTTTCACTGTGTTCTTCGTGGTCTCCTTGTTAAGCTTCATGGGGGTGCCAGTGGGCTCCTCACGAATAGATGGATTTAGGATATAGATGCTTCTGCAGCTGTGAAATTTATTTTTATTTATTTATTTATTTATTTATTTATTTTTATTTATTTCTAGGAGAGAGAGAGAGAGAGACAGCGTGAGCAGGGGAGGGTCAGAGAGAGAGGGAGTCACAGACTGAAACAGGCTCCAGGCTCTGAGCTGGCAGTCAGCACAGAGCCCAACACGGGGCTCAAACCCACAAACTATGAGATCGTGACCTGAGCTGAACTTGGACACTTAACTGACTGAGCCACTCAGGCGCCCCAGTGTTTATTTTTTGAGAGAGAGTGAGCATGAGAAGGGAGGGGCAGAGATAGAGGGAGACACAGAATCCGAAGCAGGCTCCAGGCTCCGAGCTGTCAGCACAGAGCCCAACACAGGGTTCAAACTCACGGACTGTGAGATCACGACCTGAGCTGAAGTCAGCCACTCAACCGATTGGCCACCCAGGCGTCCCCAGAGCCACTTGTGACCTTAATGGGGAAACTCGGGAAGCATTCCCTTGAAAATCAAGAACAAGTTGGCCATCTCCACTTGTGTTTAAAGCTTTCTTATAGAGCTACTAACCAATGTAGTCAGATTAGAAAAATCGCATAGAGGTGTGAACACTGAAAAAGAATAGGGAAGCCCATCCCTCCCTAATTGTAGAAGGTCACGTACACGTGAACACACATACCAAGAAATGCTGAAAAACTCCTGTATCCTGTAGGAGGTTTTGGAAGGAACAAAGTATAAAATGAATAGACACTAGTACTGTTGTTTATTTTTTTCATTTTAGAACAAGCATGTGCTAGTCGGAGAGGGACAAAGGCAGAGAGGGAGGGAGGGAATCAATCTTAAGCAGGCTGCATGCTCAGGAAGAAGACCCCTGGCATCATGACATGAGCTGAAATCAAGAGTCGGATGCTCAACCGCTTGAGCCACCCAGGCGCCCCTTTTAAACACTTTTTTTTCTTTAAGAGAGGAAACTAGTAGTCAAAAGCCAGTTCTCAGGTAACCGAAGGGAGGAAGATGACCATACAAGAGGCAGGGTTCTTGGGCTAATTTTAATCACCAGCATCTAGGGAGATGGGTCCGAAGAGCACTTGGAAGGTGCCCCCGGGCAGACCCCTGGGTAGAAAGCCTGCCCGCGGTTTCAACCTCTTCCACGTCCTGCAGTGGAGCGAGAGGCTGGACGGCCTGCGGGTGTGGCCGCAAGTCCTGACTCCCCCCGCCCATTGCCCCCAGACCAAGGCCTTCATCCACCACGAGCTGCTGGCTTATCTGTACTCGTCAGCGGACCAGAGCAGCCTCATGGAGGAGTCGGCCGACCAGGCCCAGAGGCGGGACGACATGCTCCGCATGTACCACGCGCTCAAGGAGGCCCTCAACATCATCGGGGACATCAGCACCAGCACCGTGTCCACGCCCGTGCCCCCGCCCGTCGATGACACGTGGATCCAGAGCTCCAGCAGCCACAGGTCCGCAAGGCCCGGTCCCTACAGTCTGCAGAGGACACGGTGGCTCCCACGTGGCCCGTTAGGGCACAGCCCGAGGGGTGGACAGGGTGGAGGGGCCCCCAGGGCAGGCCACAGTGGGAGCCGCTACCCTGCCAGGGCCTCACGCAACAGACAGAAGGGTAGGGTTAAAGGCCCATGTGTGGCCTGGTGCCTCCCACGGGCTAAGCCCAAAGCGGCCCGGGCCGTGGCAGCCATGGGGTCATCGTCCTGGAGCCCAGAGCAGAGGCGAGAGTGGCGGGTTGGGGGCAATCTCTGGGGGCCTTAACCAGCACGACCCTTCCCCCTCAGCCGCCCCAGAGCTGTTGGATGGAAATGAGACGCTGGCATGGGCAGCACACACCATCGGACAGGGCCACCAGACCAGTGCCGGCGCGGGTGTTGGGAGGGGAGAGGGCCTGTCAGGGAAATCTAGAAGGTGCCAGCCCTACTGAGACCTCAGGGAGCCATGGAGCTACTCAGGGAAAGGGTACCCAGCCTGGGGGATAGGGTTGCTTAGGCCCTGGGGACAGCCTGTGGGGGCCACCCAGGGCAGGGGCTTGTAGGCCCTGCAACCTCTGGCAGCATTTGGAGTTGATTGGGAGTCAGGGCTGGACTCTGGAAGGATCTGCGGCTAATGAGGGTGGATCGGAGGAGGTAGAGCAGCCGGGAGGCCCAAGCAGGGCTGGTGGGAGGGAAACAGCCATGGGAGGGAGGTCAAAGGGAAGCAGGACGCCCCGGTGGCCGAGCTGGGGTGCAGGTGGGCCCTGGCTCAAGTTCACGGTGAGGGCACAGCCATTGCTAAGCAGGTGGCGGCAGAGTGGATGGAGGGAACAGCTACTCCCCTACCTGCGTGTCCCCGGGTGGGAGCTGGTGCCTGCCTGTGTCACCTGTGTCACTCCCGGGCCTCCAGGCCCCCACTGGCCAGGCTGGTGCACCCCACCCCCGCCTCCAGCTCACACGTTCTCCTTCCTCCGCAGCCCCACTCCACAGCGCCGACCCATCTCCAGTGCGCATCCCCCAGGCCGGCCCCCGGCAGTGAGAGGCCCGACCCCGGGGCCCCCCCTGATTCCCATGCCAGCCGCCTCCTTCGCCGCACCCCCCATCCCGTCCAGGCCTGGACCCCAGGGCGTGTTTGCCAACAATGACCCCTTCTCAGCCCCGCCTCAGATCCCATCTCGGCCGGCTCGGATTCCGCCAAGCATCCCCCCCGGAGTGCCCAGGTAAGGCCGGACCCCCCTCACTGCCTGCCACCAGGGCCACCAGCCTGCACCCTGGGGCCTCTCCAGCCCTAAGCTCTCCTTGCGCCTCGCCGAGGAATGGAGTCCCCATTCCCATTTGGCTGGTGTGAAAACTAAGGCCCATAGAGACCGAGTCACTTGCCCAGAAGTCACTGAGTGGCAGAGAGTCAGGGTGACCCCAGGGCTCCCAGGCCTGTCCTTTGCCTGAGCGGGTGCCCCACCATGCAGGATGGGACTCCACGCGGGCCCCCGTCTCCTGGTTTTGACCTTGGTTTTCTTTCTTGAGGACATACTCGGGGCTGTTGCACACCCCTGCCCTGCCCTCCCCCACCCTGCAGGCCAGGCTCTGTCCTCCTCACTTCTCCCACGAGGGACCCAAGGCCCAGGGTGGGTGGGGACTCACACAGTCACACCACAAACTCCCTCCTGGCTCTCTAGCATCCCTGAGAGCATCCG
>NW_027530575.1:7457212-7473336 GCF_008692635.1 Crocuta crocuta | reverse complement strand
CTTATGGCCTCACTGCCATCTCCCCCCTCCCCCTCCCCATCTGTCTTTATTCTCTTTGCAGCAGAAGACCCCCTGCTGCGCCCAGCCGGCCCACCATTATCCGCCCAGCCGAGCCGTCCCTGCTCGACTAGGCTGCCCCTGCTCGACTAGGCTGCGGCTGCAGGGGGGTGGGGGGCGTTCTCAGGGGGGGTCTTCGCACACCCGCGGTGCAGGAGCTCCGGTGGCCTGGGCCCCTCCGCTGTCCCTGGCGCCGTCATCCACGTGCCAGGACCTGGCTCCCTGCGGGCAGCCCCTGACTCTTCCCTAACCTTGGCCCCCATCCCCGGATGCACACAGCACTGAAGGGGCCCCGGAGCCCCCAGGCAGAGGGGGAGCTGGGGCGGTGCACTTTGGGGGATGGACCTCAGAGTAGCAGAGGAGGGAACACACTCTGGGCGCCATCTCAGTGAGGCTTCAGGCTGGGGTGGGGGGCTCGCCCAGGGCTTCTCCAGCCAGGAAAGCCTGAGGAGACCGGGCTTTCTGGAAACACAGGCACCCAGAGAGCCTGTAACCAGCAGGCCCCAGGCTGCCCGCCCCGCCTCAGTTGTAAATATTCCTTCCTCGGCCTTCTTAACCACAGGGCCCCGCCTCGGCTGCCTGAGGTGCCTTTGCCAGGTCCGGAAGCCTCAGCCCTGCCGGCCTCGCTCTTTCCTCCCTGGGTCCCCCCCTTCCTCCTAGGACCCCGGGGAGGCTTGGGCTCAGGGCTGAGTGAGTGGGGAGGCTTTGAGGGGCTCCCGGCTCCCACCCAGGCCTCCCCGACGGGGTGGGTCCCCAGGTGGCCCATCACTGAGCAGACCTCGCTCGCTCCTCGCTGGGTTTGACCACTGTAAGTGCCTGCACTCTGTATCCTATTAATAAACTAAAATAAAGGGAAGAAGCTTCTAGCGGCTGCTGTGTGGGCCTTTTGTGTTGTCAGGCTGAGGATGTGGACTGCTCACCTTCCCCCACCCCGGGGAAGGCCTCCCACCACGGGCTCTCATACCTCCCTCAGGGGGCTCTGCTCTTGACCAGAGTTCACTTCTTCCAGAGACAACCATGCTCTTGAGGGAAGATCTTCTGCTTCCTAACACCTCAGGAGCGGGGGCAGATGTTCCCCTCTCCCCCCCCCCCCATCACGTCCTCACACAGGGGCCTGGCTGCAGCCCCCTGACGCACCGCTGGTGTGGGGACCGGGACGCACGCCTAGGGTGGGCATCAGATCACTAAGGGGAGAGGGGATTCCGGCCCTCCACCCCGAACCGCAGTGGGGAGGGCCCCCTCCCCACTGCCACGGCCCTAAGGACTCCCCCGCAGGCCCCAGGCCTTCCGGCCCAGCCCGGGTCACAGTTAAACTTTGCTTTCTGATTTTTCTCTTGTGCCCAGGAGACCACCTCCATCGGCTCCCGCCCGACCTTTCTTCTTCTGAACTTCGTGGGAGACCCCTCCCGCCTGCCTGGTTTGCCCCCTGGGGGCCGGGTCGGTCCCTGAGCCCCAATCACCAGGCTCTGTGATTTTCTGACCATAATTTATTGACTCCAGTGCCCAGGCCAGACCACCCTGTGTTCCGTGAGGCGCCTGCGCAAGGTTTGGCTGGGCCACCACCGCCCCCCACCCCCGGCTCTGCCCCAGGGCCCCCGCACAGGGAAGCAGGGGCGGGTGGTCTCGCAGTCCCTGCTCCTAGAGTTCTGTGACCGGACCTCACAGCGAGCCCCCCCTGCACTGCGCTGAGGGGCTGGGCTCCTTCTCTCAATAAAGTGACTGTCCTGGCAAGAGCACTGTGTCTCCTTCCCGCCCCCCCCCAGCAGCAGCAACAGGCCTCCGGGGGGGTGACAGGGAGACCAGGGGCCCCACACACAGCAAGCCCCGTCTCAGCAGCACCTGGCTCAGGCCGCTGGGGAAGGGAAGGGAGTCTGCTTCCTGGGCCCCACCCCCACACCTAGGGCCAGTGCAGGCTGGAAGACTCAGGCTAAGGCACACACATTCACAGCAGGGGACGCACAGACCGGCCACGCCATCCAGGCACTGCATTCAAATGCCACGGTGCCCCCGTCCATGCACAGTGTCCTGGAGAGCAGGTGCCACCACTGAGCTGCCCCTCCCGGAGGGCCCGGGGCTGTCAGCCAAGCCAACAAGCGTTTCTTCCTGCCTGCCCCGCCCCCCCACTCAAAGGGAGAAGACATTGAGGGCCATACCTCCGGCCCCGACTGTACAGCCTCCCCTCCCGTAGGGGACACTCGGGTGGGGAAGGGACCCCCAAGTCTCACACACATGTGCCCTGCCCTTCTCCCCGTTCCTCCTTCCGGGGCTACGTAGGCACAGGGCGCTTGTCCTGGAAGAAGCGCTTGAGCGTGCAGACCTGCAGCACGGCCACCAGCAGCAGCACGGCCATGTTCACAGCAGACCAGAAGTTGACCCGTTCCAGGTTGCCCTCCTGCAGGTTGCGGTCACGTGCCTCAAAGGCCCGCAGGAGCGTCAGCATCTGGATGCTGCGCTCCAACCGTGTCTTCATGGTCTCGATGGATTCCTGTGGGGCAGAGACGGGGGCAGGGTCAGGCTTCCGCCTTTCGGGGAGCAGAGACCAATAAAACTAGGGGGCATGGGGTGAGCTGAGAGCCCGGACTGTGGCCAGGCTGCCTGGAGTCTAAATCTGCTCTCTCTATTGAGTGGCTGTGTGACCTTGAACAAGTTAATGAATCTCTCTGGGCCTCCGTTTCCTCAGAATTGCTCTGAAAGTTACATACCTACATCAGTGTAAAAAAATGTACTTAGTAGTCAACAGCACAGTTGCCAAAGCCAGACTGCCTGTGGTCAAATATTGGCTTTGCCAGTTGCTAGTTGTGTGGCCTTAGCCGTCCCTGTGCCTCAGTTACAACGAGGCATTAAGAACACACTACCTACTTCATATGGAGATTTCATGAGATTATTTAAGCCCCTGAAATTCCTACACCTTAGAAACGTGCTATATTTTAACCGTGAGTTGCTACAAACATAATTAAGGTGGGGGCACCAGGGAGGCTGGGTCAGGCGAATGCGGACCCCAGCCACGGTGGAAGAACAGGGGAGCATGGTTGTCCAAAGCCACAGATCTGACGAGTGGCCCCAGTTCACCCTGGGCGCACCTTGATGTCCTCCATCTTGACATCCAGCATTTCCTCGGGCTCCACGGCCTCTGCCCAGCCTTCAACCTCCTCGTCGTCCTGCAGGCTGTCAAAAATGAGTTCGAAGAACACCAGCTTCTCTGAGATGGTGCTGAAGGAGTTGTCAAAGCACAGCTTGTAGTCCCCGGCCTCCGTGGGCTCCACCCTGGAAGAAAGACACACAGACACACATGACCCTGAGTGGCCCACCAGCCGGACACTGAGAAGCAGGGAAGGTGGTAACCCGAGGCCACTGCAGAGGGGCAGGGCTGAAACCGAACCCAGGCTGACAGTGGGGCTGAACTCACGTGTGCACCCCATCTGCCTTGCGGGACTCGCTGACCAGCAGCACGCCCTGAGGGCTCTCCAGGGTGAAATCCACGTCCAGTCCAGCACCTCCAATCACCTGGGAGGAGAGGTAAGAGAAGTTGGAGGGCTGGGGTAGGCCAAGAGCAGCTGCCAGGGAAAGCCAGACATACATATAGATCACCAGAGGCCCACCAGAGCGCAGACGTCTACACTTGCAACCTGGTCCTGCCTCACCTGTCCCTCTGACCGCGCCCCTTGCTTTGGCTCTGTCTTCATTGATATGACAGCTTTGGTTTGGCTCTTTGATCTAGTCTCGCCCCCGTCGTAAGTCCTTGATCGACGTTTACCTGGCCACACCCCAGTGAGGGTAACGGGGCCCTGCTTTCCTTAACCCAACCCCAGAGAAATCCTCATGTTCACCACGCCCTTTCTTCTGGCGCATCTTGGTCACACCCACCGACTCCGGCGGTCGCACAACTCTCGGCCACGCCCATTCGGGATGTTCCCGCCCCGTGAAAGGCTCCCAGTTATAACTCATGCCCCGCCCCTTCTGGGCGTCTCACTCTAACCCCGCCTCCTGCTATTATTCCCACCCCCTCCGCTCCTACGCGCGGTCTCCATCAGCTCCCGCTCGCTCTCCCTGGCTCCGCCCCCGCGCTCTTACGCACGGGCTCCTCCCCCTCCCTCTAATGCATGCCTCGCTTCAGCTGCCTGGCCACGCCCACTCGCCCAGGCTCCTCTCTTTTGCTGGCTTCCCCAGCCCGGGACCCTCTACCTGGTATTCGGTCTCGAGGCTTGCGTTGGCCGGTGCAGACTGATAGAAACACTGTTTCCTCCCCGCAGGCAGCAGGAACGTGAACTCGCCGTCCTGGATCGGCGGTGGCCCTGCCCCTCCCACCCCCACCGGCGGCAGTAGTAGCCACAGTGCCAAGGCTAGGGCCGCTCCGGCCGCCATCATCCGGGTCAACCTCCAGTCTGCTATGAGGTCGCGGTTCCTTTAAGGGCTAGCCCTGCCCCCTCTGCTACTCGGCGGAGCTCATTGGCAGCCGCTTCGTGAAACCAGCAGGGAGGAAGACGAAGGGCCCCCTGAGAGCTTAGCTGCCCGAAGGGGTGCCTGATGTGATAGCAACACTCGATCTTCGGGAGGATTTTTTTTTTTTTCTGAGTGGCCTCCGGTTGTAATCTCAACCGATGATGGGGAGGGGGGAATGACAAAAATAAGTACTATGGTGCATCCTTCTCGGGCAAAAGTTAAGACAACTAAGTCGGAGGCGCGTCGCGACCTTCTAAGGCCCCCTCCCTGCGGTTTTCCCAGAGTAAACTGCGCGCTACGACCGTTTAGCGGTGCTGTCTGGGTGGATTGGATCCGTAGTGCTCACGTATAAACTAGTTGAACTGGGGACGCGAAGGAGACCTTTTAGTGTTGGTGTGGGCTCCGTGTCGCCGGTGCGGCCTGACCCTTTATTCGTTAGATCTGTCACTTTGTCAGTTTCCTCATCTGTGGTGGGTGTGATGGAGCGACCACCCCCTACGGCGGCTGTCGGAGTTGAGATGAAGCCTTGCGCGAACGTTCCATTTCTCCTTGCGTAGAATCAGTACGGGGGCCCAGCCCCTGCACACCAAGGGTCTCAAACTCGGGGGGCCGGCAGGTAAACAGTAATCGAAGTGGCCCAGGGCACGAAAGACGATGGCTAGATTGCGTAAGAATCAGAGAAGAGAATGTGGGGCTGGGAGCCACGAAAGCTAGTTCCAACCACCCCCGACCCTTGGCTTGAAGAAAGCGCCCTGCTGGGCCTCAGTATCCTCATCCGTGAAATGGGGGGGTGATAGTCGTGCTCCCTCCCTGGGCTGTTGTGAAGATTAAATGAGAGAAGGCTTGTTTAGCGCTTAGCACGTTATGGGCCCTTGGTAAATACTACGTGATTTTCCAGGCTTCTTGCCCACCGTGTAACCCCTTCTCCCTGTCTGGCTTAGAGTGTTTGGAGGCGATGTCCCTCTGGGAAGCCGCCAGATGACCAAAGACGTCAGTGTAGAAACGGACACTGATTGGTGATTCTGTCTAGTTAAAAAAAAGAAAATGTTCAGATGGAAATTTTGAGGCTTTAAAGACAGGCTTTGGAGTGGTTGGCATTTGGTGACACTTACTCCTCAAATACAGCTGGTGGCCGTCCTCACCTGCTCTTGGAGAAGTTGGGGAAGTAACGCCACGTTGTTATGTCAAAGTTCATGGACAGTCATTAGTCCCCCAATTTTCTGTCCTGCAGACTCGCTGCTCGGACATTTTGAAATAGTTGTGGAGAATGGGTGATTATTTTGTTTTTAAGTTTATTTATTTTGAGAGAGAGGATGGGGAGGGGCAGGGAGGGAGAGAGAGAATCTTGAGCAGGCTCTGTGCGGTCATTACAGAGCCCGATGGGGGGCTCAGTCCCACGTGAGCCAGAATCAAGAGTCAGACGCTCAACTGACTGAGCCACCCAGGCACTCCTAAAATTAATGATTTTAGAGTGAATACTTCAGTGGCATTTATTACATTCACAGTGTTGTGTAGCTGTCACTCTTACTTTCAAAACATTTTCATCAGCCCCAAAATAAACCCTGTACCCATTAAGCCTGTACCGCATTCCCCTCCCCCCTTGTGGCAATTTCCAACGTGCCTCTATGAATTTGCCAATTCTGGATGTTTCATATAAATGAAATATCTGACCATTTGTGTCTGGCTTCTTTCACTTAGCATAATGGAGGTTCATCCTCCTAGCATGAATGAGTATTTATTTCATTGTAATGGCTGAGTAACAATCCGTTGCATAGATCTACCACAGTTATCCGTTCAGCCATTGATGGGCATTGGGGTTGCCCCATCTTTTGGACATTGTGAATAACGCTGCTATAAACGTGTGTATGTGTATTTGTTTGAGAATCTATTTTCAGTTTTATACACCTAGGAGTGGAATTGCTGGCCATAGGATAACTCTATGTTTAACTTTTTCTTTTCTTTTCTTTCTTTCTTTCTTTCTTTCTTTCTTTCTTTCTTTCTTTCTTTCTTTCTTTCTTTCTTTTCTTTCTCTTTCCTTTCATTTTTCTTTTTTAAGCAGAGCCTGAGACAAGGATTCAGGCACAGATGCTTCCATTCTTTTTAAATGTTTATTTATTCTTTGAAAGAGAGAGCAGGAGTGGGGGAGGGGCAGAGAGAGGGAGACAGAATCCCAAGCAGGCTCCAGGCTCTAACCTGTCAACAAAGAGCCTGATGCAGGACTCGAACCCGCAAACTGCGAGATCATGACCTGAACCAAAGTTGATCATTTAACCAACTGAGCCATCCAGGTGCCCCTCTATGTTGAACTTTTTGAGGAACTCCCAGACTGTTTTCCACAGTGGCTGCCCCATTTTATATTCCCACCAACCATGTATGAAGGCTCCAATTTCTCCACACCTTCAGCAACACTTGTTATTTTCTGTTTTATTTTCTTTTTTTAATGTGTTTTTTTTTTTTTTTTAATTTCTGAGAGAGAGCATGAGGAGGGGAGGGTCAGAGAGAGAGGGAGACACAGAATCCGAAACAGCCTCCAGGCTCTGAGGTAGCTGTCAGCACAGAGCCCAACGTGGGGCTCGAACCCACGAACCGTGAGATCATGACCTGAGCCGAAGTCAGACGCTTAACCAACTGAGCCACCCAGGCGCCCCTTCTCCAATCTTTTCTGAGCACTTCTGCCCTGGGCATGGGCATTGCTTTCTAAATCCCTCGGGATATGTGGGTGCTTCTGAATGCCCGAGCTACCAGGAGAAATGCTCACCCTGTTTCCTCCTAGCTTTTGGCATGTCTGTTGTGAAAATGTAATAAAGGGAAACCTCCTTTAAAATGAAGTCAGGAAGGGAGCCTGGGTGGCTCAGTCAGGTTAAGCATTTGACTTCGGCTCAGGTCGTGATCCCGCGGTTTGTGGTTTCGAGCCCTGCATTGGGCTCTGTCTGCACTGACAGCTCAGAACCTGCTTTGGATCTTCTGTCTCCCTCTCTCTGCTCCTCCCCCACTTTCTCTCTCTCTCTCTTTCAAAAAGAAAAAGAAAATTTTAGATGGAATTAGGAGGACAGAAGGGTGAACGCTCACAGCCTGCCACTCATTGTCAATGGCAGACCTGACAGGAAGAGATGTGCCTTGCAAATTGATAACTTTCCTACCTGATTTTACTACGTCAGCAGGACGAGGAAAGGTTTTCCCTTCCCCTGGGAACAGCCCAGCCAGTGAGAGACGGTCACAACTCACCCGATGAAACATCGCTCCGCTTCCAACCGCCAGTTTAATCCAATGGACCGCTTATCGGTAATGGCCTTCCTTACTTCCCCCTTCCCTGTATTAAAAGGGCTCCTCTTCCTCGTTCAGACCTGCCTCCACTTCTGCTGTCCTGAGTCGTCCGAAGCTTGCTTGTCCTTAGTTGCATCTCTGTGCCATTCCTGAACAAACCCATTTTTGCTGGCAAAACCATTGGTTAATGCCGCCCCCAGTTATACCACTTTGCCCCAGGTGGCTGTGGGTTCTTCCCCTTCCCTTACGCCGTCTTCCAGGAATGCATTCTGAGGTCAGCGGACAGAGCGCCTTGAGTCGGTCCCCAGGTCACCCTCAGACATGTTAGATCAGACAAGCACTGTCCTGCCCACCCCCGACCTCCAGCGTGCTGGGAAGGAGCTGAGGACAGGGTGAGGAAAGCACCACAGCACCTTCCTGCCACGTTCAAGTTTCCTCTTCGTTTTGATTCGGCGGTCACTTGGTTGCCGTAAACCCTTGGCTGTTTTCCAAAGTTCAGATAAACGGTTGATTCTGTGTCTGCTCAGTTTGTCCAAGCTTATGGGCCCTTGGAGTTACCCACTCCGCAACTTCTGCCACCACCCGGGGCCCGAACGGGTGATTCTCGTTTCCTTCGACTGAGCAAAAACTCTCCCCTGTCCCAGGTATTCAACAAATATTTGTTGAGTGTCTGACACTGTGCATAAAACAGACTCTGTGTATGTCTTCACAAAGCTGCCGTCCGAGCGTAGGAGCCAGGTTACACACAGGCAAGCTCAGCGCTTGGGTGGCTTCGGGTAGCTACAGGCACTAAGGAGTAAAGGCTAGGTGGAGATGGATGGCTCATTTCACCTGGGTGGAGTCAGGGAAGGCTTCCCGGAGGAGGTGGCATTGAATCTCAGACTTGAAGTAGAAGGGAGAGGAGGTGGGCAGAGAGAACAGTGCCCTGAGGTGGGAAGGCACTCAGAGGGCTCAGGGGGCAGCAAGGAAATGGAGCAGAGGGAGGGGAGTAGCCAGAGAAGAGATGAGAGCAGCTGTGCAGGCCACATATGCAGGGTCCATCTTCCCTTGTAGCACTGGCACCTGTAGTCAGCCTGGGGCTCTTACAACCATGGGGAGTTGGCAAACTAGCCTCTGGAGACCACAGATCCCCCGATATTATAACCAAAAGATTCTGAGAGTGTGTGCTAGACAGTCGTCGTGCAACCCACCCCCCCAACCCCACCCCTGAGCCATTCTCCACCCTTCCCTACCCTGCCCTGCACCCTGGGACGCTGATCTCTACACACCGGGTCAACTTAGCTGCCTCTCCCTCTGGCATCCAGTTGGGTTCGGCCCTGGGGGGAGATAGGAGGAGGAGAGGAAGGCGTAGGTGTATATCCTCTGGCTCCCACGCTGTTGGTCTGTGTGCTTCTACCAAAGCCTGCAGCTCCAAATCTCTCCAATTCCACAGCTGCGTTCCTCCCTGGCAACTTTAGGCCTGAGCTGGTAACAGCTTCCTGACCCTGGGGAGTCAGCATCCTTTGCTGATTTACCTTCACCCTGCCCATGACCCCTCAGCTGTACCTCTTACGGCTGCTATCCGTGACTAATGCAGGTAAGTGTGTCTGTTTTTCTGAATTCGGAATTCCAGGTTATAGGTTCCTGCGCCACGTTAAATACTCCCAGGATGAAGTCCTTAACATTCATCCAAGGACTTTAACACATATTATTCCCTCCACCTAGAATGTCCTTCCCTTGTCTCCTTCTCAGGGTTTTGGGGTCAGATAACACCTCCTCCCAGAAGCCCTCCCTGAACCTGCTGAAGCCAGGTTAGGAGCCGCCCTTGATGATTGACTCCATTTTAGCACTTCCCCCAACTGGACTCTCATTGCCTGCTTGTCTGACTCTCTAACCAAACTCTGAGCCTCCTAAGGGCAGGAGCTTTTTTTTTATTCCTCATGGTGTCCCTCACAGACAGCAAAGTCCTGAGCCCTTGGTGGAGCTCACTAAACAATTGGTAGAATAAATAAGGCAGGAATCTCTCTTAACTCTGTCTCCTACACATCCAGGATAGAGCAACAAAAATAGACTAAATGAATATTTTCTGGCTGCAGGTCAGACAACAAGAAATAGTGGTTCAGGGCCTCCTGGGTGACTCAATCTGTTAAGCATCTGACTTCAGCTCAGGTCATAATCTCATGGTTCATGAGTTCAAGCCTCACATCAGGCTCTGTGCTAACAGCTCAGAGCCTGGAGCCTGCTTTGGATTCTGTGTCTCCCTCTCTCTCTGCCCCACTCCCAATCACACTCTGTCTTTTTCTCTCCAAAATAAATAAACATTAAAAGAAAGAAAGGAAAAGAAAAGAAAGGAAAGAAAGAGGAAGAAAAAGAGAAAGAAAGAAAGAAAGAAAGAGAAAGAAGGAAAGAAAAAGTTGTGGTTTACTGTGTGCCAAGCACTGGAGTAATAAGCATTGTGAAACTACAAGAGGCACCACAGACCCATCCCTGCACCATGGAAGGAAGAGAGGAAGGAAGAGAGCTGGGTGAATTCAATAAATTCAAGCATGTTTTGTAAACCACCGTGATCTAATAATGGATATTTCCAGAATATTATACCAAAACCCTGCAGAATGTACTTTCACTTCAGGTGCATATAGAATGTGCATCAAGAAATGCTGGGCCATTAAAGTCTCAATAAATATCAAGGGACTGAAATGATATGGAATATGTTTTCTGACCACAAAGGAATTAAATTGAAATTCACTAACAGTAAGCTATTAAAAAATCCCAAATGTTTGGAAGTTGACACATTTCTCAATAATATACAGGCCATAGAAAAAAATTCACAAGTGAAAGAAGAAAATATTTCTAACTTAAGCACAATATGTCAGAGTGTGTGAAATGCAGTTAAAGCAGTATATAGAGGTAAATATATAGCTTCAAATGCTTATACACAAAGATAAAGTTTTAAAATCAATGATCTAAGCTTCCATCTTAAGAAGCTATGAAAAGAGACAATGAAACACAAGGTAAGTAAAAACAAAAAGACAAAGCAATGAAATTGAAAACAGAAAATAGAGAAAAACAACAAACCCAAAAGCTAATACTTTGAAAAGATTAATAAAACTGATTAATCCCCAGCAAGACTAATCAGGAAAAAAAGAGAAACCACATGTTGCCATTGAAAGAAGGGACATCACTACAGACCCTACAGATATACAAAGGATAATACAGGAATATGAAGAGTCTTATATGGATAAGTTCTACAACCCAATTGAAATAGACAAATTCCTTGAAAATATAAATGCCAATTTGGGGGCGCCTGGGTAGCTCAGTCGGTTGGGCAGCCAACTTCGGCTCAGGTCATGATCTCACGGTTCATGGGCTTGAGCCCTACATCGGGATCTGTGCTGACGGCTAGCTCAGAGCCTGGAGCCTGTTTCAGATTCTGTATCTCCCTCTCTCTCTGACCCTCCCCTGCTCACGTTGTCTCTCTCTCTCTCTCAGAAATAAATAAAACATTAAAAAAATTTTTTAAGAAAATATAAATGCCAATTTAAATAAAAGAACATCACAAAGCACTGTAGTATAATTCAGCCAGAAAAATTTTCTAAGTTCAGAGGGATCTGGAGAGATTTCTCAAAAGTGATATTTAAGCTGAGACCTGAAACAGAAGTGCAGTTTTACCGGGTTTCCCACCCCACCCCCTGACAGTGTATTAATTTTTTAAAGTTTATTTATTCTTGAGACAGACCATGAAAGGAGGAGGGGCAGAGCGAGAGGGAGACCCAGAATCCAAAGCAGGCTCCAGGTTCTGAGCTGTCAGCACAGAGTCTGAAGTGGGGCCCAAACCCATGAACCACAAGATCATGATCTGAGGTGAAGTCAGAGACACCAACTGACTAGGCCACCCAGGCTCCCCAGAATTTTATCAGGTTAATAGAATTGTGTCCAAGACAGGAGACACAGCATGTACAAAGGTCCTGACGTTGGAATAAGTTTTGTGTATCCAAATAAAAAAGTCCGCAGTAATGACCCTTTTTGTTGTTTAGTTTAACATATGCTTACATCCTTCCCTGGGGTAATCCTCCCCGTAGACCTGCTTGACTTGAACAGGAAGAGAGATCAAAGCAAACTTACTGGTAAGACAGACCTTTGGAAGTTTCTGGGCTGTAAACAGGAGGCAATTTATTCTGTAAACTGTATCATTTCCTTATTTTGGAGCCTGGGTTGCCTTTCACCTGGCTGGTGACGAGCCTGTGGCCTCACACTGGGAGCACTCACACCCCTCTAGGCATTGCACTTCATATCATGAGTTCTTTGGATCTAATACCTGATACTCTTAGCCCCATTATCCAGAGCAGTGAGCTGAGGCTTCAAAGAAGGACCTTATCTTCCCTGAGGTCACAGAGCCCCAACAGTAACCACTGTGCTCTACCAACCTCTGCCAAACATACATTTCAACTTTGGAACTGGCTGGGCTGAGGTTTGTGTTTTGGGCATGGGTTTCCCAAACAGCCCGTGGTCCTTGCCCTTCCTCTTCAGGAGGAGAAAACACACACACACACACACACACACACACACACACCTGACCGTCTTAGCCGTTTGTCCCTCCTCCCCTCTCTGCAGCACGGTGGCCACCAAGGTGCAGAGCAGTGCCAGGATCTGGTGTGCATCCGTGGAAGGGGTGGGGAGAGGAGAGAGTCCCTTTCAGTAGCCAGCTGTGTGTGTGCAACTTCCTGCTAGTGAGGAAACATTCGTTCAAATCAGCCCTGGTTCTCCTTTCCCCGCTCTGGCCTCACAGGGGAGTTGGCAGCGAGCCGTGGGCCGCGCTGGCCTCAGCCAGATTTCCTGGCCAAACTCAGGAGAAGAGATGCCCTGGACTGTCCTGCTCTTTGCAGCCGGTGAGCCTGATGTCCCCTGCGCCACCCCCGCCCCGCTCCCCCCACCCTCGCCCACCTGGTCCTGCTCTGGGGACAAGAAGCCTTCCCCAGGTGCTGGGGGAGTCTGAGCCCTGACGGTGGCTTTCTCTTAGTGGGCCCCCCATCACCCCCCCCCATCAAGGATATCAGAAATCCTGCCCCACTGGGGACAGAGGTGCCCACGCCCCATGACTCAGCCCCGCTTGGTTTCTCCAGGCTGCTACCTCCACAGCTAGGCACCAGGAGGATCCGCTGGGGGGTGGGGGAGTCACTGAGCAAAGGTCCGGTGGCCGGACGAGGTAGATGTCACTTGAGCCAGACGCTCTGCTCAGGAGCCTGGGGGCAGCTGGGGAGACACCGGTCCCTCCTGCAGGAAACTATACCCCAAAACCCAATTCCTCTCCGCAGCCTGGGAAACAGGAGAAACCCTCTGCTTTCCCTTCCTCCTGTTCTTTCCCCGGCTTATCCCCTCCAGCCACCCTGGTCACTGGAGACCCCCACACCCCTTCCATTGTCCCCGAATTTGCCTGTGCTCCTCCTCTGCCTGGAATGCTCTCCCCCAGCTCTTCCTGTGTTACCTCTTAAAGGAAGCCCTCCACGACTGCACCAGCCAATGCAGCCTTCCCATTGCCCTGTCTGGTGTGCGCACAGTGCTTCTCGCCTCCTTGAGAATGTCAGTCCCCCGGGGGCAGGCATGTCTAGCTGTCTGGCCGTTCACTGCTCTGTCCCCAGCACCTAAAACAGGGCAAGGCACACAGTGAGTGCTGTTGATTGACGCGCCAAGGGTATAACTGCACTGCTCCGGTAACCGCTGCTGTTATAATAAAATGGCTCAACGGCAGTGACCCCCCCCAGCCAGGTGCTAGCACCTGAACCCCTCAACATAGCAGCGGAGTAGGGATGACCAGCCTCGAGCAGTAAATAAAAACCAAGGCCCAGAGGGGGTCAGCCCCTTGCCCAAGGCCACGGAGCCAGACCGGCCTCTGTTCTAACCACTCACCCCGCACCTCTCTTTCCTGCATTCCAGGCTCCTTGGCCATCCCACCCCCGTCCATCCTGCTGGTGCCCCCCCTCCCCAGCAGCCAAGAAGACCCCATCCACATTACCTGTGTCGCCCCCTGGGGCTTCCCAGGGGCCAATTTCACGCTGTACCGCGGCAAGCAGGTGGTCCAGCTGCTGCAGGCCCCCCCAGACCAGCTGGAGGTCACCTTCAACCTGAGCGGCAGGGAGACGCCGGGGGGCATGTTCTACTGCCGGTACGGGGTGCTAGGTGAACACAGACAGCCGCAGCTGTCGGAATTCAGCGAGCCTGTGAGTGTCTCCTTCCCATCCTTCCCAGGTAAGTACCCCCCCCGCCCCCCACGGGGCCCTCACTGCCCGGGGGCTCCGTTTTCCAACCGCTGAGGCTTTGCTTATACCGTGCCCTCCGCTTCATGGGACAAGCCAGGCCTCGAGCCTGCCGGCGCTCACTTGCCTTTCCTTGGTCAATCCTCAGTCATCACATGCGAAGTGTCCTGCCCGCACCTCTCCCCATGTTGCAGATGAGGAAACTGAGGCATCAGAGATGACGGGACTCGCCCCCAAGTCACGTGGCTAGTGGGCCACAGAGCTGGGAGTTCTTTGGCTCCCATAGCTAGGCGTTTACACCTCCACACTCTGCTTCACCCTCCCCTCCTGGCCACAGAATGTTGTTGAGCCCGTACGGAGCACCAGGCGCTGGTCCCGGCCCTGCAGTGTCCACCAGCGAGCGAAACAAATGTCCCTGCCCTCTCACGGCTGACATCCCGAGGGGGTGCAGACAGACGATAACCAAGGAGTCCAGTAACTGTTCAGTGTGCCCGCAGGAGACCAGTAAAGTGGCAGGGATGAAATACAGCCTGGTAAGGGGCGTCATTTTATTTTACTGTATTTTAATTTGAGAGAGAGAGCATGTGTGTGCATGCGTGAGTAGGGGAGGGGCAGAGGGAGAGAGAAAGAGAGAGAGAAGCCCAAGCAGTCTCCATGCTCAGCGCAGAGCCTGACGCAGGGCTCCATCCCACAACCCTGGGATCCTGACCTGGGTAGAAATCAAGAGATGGACACTCAACCAAAAGAGCCACCCAGGTGCCCCCAGGGTGTCATTTTAAATACAGAGAGTGGCCAGGGAAAGCCTCTCTGAGGACCTAAATGACAGGCCAGCGATGTGGGTATCTGGGGCAAAAGGGTCCCAGGCAGAGGGAGCAGGCTGTGCAAAGGCCCTGAGGCCATAACATGCCAGGTGTGACTGAGGAACACAGAGGCCCCTCTGTAGGGCTGAAGCATAGCAGGCGAGGAGGAACATCAGGGGACAAGAGAAAAGGGAGGTGGCAAGGAGGATCGTCCTGCGCCTTTGGCTGCATCAAGGACTTTGGCTTGTTGTCTAAGTGAGACAGAAGCCTGGGAAGGTTGACATTTTTCTGTGGTCTTTTCAGGACAGGGGGCTGGGTGTGGGCTCTGGATCAAGGAGCAGGAGGGAGGGAGGAGCCTCCAGGTAGAGCCTCTGCATAACCATCAATCAGAACTTTCCAGCTGCAGAGAGAACTTTGTTGCCACCAGAGGCGTTGCTGTTACAGAACAGTCTGGGTCTTTGAGCTCCACTATCAAAGGCCCCTTCTCTCACCTTGAGCCTGTGGGCTCGGAGTGCAGAGGTGACAACATCCCTCCTGTCCCAAATGAATGAAAGAACAAGGCCTGACAGTGTGAGAATACCAAGTCCATGTCTCTCCTTCCCCTTCCTGGCTTAGCTCCTGGGTTCCATGGGGATCAGGCCGTCTCCTCCTGTCTCCCCAGAGAGATGTCCTCTGGCTGGGGGGGGGGGGGGGGCCAANGATTTCTCTGTGTGGGGGGGGGGGGGGGGCAGCCAAATGCCTTTCAGAGAAGTAGATGCTGAAGCTGGGGCTTCATGTTTTTGTGGCTGATCTCTGCATGGACCTCAGGGTCTACCACGGGGCTGGGGACGGATGTCATCTGACCCCCTGGCACCCGGCTGAAGCCTGGAGGACTCTCAGGCTGCAAGTCACTGGAAACTTGACTCACACTGGCTTCCGAAACAAAAGGGAATGTGCTGACTTGGCAGGCTGAAGTCGGTTTGCAGTGCTGACTTCAGGCATGGCTGGATCCAGGTGCTCATTAAGAAGTCGGGAATCAATTGCCACCTCTCAGCTCAGCTTTCTCCTATATCTTATTCTCAGGCAAGACTTCCTCTTCATGGCGTCAAAATGTGCCTAGAAGATCGAGATATATATGTATCTTACCAGCTCTGTAATGCTGGCCAGAGGAACAACCCTCTCTTCCCAGTAGCCTAGCCAAAGTCTCAGAATTAGCTGTCATTAGCTCAGCTTTGGCCGCATCCCCGAGCTCATCGCCATGGCTGGGGGATGGGGGGGATGTGCTAACTCACCAGTGAGGAGGTTTGCTAGATCCCCATTCCAGCTACATGCAGGTCAAAAGGTAGGGCAGTAT
>NW_027530575.1:7453589-7456297 GCF_008692635.1 Crocuta crocuta | reverse complement strand
CGGGATGGGGGGGGGGGGGAAGGCGGCTGGCTTGCCAAAGGGAATCTGGAAGAATGACAGGTGTCCCACTTCACCCTGCACCCTCGCAACTCCTTGGCCTGCCCCCCCACCCCCTCTTTCTCGTGTTCTTCTAGTGCCTACTTGGATCCTGGCACTCTCCCTGAGCCTGGCTGGGGCCCTCCTTCTTGCTGGGCTGGTGGCCACTGCCCTGTTGGTCAGGAGAGGTAAGAGCAGGCAGAGAAAGCGGCGCACTGGCTGCCAGGGTGCGGCCCCTGAACATGTGAACGTTCTCATTTTCTCGGAGCGTGGGGGCACACGGCGCGGGAGGTCTGACTCCAGACTGAGCCGTGAAGTCTTCCAGAACGCAATGCGTTGCTGGTGGTGGGGCAGGGGAAGGTGATACACACATGCGTGCGCGTGCGCACACACACACTCACACTCAAGTTTCTTTGAAAGAGAGAAAGGATGGGAGTGGGTGGCGAGGAGGGGACAGAGAAAGGGGGAGAGAGAGACTCCCACGCAGCCTCCGCGCGGTCAGCACGCAGAGTCCGACGCGGGGCCCAATCTCACAAACGGTGAGATCATGACCTGAGCCAAAATCAAGCGTCGATCTCTTAACGGACTGAGCCACCCAGGTGTCCCGATATATATTTTCAAATTATAAAATACAGAAAACATAAAGTTTTACATCTTAACCCTTTATAAGTGTGCGGGTCATTAAGGCATTAAGGACACTCACTTTGCTATGTGACCATCACCAATGTCCATCTCTGGAACTCTGTCATCTGCCCAAATGACACTCTGTCCCCTTTAAACACTTACTCTCCTTTCCTCCTCCCATAGCTCCTGGAGTCAACCACTGAGATTGACATTTAAAACAACAACAACAATTTTACCTGCTTGTTTCAAGTTTTCACCCACACATTACTCATGCAGGGGAGGGGAGGGGTGGGGTGGGGGTTTGCAGTATCTCTCCTGTTGCGTGGCAAACTTGCCAGAGGAGAAGGCAGGTTTGGGTCACAGACGTCTGAGGGGGCCTTGGGATTCGTGTGTGTGTGTGTGTGTGTGTGTGTGTGTACAAGCAGGATGCAGCCATGACCCAAATCTAATAAATGCTTGTTTATTTTTTTGGTTCCCAGTTAAAGTAAAAAAATTGCAGAAGAAAAGGTGAGACCATCATCTCCGGAGGCCCTCAGAGGGTGGTTTGGGGGGAATAAATACCAAAGGGTTGGGGGATATGGTGCAGAAATTCCTGTTGGGTGTTAAGGACTCGGAGATATGGCTGGGTTCTGGGGACAGATGGGGACTTCCTTGGCTGGGCGGGCGCTCTGGTCCACACAGCGCCCTCTGGTGGGAGGGTGGCTTCGCAGGATCAGGCGCCACTTCTAGCCGAGGTGCCGGGCACTGGCTAGGACACTCTGCAGCTAGAGCCCACGATAGCTCACAACTGCAGAGGAAGCTGGCTTTTTTTTTTTTTTAAGATTATTTATTAATTTTGAGAGAGACAGAGCACGTGCAAGCACGTTAGCGGGGGAGGGGCAGAAAGAGAGGGAGAGAGAGAATCCCAAGCAGGCTCTGCACTGTCAGCACGCAGCCCTACCCGAGGCTTGAACCCATGTGAGATCATGACCTGAACCGAAACCAAGAGTGAGGCGCTTAACCGACTGAGCCGCCCAGGCGCCCCTTGGAAACTGGCTCTATAAATAGCCGTGTTTTGTTTTATTTTAAAGTTTATTTATTTGTTCTGAGAGAAGGAGAGAGGGAGGGGCAGAAAGGGAGGGAGAGAGAATCCCAAGCAGGCTCCACGCTGTCAGTTCACAGCCCGACATGGGGCCCGAACTCATGAACCACGAGATTACCACTGGAGCTGAGTTGGTTGCTCAAATGACTGAGCCAGCCAGGTGCCCCTAAATAGCCCCATTTTATAGACAAGGAGACTGAGGCTCAGTACTGAGTCACGCAGGGAGCAAGTGGCTGAGTCTTCCTCACATCCCTTAGCCAGTGCTGGGGGAGGGGAGTGGCATCCCGAGGGGCTCTGCTGTGCCCAACTTGCAGCCTGTAGGCAGCGGCCCTGGTTCCTGGGCACTAGGATGTCCCAACTGATGCCAGCCTCAGTTTCTCCTCTCTCAGAGAGGGGTGAGCCCCTGGCTACCTAGTGGCAGAGAGTTAGCAGCAGCCCTAGGGATCAAATCCCAACCTCACCTGGCGGTGGGGCGCCTTTAAGAGAATTTCCATCTGAGGGACTTTGGGAGGATGCAGAGGAAGGTGTGGAGTGAAAGCCAAGTTTGGAGCCCAGGGCTTCCCGGGACAAGCCTCACTCCCTCCCCTCCCGTATCCCTTTGCAGAGAGCGAGAATCCTGCTGGGCCCAGATCAACTTCGCCACCACAGGTCTGTGTCTTCTTACTCTGATCTCCTGCTGGGTCAGGGTCATCCCTTCAAAACTCTGTCGGGCCTCATTACTTGCTCCTGANGGTTCCAACTCTCACATTCTCTCTTTGCCTCATCCTCACGCTGCGGTCATCCTGACCTCTGCCTACAACACACTTCCTCCCTCCGGTCTCAGTCTAAAGGCCACCTTCTCCGGGAAGCCTTCCCTGACTCCCTAGACAGGGTCTGTGCTTTCTACTTATACTGCCTCCAGCACCCTGTGATTCTTCTTACCCCTCAGGAGAAACACAGGAAACCACTGCGTGCTGTGTACGTAATG